>NC_054868.1:1048509-1368509 GCF_018320785.1 Cheilinus undulatus
AAGGTGTGATCTGAGGTGATGGAGCACTCCATGTGGATCTACCTGAAGTTTAGGACTTTATTTCTGAGACGTTTTGGATGACTTTGAGGCAGCTGCTTGTCTTCGTCATGCTGCTTTCTCTGTTTTCTCTGAGTGCTGGTGGACTGGACTTCTTTCTTCTGCTGGAACTCAACTTCTCCTTTCTTTAGGTGGAACATGTCTTTGGTGGGATTGCACTTCTTTCTTTTGGTTGATTTGACCTTCTTGTGTTTTGGTTGGGTTCCCTCCTGGACCGTTATTTGTGGGGATGAATAGTCGGTTTGTTGCTGCTGGTTTGTTTGCTGATCTTAGGCGTGAGCTCCTGGCGATCGCTGTCACAGGCCGGACTCTTGGGGACGAGGTCTAAAGCTTCCCTCATGTCCAGAGATGGCAGCGAGCGGTTAGCTGCTACCAATGATCGTATCACTGACAAACAAACAAGAGGGGACAGAAACCGTTAGCTAGAGCAGCATGGTCAATCTGTAATGTGGGATTTCAATCTGAATGACTGCAGGAAGGTAAGGGGCTTTTATTTCAGACCTGCAAAGGCCCATAAGAAAATTCTCCAAAACTGGAAAAAGAAAAATGGAAAGAGAAAAGACAAAAAAGGAAAAACAAGAAGAAGAAGAAAGATAAATGTAAAGTTATGGAGAGTAAAGATGCTGGATTGAGAACCTGAATGAAGTCAGAGGAGGATTCCAAGATGGCTGCCAATCCTACAATGGAAGAGACAAACTGACCAATCCTGTTGTATTTCTTAAAGAAGAGTTCTTGTTGAGGGAACCTAAAGGGGACAAAGAAAAGGGCCAAAGCCTACAAAAAAGAGCAAAGAACACGGCAGAGGATTATTTGAAATAACAAAACGAGGTGAAGAAAACACCCCTCTCCAAGATGGCCGAACAAACATCCACAAGAACACAAAGATGTGAGGCCAGAACAGAGCGCCAAGGATCCAGCGAGGAGACTTCCTCCAACAAAATAAGAAGTTTGTACATCAGACCTGCAGGAGGTCAGAGGGATTTTCTTTAGGACGTGTTTTACCAGACATTTAAAGATGACGGATAAAATACTTCACACATGAAAACCTGGGACACAGAACTACGGAGGCCCTCAGAGGTCAAACATGCATTCATGTTATTTTAATCCATTTCACTATAATAACAAAAGCTGGGGGGATTTCCTTTAAAATCAAATCAGAGAAATCAAAGCTTTGTTTAAGCATATACACATATGTTGATACAGAAAAAATATATATTTATATGGACATATATGTAAACATTTTAGTCTAGGTTTAGTCGACAAAAATTCAAAACCATTTAAGTCTAGGTTTAGTAGACGAAAACCCAAAACCATTTTCATCTAGTTATAGTAGACGAAAACTCTAAAACATTTAAGTCTAGTTTTAATAGACAAAAACTCTAAAACCATTTTAGTCTAGGTTTAGTCGACGAAAACTCAAAACCATTTTAGTCTAGGTTTAGTTGACGAAAACTCAAACCCATTTTAGTCTAGGTTTAGTCGACGAAAACTCAAACCCATTTTAGTCTAGCTTTAGTCGACAAACACTTAAAAACATTTTAGTGCAGGTTAAGTCGATGAAAACTCAAAACCATTTTAGTCTAGGTTTAGTCGATGAAAACTCAAAACCATTTTAGTCTAGGTTTAGTTGATGAAAACTCAAAACCATTTTAGTCTTTTTTTAGTCGATAAAAACTCTAAAACATTTTAGTCTTTTTTTAGTAGACGAAAACTCATAACATTTAAGTAGAGGTTGAGTCAATGAAAACTCAGAACCATTTTAGTCTAAGTTTAGTCGATGAAAACTCAAAACCATTTTAGTCTAGGTTTAGTTGATGAAAACTCAAAACCATTTTAGTCTAGGTTTAGTCGACAAACACTTAAAACCATTTTAGTCTAGGTTTAGTCGATGAAAACTCAAAACCATTTTAGTCTAGGTTTAGTCGATGAGAACTCAAAACCATTTTAGTCCAGGTATAATTGATGAAAACTCAAAACCATTTTAGTCTAGGTTTAGTCGATGAAAACTCAAAACCATTTTAGTCTAGGTTTAGTCGATGAAAACTCAAAACCATTTTAGTCCAGGTATAATTGATGAAAACTCAAAACCATTTTAGTCTAGGTTTAGTCGATGAAAACTCAAAACCATTTTAGTCCAGGTATAATTGATGAAAACTCAAAACCATTTTAGTCTAGGTTTAGTCGATGAAAACTCAAAACCATTTTAGTCGAGGTATAATTGACGAAAACTCAAAACCATTTTAGTCCAGGTATAATTGACGAAAACTCAAAACCATTTTAGTCTAGGTTTAGTCGATGAAAACTCAAAACCATTTTAGTCTAGGTTTAGTCGATGAAAACTCAAAACCATTTTAGTCTAGGTTTAATCGATGAAAACTCAAAACCACTTTAGTCTAGGTTTAGTCGATGAGAACTCAAAACCATTTTAGTCTAGCTTTAGTCGATGAAAACTCAAAACCATTTTAGTCTAGGTTTAGTCGACGAAAACTCAAACCCATTTTAGTCTAGCTTTAGTCGACAAACACTTAAAAACATTTTAGTGCAGGTTAAGTCGATGAAAACTCAAAACCATTGTAGTCTAGGTTTAGTCGATAAAAACTCTAAAACATTTTAGTCTTTTTTTAGTAGACGAAAACTCATAACATTTAAGTAGAGGTTGAGTCAATGAAAACTCAGAACCATTTTAGTCTAAGTTTAGTCGATGAAAACTCAAAACCATTTTAGTACAGGTTTAATCGATGAAAACTCAAAACCACTTTAGTCTAGGTTTAGTCGATGAAAACTCAAAACCATTTTGGTCTAGGTTTAGTGGATGAAAACTCAAAACCATTTTAGTCTAGGTTTAGTCGATGAAAACTCAAAACCATTTTAGTCTAGGTTTAGTTGACGAAAACTCAAAAACCATTTTAGTCTAGGTTTAGTCGATGAAAACTCAAAACCATTTTAGTCTAGGTTTAGTCGACGAAAACTCAAAACCATTTTAGTCTAGGTTTAGTCGACAAACACTTAAAACCATTTTAGTCTAGGTTTAGTCGATGAAAACTCCAAAACATTTTAGTCTTTTTTTAGTAGACGAAAACTCATAACATTTAAGTACAGGTTGAGTCAATGAAAACTCAAAACCATTTTAGTCCAGGTTAAGTTGATAAAAACTCAAAACCATTTTAGTCGAGGTTTAGTCGACGACAACTCCAAAACATTTTTGTCTACTTTTAGTAGACAAAAACTCAAACCATTTTAGTCTAGGTTTAGTCAATGAAAACTCAAAACCATTTTAGTCGAGGTTAAGTCTGCAAAACACTCCAAACCCATTTAGTCTAGATTTAATCGATGAAAACTCAAAAACATTTAGTCCAGGTTTTTGTAGATGAAAACTCCAAACCCATTTAGTCTTGGTTTAGTTGACGACAACTCCAAAACATTTTAGTCCAGGTTTTTGTAGATGAAAACTCCAAACCCATTTAGTCTTGGTTTAGTTGACGACAACTCCAAAACATTTTAGTCCAGGTTTTTGTAGATGAAAACTCAAAATCATTTTAATCTAGGTTTAGTTGACGAAAACTCAACACCATTTTAGTCTAGGTTTAGTCGACAATCATTTAAAACCATTTTAGTCTAGGTTTAGTCGACAATCACTTAAAACCATTTTAGTCTAGGTTTAGTTGACGACAACTCCAAAACATTTTAGTCCAGGTTTGAGTCGATGAAAACTCAAAATCATTTTAGTCTAGGTTTAGTCGATGAAAACTCAAAACCATTTTAGTCTAGGTTTAGTTGACGAAAACTCAAAAACCATTTTAGTCCAGGTTTAGTTGATAAAAACTCAAAACCATTTAGTCCAGGTTTTTGTAGATGAAAACTCCAAACCCATTTAGTCTTGGTTTAGTTGACGACAACTCCAAAACATTTAGTCCAGGTTTTTGTAGATGAAAACTCAAAACCATTTTAGTCGAGGTTAAGTCTGCAAAACACTCCAAACCCATTTAGTCTAGATTTAATCGATGAAAACTCAAAAACATTTAGTCCAGGTTTAGTCGACAATCATTTAAAACCATTTTAGTCTAGGTTTAGTCGACAATCACTTAAAACCATTTTAGTCTAGGTTTAGGCGACAAACACTGAAAACCATTTTAGTCTAGGTTTAGTCTGCAAAACACTCCAAAACATTTTAGTTTTTTTAAAAAATAAAACCCCTAAATAACTAATATAAAGGGGAAATATATTTTTTGAATATATTTCCCCTTGATGGGGACTCAAAAACATTTCTTGTAGTTTCGGCTTAAAAACTACTCAAATGATTGTCTGTTAAAGATGCTGTTTCTTTAAATCCCTAGGTGGTGCCAGCGAGCCTCTGACTGGCGTTATGAGAGTTTTGGCACCAGTCAAAGGTTAACTGGGTTACTGGTGCTGATACCTCATCTACAGACTTCAGTTGGAAGTTTTGTATTTCTGGTGCTGATGCTGAACGTTCTAACCTTTTATTAAACTGATCATATGCAGATGATGTGGTTTTCTAACTATGTAAGGAAGTGTTCAGTCTAGAGCTGTCTTCTCTGTAAGGCAAATAACATGAATTATAAAAATGACTATGAAACTACAGACTGGGTGATTGGTTAACCAGGAGCTTAAAGTTTGACTTGACTGTCAGCTGATTCACGGACGTCTGTGGTGAGAGTTTGGATTAACTGTCCGAACTTTTGTGAATTCTCTTGGCTTGAGGCGACTTATTTATCTCATTAGCTCAGGATGACAATGGCGAGTTTTTGTGATGGTGAATCGACATCTTGAGATTTTAGGGAAACTCCACCAGAGGAAAACCGACCAAGTGAAATGTTTGTAAATGCATGTTTGACCTTTTGGGCTTCCGTAGCAAACAAAGAGCAGAACCTGAAGTCAGTCAGAGGAGGATAATGAAAAGGTGCAGGGAGGGGGGGGTGAGAGGGGGCAGACCCGCTAACAATGCCCCCCTCCCCGCTACATTTAACAGCGAGCCCCCCGGCTGATAACAAAGCGTCCAGCGCTGCTCTGCCGCTCCACTCGTTGCTAGATTTCTCTGTGTGCGTTCGCTGTGCTCGAACGCAGCGTCCAAACAATCGACACAGGGTGTTTTTTTTTCTGATTTTCCGTCGCGCTCAGCAGCTCGCCGCTATAAAGACACAAAGGTGGCCGCTGCTGTCGGTGCAGAATGTGAAGCTGAAGTGTGAAGGAAGCGTGAGCGATGGTGCTTCGGTGAGGAGTGTTCTGGGTGAGGAACTGTCCTGCTTCATATCCGGAGAGGGAGGGGTGACCAGGAGGTGACGGGGGGGCCAGGGATGCGATTGGTCGGCTGCTTGTTTGCTCACAAGGCGCCAAGTTGAAGATGAAAAGCTGAAATGACAACGGTGGCGCCGGCGCCACAGAGTCACATCTGCGGCCTGTTTGTTGTGAGCCTTGTTTAGAAAATCTCCAGGGCCGGTCTGGATGATTAGGAGGCCCCGGGCAGAGATCAGTACGGGCCCCTTCACCGTCGAACTAAAACCAATCACAGCCAGGGATTATAGACTTCTTTTTTCTGTTAGAGAGTGAAAGGACAGGGACCTGAACTCCAGCAGACTAATGTCTGGATATTTTTCTGCTGAGTCGATACCTGATGAAAATCTGGATTTATTGATTTAGTCCAGAAATATCAGATGTTTGTCACATGATAAGATTTGTAAACTTTGATATGATTCTATAAAAACAGTTTTGAGCGAACCTTTTCTTTTATCAAACGTTGCAGGCAAACTGTCTAAATTGCACAAAAACATTGTCAACATTTCTCTGGATGAAGGTTGTCAACAGTTTTAAAGTCCTCGCTCCCTTCTGTTTTAAAATAATCTCCATTATTGCAGGGATCTGTGGCGTCTGAGTGGACAGAAACTTCTAACCTAAGCTCCGCCCATCTTTCTAAATGTTGCTGATATATTTTTGCAACTGCATTATTTCTGTAGTCAGTTTAATTTAATCACATCCTATTTAAAAATCCTCTATTCTGCTTGTTTGTGGCATTTTGGATTTTCTTTTGTCTTAAACTTCAGGGTAGCTGCTTTGAGACTCTGCATGCACGTATGAGGACGTTACATTCTGGCTTTCCTGCAACGCAGTCATAACTACCTATTAGAATATCCCAAATATGTGTCTGGAAAAGTTATTTACTTGAATTTCTCGAGGAATTTGCTATTAAAATTTTCAGGAATTATCATGGATATTTTGGGGAATATATCTTGGAAAATTTTGAGTATTTTCATGGAAATTTGAGGAAGTATTTGAGTTATTGGAAGTTTTTTACTGTGGAATTTTTTTGTATTTTTATGGGGATTTTTTAAACATTTGGGGGATTTTTTTTTTTTTTGTAATTTTTTATACAATTTTGGGAAATGTATTTGCAGTTTTGTGGAATTTAATCAGTTATTTGGGGGAATTTGCTTTTTTTTCTTTTTTTTTTTTTTTGCATTTTCAAGGAAACTTGGGAAGTATACTTGCTGATTTTGGGAATTGTCCTGTGAAATTTCATTATTTTTGGGGGAAATTTATGGGACTTTATTTGGAGGTTTGGGTCATCTTTTTGGTACAGTTTGAGAATTTGCCTTGAAATTTTAGGATTTTTTTCTAATTTTCAGGAGTTATTAGAATGTTTCAACTTTATGAAATATTTCCTCTAAAAATGTGAGAAATATTTGAAGGAATTTTTGGGTACTTTTTATGAGAAACTTTAAGATTTTGTTTGTCACAGAAATTTCGGTAGAGAAAATGGTAGAGAATTTAGAGACTTTGTGTTGCTATTGGACGTTTATCTTTGGCCAAATTGAATTTCCGATCAAAGACGAGGCTGAGCATTTAAACCCATCAGATCCTACTCGTCCCAAATAAGTGGAGGAAACTAGAAATACTCAGGTCTCAGGAGGTTAATGAGAAAAAGGAAGATTATGAACTTAACCACAGAAAAAGGAACTTGTCATGGATTGGAAAGGAGATAAGGAGACAGTGGCAGAGTGAATGTTTGAACAACGTTCAGATCATTTTAAATGAAGACATGGAGTCTGGCTGTTGCTACAATAGTCTGATGGTAAATCTGTGCACTGATATCCAGTATTATAGAGATACGTCTCTCATTCCAAGGACTGATAGCATGGACCGGAAACAAGCTTTTTAAATACATTTCTTAATTGCACAAAAACATTTCAGTGTGTTTGAGTTTTCTGTAACCCCCCCCCCCCCCCATCCACCTGTCTAATGTAATCAGTGAATTTTATTTACTGTCATTCTTGGGACTTTAGAGCAAAAGTTTGCACAGTCTTGGGTGTCTGAAACTTCTGTTTTTGTTGCCGTGGTAACAGACTGGTTCAAATAGGGTTGATTTGGGTGCATGGTTGCTGTGTAACGATTGCAGCAAGGCTTGGTTTTTATTTCAGGATGCATTGTTTTCTTTAAAGAGGGTTGTGCCTTTGCTCAGAGGAGGACGGATAGAGTTGGAAGCGGGGCTGAGAGAATTGGGGGGGGGGGGGGGGGCATGGATGGTGCAAGGAGACTAGCTCCACCTAACCACTCGACTATCTGAGCCCAGAGTCAGCATGCACGTTAATATGTGAGGCTTCAGACTACGACACCTCATGCACCCCAACCCAAAGAATCTAGAGAAGGCCCGCCCTTTTCTACCATAAACTCTGTCGGCCTGAGTGAAACAGTAAGACTAAGGTACAGTAGGGTGGACCAAGACGACTCCATATCTCTACAAGCGTGTTAAAGTGGGTGAAAGCAGGGGTTTTCAAAGGGGAGGGGGGGCTATTTATTCTGTGGACTCCTACCCCCATTAAAAGATATGATGTGAAGGATTTTAAACATTATTTTCAAACATGTATGTCTCATGTTGAAGCTGTTTTAATTTTGAATGTCTTTATATTTTTGATATTTTGTCATGTTTTCAAGCATCCATCTTCACCGGGCTATTATCAGCTGATTTCAGTACTGAGCTCCTGGCCTGTAATAGCCGATAATTCTGTTCTACGCTGTAATTTAGAGTGAATGATGATTTTATAACAGCAGACCATCCTCCACCTTCAGCCTGGTACTCACTTGTGATCGTTGTTGGTGCCGATGATCTGCACATGCAGAAGCTGTCTTAGAGTTTTTTAGCTAAATGTCTGTTACCTTCAGTGAATTGAATTCCTTTTACTTCCTGTCAGAAATCCTCCTGGTTTGGTCCCTCAGCGCTTTAGTCTCAGTGTGACCCGGGTTTACTCGGCCCTCAGCTGTCATTGGTTGGAACATCTGAGCTAAGTGAACACTGTGGCTGCTGAGCATCATGAGGACCAGTGCGGGAAAATCCTAACTTTAACAGTCTAACTCTTTAATCTAGCCTCTGTAGGAACTATAAATCTGTCCATTCGCCGCTCACACAGCAGGAGTTTTTCTAGTTTGTGGGTTCCCCCCTCTCAGGTGCTGTGCAGCCCCCAGGGGAGCCCCGTCTCACACTTTAAAGCCGCTGGTTTAAACTTTTCTAATGTCTGGTGCTAGCTGAAGACTAAACCAGGAGTCCCACAGGGATCCATCTTCAGTCCGCTTCTTTTTGGTTTGTATAATAACGACCTACCACAGTCATGAGTGGAAGCGTGCTCAGATGTATGCAGACGATACAGTCGTCTATGTATGTGGAAGAACTCTTGACTAATCCTAAACTCTAACGTCTGATTGAGACTTGCAGCCTTCACGGCTAGATTTTCATTTATGAATGCATTTGAGTGAGTCAGACTTCCTGTGTGAGCGCTCGTTCCTCTCTGGGAATCTAGACAAAGGATGTGTGTTCGTGCCTCTCCGCCACAAAAGACGCTAAAACGCCAGAGACATGTTAACCTAGTCTGGGCACAAACGTTGAAGTCCTAATTGTAAAATATGTCACATTTCATTAGGCATGGCGTGTCTTTACCGTTAATGGTTACAGTTTTAGCGTATAATCATAAATAAAATGTCGTTTTTTAAATTATGTGAGGTTCTGCTCTGTTTGGACACAGTAATTTGAAGTGGCAGTCACTTCCTGTTTCATGGCGAGACGCCAAATTTGGGTTTGAGTTTGTTTGGAGAATCATACGTGTTGTAAATGTTTCCTCTTCCTGTCCACCAAACCAGACTACACTTTAGAGTAAACCAGCTACATGTGGCTAGCTGTTAGCTACAGAGGCTACAAAATAAACTCACCTCCTTGGATGTTTTCCACTTTTATTGATCTTATTAATCAATCATGGTCAATATAATACAGAAAACCCTCTTTAATGTCAAAGTGAAAACAGATTTCTACAAAGTAATGTCAATTAGATAAAAATGTCAGTTAAAATACATGACTGCATAAATATTCACAACCCATCTAGCCAGTAATTGGAAGGTGCCCCCTTAGCTGCAGTCCAAAGTCCAGCTACAAATCCTCTGTTGGATTGAGGTCTGGACTTTGACTCGGCCACTCCAGAACATTCTCCTTTTTGTCTTTAAAGCATTTCTGTGTAGCTTTCTCTGGTGCTTCAGCTCATTGTCTGACTGGAAAATAAATATTCTCCAAGCTGTAGTTCTCTGTCAGACTGAAGAAGATTGTCCACAAGGATTCATTTAACCCTCTACCTTTACAAGCCTTCCAGGGCCGGCTGCTGAGAAGCATCCCCACAGCATGATGTTGCTGAGAAGCATCCCCACAGCATGATGCTGCTGAGAAGCATCCCCACAGCATGATGTTGCTGAGAAGCATCCCCACAGCATGATGTTGCTGAGAAGCATCCCCACAGTATGATGTTGCTGAGAAGCATCCCCACAGTATGATGTTGCTGAGAAGCATCCCCACAGCATGATGTTGCTGAGAAGCATCCCCACAGTATGATGTTGCTGAGAAGCATCCCTACAGTATGATGTTGCTGAGAAGCATCCCCACAGCATGATGTTGCTGAGAAGCATCCCCACAGCATGATGTTGCTGAGAAGCATCCCCACAGCATGATGTTGCTGAGAAGCATCCCCAAGGCATGATGTTGCTGAGAAGCATCCCTACAGCATGATGTTGCTGAGAAGCATCCCCACAGCATGATGCTGCTGAGAAGCATCCCCACAGCATGATGCTGCCACCAGCGTGCTCTACAGTGGGGATGGTGTGTTTGTGGTGATGTCAGTGTTTGGCGTCTTGTCTGATGGTCTCAAAGCTCCATTCTGGTCTCATCAGACCAAAGAACTTTCTTCCTCTTGACCATGGAGTCTCTCACAGTCCTTCTGGTGAACTCTAGTCCAGATTGAATCTGAGTTTTCTTCAACAGTATCTTTCTCTTTGCCACTCTCCCATAAAGCTCTGACTGGTGAAGAACCCGGCCAACAGTTGTTGTCTGCAGAGTCTCTCCATCTCAGCTGCTGAAGCTTGGAGCTCCTTCAGAGTAGTCATAGGTGTCTTGGTGTCCTCTCTCACTAGTCACCTTCTTGCACGCCCACTCAGTTTGTGAGGACGGTCTGATCTAGGCAGATTTATCATGTGACATATTCCTTCATTTCTTCATGATGGATTTCACTGAACTCTGATGTTCAGAGACTTGGAGATGTTTCTGTCTCCATCCTCTGACTTAAACTTTTCAATCACCTTTTCTCTGAGTGTTCTTTTGTCTTCATGGTGTAATGGTAGCCAGGAATACTGATGAACCAGTGACTGGACTTTCCAGACTCAGGTGTCTTTATCCTACAATCACTCAGGTGATCCTCATTCACTAACTGTGAGACTACTAGTACCAACTGTCTTAGCTCAGTCACTTAATATTTATGCAGTCATTTATTTCACATTACAGATTTTTATTTATTAGACATTACTCTGTAGAAATCTGTTTCCACCTCGTTATTAAAGAGGATTTTCAAAAAGCCAAACGATACTGATGATGATTGATTTATAAAATCAGCAAAAGAGTAAAACATCCAGTACTTTACTGGTAACTGTACCTGTGACGCCCTTCGTGGTCCTAATTTCACTTCCTCTTACTGCCGGCTGGATCGTGGTTTGTTTAACAGGACAGGAAGGAACAGGAGGAAGCTCATCCATCTAACTTCGTTGTTCAGTCAACTAGCTTCCTGATTGGCTGGCGTTTTGTGAGACGATCATGCTCGGCTGTCTTCTGTGCCCCCACCCACACACCCACCATGATTTCCTGTTGTAAATGCTGAGCATGTTTGATTTTTATGATTTCAAATCGGAGATGCTCCATCCTTGGAGAACATCAAATCACGCCATGGGCCAACATCCTGTGAGATCCAAATAATGAGGCCTTTTCTGACCTCAGTCTGGAAAAAAATGGGATTCTTGGCCAGAATTGGGCAAACCATCCAAACGGAAAAAGACAGGACAACTGAAGAACTGCTGGAGATACTACAGACTCACTTTTGCTAAATGAGCCAGGCTGTGACTCAGCGATGGGAACGCTCATCTCCTGGACCAAAACAAAGATCCAGGTATTTGGGGATGCCTTGGATGCTGCCATCGTATCTGTGTCTGGTGAGAGTGTGGACGTGTACAACAGTACACCTTACCTGGCGGTGTAATCCATCAATCTACTAACCACAAGGCCCAGACTTGGACTCACACATGTAGCGATGGGTTTGCTGAACAAGACAGTGTGGCGTTCCCAGGATTTAAGCCATGTGGACAAAAGTCTGGAATCTTTGGTCCTTTTAGTCCTACTAGACTCATGTGAGGCGTGGGCATTGACTCATGGCCAGAGGCGCCGACTGGGCTCCTTTTCTTCTGTAGTTAGGGTGTCGTTGTTAGACCGTGTGTCTAATGGGAACCTGGCATTCTTCCCAGGGCCTGATCATGATCCTGGGTGCCCAGGATGCCAGAACAGAGTAGGACCAAGGTTGGCAAAATGCCGAACTGGTATATGCTCCCATACCTGACCTGGCCTGGGACGTAACAAACTCAAGGAGGTTTCACTGTAAGGAGACTGACATATGGAGTTAGTTTGAGTCTTTGGCTGAAACTTTTGAAATTAAATGGGACGACCCATCAAGTTCCTGATCATCATCAATGGTTAACAGCGCTTATGGAAACAGAGAAGGCAAAAATATTGGATTGGGGTGGAAGAGGTGACGCTTTAGTCCATAAAGGAGGAGGCTGGGGTGGAGGAGGTGGAGCTTTAGTCTATAAAGGAGGAGGCTGGGGTGGAGGAGGTGGAGCTTTAGTCTATAAAGGAGGAGGACCATTTGAAGGTCCATGTAGTCCCAGACCTTCATCTTATCCCTCTATTCAACAAGAACCAGGACCCCCTACCACTAGACCATTAGGAGTAAAACATAGTAGGGTTAAGAAGGAAGGCAAATCAGCCTGTCGGAGTTGCTGCTTAAGAATTTAGGATGAAAGAGTCTTAATATTTTGTTACACCGCTCACATCCAGTGAACAGGGATGCATTGATAAATTAAGGAGTGGACAGTGCAGATATTCATGTAAAAATGTACGGGGAAAAGTCTGGAAAGTAAAGAACATTACCAGAAAACTTGACTTAAAAACAAAGACTAGAGTGTTAGTCCTTCACATATTCTAACCACAGCCAACAGATCATGATTAGGAAAGATTCAGTTGTTTGTCTCAGGAGGTTTGTCTCAGTTTAAGTTTTGTTTCAGAAACTGGAGCACGGGAAATCCTGAGAACACCTGAGAGGTGTTTGAATATCTGCTCTAAATGAGGAGTGGACACAGCCACTCTAACTCAGACCAGAGGGTGGCGCTGGAGAGGAGTTTTAGTTAGCTAGTCTAGTCAAACTCAGACATCACTGAACGATAACTCAGACATCACTGAACGATAACTCAGACATCACTGAACGATAACTCAGACATCACTGAACGATAACTCAGACATCACTGAACGATAACTCAGACATCACTGAACGATAACTCAGACATCACTGAACGATAACTCAGACATCACTGAACGATAACTCAGACATCACTGAACGATAACTCAGACATCACTGAACGATAACTCAGACATCACTGAATGATAACTCAGACATCACTGAACGATAACTCAGACATCACTGAATGATAACTCAGACATCACTGAATGATAACTCAGACATCACTGAATGATAACTCAGACATCACTGAATGATAACTCAGATATCACTGAATGATAACTCAGACTTGACTGAACGATAACTCAGACATCACTGAACGATAACTCAGATATCACTGAATGATAACTCAGATATCACTGAATGATAACTCAGACTTGACTGAACGATAACTCAGACATCACTGAACGATAACTCAGACATCACTGAACGATAACTCAGACATGACTGAACGATAACTCAGACATCACTGAACGATAACTCAGACATGACTGAACGATAACTCAGATATCACTGAATGATAACTCAGATATCACTGAACGATAACTCAGACATCACTGAACGATAACTCAGACATCACTGAACGATAACTCAGACTTGACTGACGAAAACTCAGACAACACTGAACGATAACTCAGACATCACTGAATGATAACTCAGATATCACTGAACGATAACTCAGACATCACTGAACGATAACTCAGACATGACTGAACGATAACTCAGACATCACTGAACGATAACTCAGACATCACTGAACGATAACTCAGACATCACTGAACGATAACTCAGACATCACTGAACGATAACTCAGACATCACTGAACGATAACTCAGACATCACTGAATGATAACTCAGACATCACTGAACGATAACTCAGACATCACTGAACGATAACTCAGACATCACTGAATGATAACTCAGACATCACTAAACGATAACTCAGACATCACTGAACGATAACTCAGACATCACTGAACGATAACTCAGACATCACTGAATGATAACTCAGACATCACTAAACGATAACTCAGACATCACTGAATGATAACTCAGACATCACTGAACGATAACTCAGACATCACTGAATGATAACTCAGACATCACTAAACGATAACTCAGACATCACTGAACGATAACTCAGACATCACTGAATGATAACTCAGACATCACTAAACGATAACTCAGACATCACTAAACGATAACTCAGACATCACTAAACGATAACTCAGACATCACTGAACGATAACTCAGACATCACTGAATGATAACTCAGACATCACTGAATGATAACTCAGACATCACTGAACGATAACTCAGACATCACTGAACGATAACTCAGACATCACTAAACGATAACTCAGACATCACTGAACGATAACTCAGACATCACTAAACGATAACTCAGACATCACTAAACGATAACTCAGACATCACTGAATGATAACTCAGACATCACTGAATGATAACTCAGATATCACTGAATGATAACTCAGATATCACTGAATGATAACTCAGATATCACTGAATGATAACTCAGATATCACTGAATGATAACTCAGATATCACTGAATGATACCAGCATGTATTTTACCTCCATCCCTACATTATCTAACTGCTGCTGCTGCTCTTCCTGCAGGTTTCCCAAGGGGACGCTACTGAGAAGCTGGCTCACCAAGTCGCGGCCCAGGTTGCTGCTGCTGATCGCAGGGTTGAAGAGGCCTCAGGTGACCCTCATGAGGAGGAAAAGGATGAAGCGCACAAAAGTAGCAAAGGCCACGTAAGCGGTAAATATGGCTTCAGTTGCATGGAGGAATACATTCCATCACCACACTGAGAAAGTCGTTCAAAGTTCTTCTCTTATGTTAAAATGAACTATAGGTTCTGAAACTGAAATCATTTAATCTGAAGAGAGCAAGGACTGTCGTCCAGCTTTAATTTTCTTGCACTGGGGCTCGCTGCTTCCCTTTGCAGATGCCATAACCCCTGTTAGACGTAGCTCCAGGTGCTTCATATTTTCATTTATTAAAGGAGATTTCAAAGAGGGCGACTCTCGCGTGTGTTTGCTGCTTGTTGCCTGCGTTGTCCCCGCTGTCCAGCCCGGTCTGTCGTCATCAGTGTTACCTCAGTAGATCAGTGAAACTGGACTGCTCTTATCAGACTCCATGTGTGAGTAAGTGGACTCCAGCAGAAATGGCAGCCTGTGGAGTTCTTGTTTGGTCTCCAAATTTTTCTCTTTGTAGCTTTGACTCACTTTAAGGAACAGCTCCACCTCATTGTCCTCATTCTGCATGTCCACACCTTTCTGCTCCATGGACTGAGCATGCACATGTTGTTTCATTACAAAGTCACAGCACCATCTAGTGGCCTGGATTGGAAACAACCACAGTATACTGAGTTGATTTTGTGGATCCTTGTGCAAGGTGGTTGCTATCATAACTGTACAAATGCAAAAATTATTTTGAAAAGAAAAATCTTTCAGTTTTCTTTCAGTTCTTCAGTTCTGTAATCTTTCAGTTTAGATCATGCTTGTATAAATATGGCCTTAAACTGACCTATATTTAAACCGAGAGCTCTGTTATAATAGTGAGACAGAACCATTCACAAGCTTTAAACACTGATCTGCATTAGCTTTGCTTTGAATATGGCTGCAAAAAAACTCCAGGAATGGATACAGGCCCTTACAGTATTGATAACATGGTAATTTTACATATTTATTGATCTTAGTGTCTAATTAAGCCACAAGTACAGCCACAATAAGCACAATGGCATCCTTTAAGAGGGCAAAGATATTTTCATTCTAAGTGTCTGAGAACATCACAGAAAGGGAGACTTCTTCATTCAGGAGGAAGAAGATTTTATCCAGAAAAAAAACTATCAGATTGTTTTTTGCAAAGCCCCAAAAATCTGCTGACAAAATCAGTAACCTAACCCTGCAGAAGACAGGAGTTTCTGGCCTGCAGCTGCCTTCGATGAAAAGTATTTTTGCACTTTTAGAGGTTGACATAAATATTATTTGGTGCCAGAATAATAAGACCTTCCAGCAAAATAAGAGTCCATGGCAGCGGCCAATCAGCTACTCCCATATTATCTACACAAAAATCAGAAAGAGTGAAAAAGTTAAGGTTATTTCTGAAGGCTTGTCTACATCAGGGGTTCTCAACGTTGGGGTCAGGACCCCATTTGGGGTCGCAAGACACTGAGAGGGGTTCTCCAGCAAGGTTAAAATAGTTTGGGATTTATCATTAGTTTTTTTTTTATTTCGTTTTTTCTTTCTGTGGTCGATTTAAGTTTAGTTTTTATTAGTTTTGACTGCAGGTTTGTTGGTTTAGTTTAGTTTTTATTTTGCAAAAATGCTTGATTTCAGTTTAGTTTTTATTAGTTTTAGTTTTTTACAGATAGATTTCGGGGCTGAGTGAGCGTCATACATTTTAAAAAACATATTCAAACAGGCTACTCTTCACTTATCATTTTATTTACTTAATGATGATGTTTGAATACAACTCCAGACATAAAACTACCACTGTGTGAAGTCTTAACCAATCAGATCAGGCCATTTTTCTCTCCCCAGACTTGGGTGTCAGTGCCAGTCAGTCTGGCTGTGTCAAAGGCTACAACTAAGGATATTTTGTCTCCATTTTTATTTCATTTAGTTCTGAAAGCAGACTATACAGTTTTAGTTAGTTTTCGTTTTTTTGGTAAGCATAGTTTTTATTTAGTTTCAGTTAACTAAAAAGGTTTTTGAATTTTAGTTTGAGTTATTTAGTTAGTTTTAGTTAACTATAACAACCTTGTTCTCCAGATGGCTTAGAAAACTAAGAACTTCCTAAATTACATTGTTGCTACTTACACCAGTTTTGCCATACTTCAACCAGTTTTCATCACTTTTTCCCACCACTTTCATCAGTTTTAATCAGTTTTTGCAACTAAAAATCCTTTTTTTTTCCATTTTAAACTCTTTCCACCACTTTTGTCTGCCTGTTTTTGCCACTTCTAAACCAAATCTTGTCACTCTCTGCCTATTGTTGGCTCCGCTGGCACACTATTGACACCATTAACCTCTTTTAACACTTTTTATGCCACATTTTACAATTTGATATGCCCATTTTTGTCTGTATCAATTTTCATCCCATTTCACCAAATTTCCACCTATTTTTGCCACTTTAACACCATTTCAGCCATTTTTGAATCCCTTGTCAACACTTAGTATGCCAATTTTTACCACTTTAACCCATTTTTGTCTTTTTTTTTTTTTTTTTTGTTATTTTGCCACTGTTATCTAATTTTTGGCACTTCTAACCCATTTCCGCTACTTTTAAAATCCAGTTTCACCATGTTTCTTGCCATTTCTTGCCATTATTAACCCATTTTAGCTATTTTTATGTATTTTAATTCTGTTTTCAACTAAAGGATTTAAATTTTTAAAAGAGGGCTACTTACTACAAAAAGGCATCAAACCAACCACCCAACCAATCAGGCATCAAACCAATCAATCAACCAGTCAAAAGACCAACCAACCAACCAACCAACCAACCAATCAGGCATCAAACCAATCAATCAACCAGTCAAAAGACCAACCAACCAACCAACCAACCAACCAACCAACCAACCAACCAATCAGGCATCAAACCAACAAAGCAACTATTAAAAGACCAACCAACCAACCAACCAGTCAAAAGACCAACCAACCAACCAATCAGGCATCAAACCAACAAAGCAACTATTAAAAGACCAACCAACCAACCAGCCAGTCAAAAGACCAACCAACCAACCAATCAGGCATCAAACCAACCAAAAAACTATTAAAAGACCAACCAACCAACCAGTCAAAAGACCAACCAACCAACAAACCAATCAGGCATCAAACCAATCAATCAACCAGTCAAAAGACCAACCAACCAACCAGGCATCAAACCAACCAACCAACAAACCAATCAGGCATCAAACCAACCAACCAACCAATTAACCAGTTAAGGGGCCAACCAACCAACCAGTCAAAAGACCAACCGACCAACCAACCAGTCAAAAGACCAACCGACCAACCAGTCAGAAGACCAACCAACCAACCAACCAGGCATCAAACCAACCAACCAACAAACCAATCCGGCATCAAACCAACCAACCAACCAATTAACCAATTAAAAGGCCAACCGACCAACCAACCAACCAACCAGTCAAAAGACCAATCAACCAACAAGCTGACCAAATAATAAATTAATCAACCAACTGTCCAACAACCAACCAATGAATTGTTAAATTAAATGATAACCAACAAATAGACCAACCAGCAGACTGACCAATAAATTCACCAACCAACCAACCAACCAACCATTGGGTTGACCAACTGACTGCATAAACAGTCAACAATTGACCAACCAACCCACCAGCTAGTCAAAAGACAAACCAACCAATCAACCAACCAAGCACAGAATCAGCCAACCTACCAACCAACCAGCTACGAACCAAAACTCTGACTTACTGGCAAATTAATCAACAAACCATGGGTTTATAACTGATAAATTCACCAACCAACCAGTCATGAGTTGTGGCTGACCAACTGACTGATTGGTTGTACCAACCAACCAACCAGCTCGTCAAAAGATGAACTAATCAACCAAGCACAGAATCAGTCAACCTACCAACCAACCAATCCGCTAACAAGCTGAGCAACTGTCAACTTACCTGATAACGAACAAATCAACCAACCAAAGAACCAGGAGACTGAGAATTGTATAACCAACATACAAGTCCTGACCAACCAACTACCCAACCAACCAACCAACCAACCAGCCAATCAACCAACCTTTCAGTCAACCATCCAGTTGGCAAACCAGTAATCTAATGAATGTAGAGATTGTTCAACCAATCAATGATGGACCAACCAATTGTAGGTGAAGTGACCAAGTATGAACAACCACTGAATCAACACTGAATCAACCAACTTACAAACCAGCAACTATTTTAGCAATTGACAACCCAACCAACCGACCAACCAACCAACCGTCTAACCAACCAATCAACTGTAATTGAAAATACTAACTACCAATGAATATCCTCTGTGTGAACAACCGTGGAGACTAAATGAATCAGTTTTATTAATGTTAGACTTTTAGCTTCTTTTCCATCCTCTGAATTGTGATTTAGCTTCTTTTAGCTAACGTGCTAACGAAGCTATTTAGGATGTTTTTTCTGATGAAACAAGTTTCTTTGGATTTAAATAAAGTCTGGTTTTAAATAAAGTTTGTGCTCGGATTGTGGTTGTTGATTTGTAGTGATGTTTATCATTTCCGATGACTTGTCTGTTCCAAACCGTGACTTTTGTCCTGAATCAACGATGAGTGTTCACTCGGTCCATCAAAAACCAAAAGCCCTCTCTCTTTCAGAACCTGCAGCCGGATGCCCCACTTCGCCTGATGTTTTATCGGAGAGGATCTGCCCGTTAGAGATGGAGGAAGATGAAAACAAAGACGACCCACGTGTCGGATTTTTGCCCCAGAAACGAACTAAAATCCAGAAACCACAAAACCCAGAAGAAACGCCAGAGGATGAACCACAGAGACCGAGACCTCCAGACTAATCCGGATTACATCTACGCCCGGACTTTCTTCAAATATTATTGAGCATGTCATGACTGTAGCTTGTACATCACTTCTATCCAAAGAAAAACTGTTGGTAGACCAAACCCAGCTGTCCTTGTGTTCTTAGTTCAGACTCTTTTAGTCTTTCAGGTCCATGTGTTTGAGTCTCAGACGAGGCCAAACAAACCAGCTGCTGATTAAAGTGACCAGACGTGAACACGTGCCTCGCATTCTTCTCTTTGTAGAGATTTCAAAATATCCCATTTCATCCTGGTAGGGATTCAGATACCTGGGCTGTGTCCGCCTACTACATGCTATCACTGTATAACCAAACATGTACTAAAATAATGGTTAAGATGAGCTTCCACCAAGTGGTCCAGTTTGGTTCAGTAAACCCTGATATCATTGCCTTACCACAGCCCAAGTCCATCCAGCCTCACTCAGTGTGACGGGAGTTTGGCTCTTTTTATATCTCAGCAAAAAAAGCCAGTCTTTCAGCTCAAACACAACTTTTCATTTGGTTCTGCTTCAGCTTTTTCAGCTTTTTCTTCCTTTGAAACAACAAAAATTAAGAAAAGCAGCCAACAGATATCAAACGGGAGCTGGCACCTATGACTGTCCTTCATTGGCAACTTTTGGGAAAGTGGGTGGAACCAAGTTGGCCAGTTCCACCCACCAACTATTGCCTACTCTTATGAGAAAATGGAGGGAAAGAGCCCCCAACAACCCCAGCTTCACCAACATTCTGTCCTCTGTCTTTGATGATGTCATCCTTTAAAGCATTTTATACAGTTTTAGAAGATGTCATCAAAGATTATAAAACATTCCGACTTCTGCCTTTGATGATGTCATCCTTTAAAGCTTTTAATTTGTTTTTGAAAGATGATGTCATCAAAAATAATTAATAAATATTCCAGTCTAACCAATTCCTTTACAAGTTCTAAATAGTATATCAGTGTTTCCTTTAAAAGCATGTTTATGATAACACGAGGGGGAAAAGCTGTTAAAAGGCACTGTTAGCCTCTTAGCTGGTGGCTTATTGGCCCCCATTCATTCCTATCAGCATGTAGGGATACCGAGCCATGGTTAGAGAGCCACAGAGATGATATTTATGTCTGCTAAACAAAAATAAGGCTGGAAGAAGGAAACCAGCTCTCAACCAAGATATGTCTTTTTTATGTAAATATCAGAGTTTCATATTTACCATAAAAACAGTACAAATGTGTATTTTAAAAGCAGTTTTAAGAAAGCATAAGGGAGAAAAAGCTGTTGCACAGGAAGTGGTAATTCTTTCAAACAATCAGTGGACTGCAGAGATTCCAGTTCAGGGCTGGATGGGACGCTTCCTGTCCCGACAGAAGGGTGCTAAAATAGAAAAACTGTGACTAGATTGGCTATCTTGGTACCTTCCTGAGCAGTCTCAGTGGAAACATGACCGAACTGAACCGGACCGCTAAGTGGAAACCCAGCTCCAGTATGGGCCTCTCCATCTCCCCTCCCACATGACTTCAGTCTAAGCTACGGCGGCTAGGCTAACAACAAGCTAGCATAACTGTTAGACCATAAGTACAACTCAGCAATGTTCATTTTAATAATACAGGTGTCTGGTTATTTGTGAGTTATTTCATATTATCATAGTAAGTTTTCTTTTGATGCTGCTTGTTGGCAGGCGAGTGAACGCCATGATTCATGGCGGGGTTATTTAGTATGAGAACCAGGTCATACCGGCCATCGTATGTCAGCTTATAGGGGCTGTAAATACCATCCTATATGGGCTGTTATCATCAGCCTTTATTCGCTGTAAAAATCAGTCTACAGCTGCTGTAAATAACATCTGTATCGGCCTATGTTGGCTGTAAATATTAGCTGATATTGACAGGAAGTATCAGCTGTAAATATCACTCTATCCAGGCTATAATTATCAATCTGTATCAGGGAGAGCTTTCTGTGGCCCAAAGAAGTCAGAAAAATCTCGTTCCATTGTAAAATTAAGCTGTAATAACCATATTTCTTTTTACCTGAATAATAACCAGTCTTGCTTTGCTGTAGTATACACCCTTCTAAAATGTAAATCCCATGGATTAAAACAGAATTAAATGGGTTTTGAAAAAAGGCAAAAATGTGTGGAAAAAATGTGCATAACAATCAATGAAATGTGGTTAAAATGGGCTTAGAAAGTAATGAAGAGGGGTTAATAGTGGGAAAATTAAAACAGAAGAGACAACAACAAGTGGAAAATGGCAAAAAAGGATTAAAAGAGGCAGAAATAGGTGGAAAATGTGGTGAAATGGGATTTAAAAATGGAAAAAAAATGGGCAGATAAGGTTGTGAAACATTTAAAAACGTTGGGTTTGAATACAAATTTCCGTTTCGAACTGTCGGCTCGATGAGTTTCATACTGAATGTGAAACTCTCATCCTGATTGGCTGATTTATCAGACAATGTAGGGGACACTTCCATCTGTTTTGACTTTATTTATTCATATTTCACATTATTAATCATATAAATTACCTCTGGGTTTACATTATGTACATATCCAGTCATTTACAGAGAGGATTTTCACATTTATACTTTAAATTAATAGTTTTAAAAGTTAAGTGTCGTCATATTTCAGTTTTACTTCACAGTGAGTTTCTGTTGGATGTTCCTGTATCGCTGCAGCTCCTGCTCTGACACCGACGGCGTAAAGTTTTCCAACGCCACAGAGAAATCATCAGCTGTGAGGAGGACAGGAGAGTCCTCAGAATCCAAACCTGACCAGGGAAAGAGAGCGAGGGCGTTTAGACATGAAGAACAAATGTTTTTGATTTTTTAAAATATGAATAGAAACTCTGCTGCTGTCATATGTTTCTCTCTCTACAAACAGGAGAGAATATATATTAGCCGATGGAGTTTTTTTCCTCACCGTCGCTGATTAGAGAGATCTTCCTCTTGATGGCTACCGTCATGGCGTCTGAACACAAAGCGTACAGGTCAGCGCCGGTCATGTGGATGGGGCATTGATCGACAACTTCTTGCAGCTTTACTGTTTCATCCAACTGGAATCTGAATGCAACGTTTATATAGATTAAAACTTCAGAAACACAAAACAAATGGCCCTTTATCTTCTACAGAGATTAGAGAGCATCAGAACTCAAACAGCCCTAATTCTGCACAACTGGAATCAAAAGAGACAAGATATAAAAACATCCATCCTTCATCTCTCTAATTAAATTACAACAGATTAACCAACTATTTTGTCCTTATGTAGACTGTCCTTTAATGGCAGCTGAGGTCTACTATGATGCAAAAAATGAGAAAAAAGGCTGGAAATATCACCCTATATCAGCAGAAAAAATCTGCATGTATTGGGTTGTATCATTCTTCTACATCAGTCTATATCAGCTGCAAATATCAGTCTACATCAGCTGTACATATCAGTCTATATCAGCTGTAAATATCAGTCTAGATCAGCTGTAAACATCAGTCTATATCAGCTGTAAATATCAGTCTATATCAGCTGTAAATATCTGTCTATATCAGCTGTAAATATCAGTCTAGATCAGCTGTAAACATCAGTCTAAATCAGCTGTAAATATCAGTCTATATCAGCTTTAAATATCAGTCTATATCGGCTGTAAATATCAGTCTATATCAGCTTTAAATATCAGTCTATATCGGCTGTAAATATCAGTCTATATAAGCTGTAAATATCAGTCTATATCAGCTGTAAATATCAGTCTATATCAGCTGTAAATATCTGTCTATATCAGCTGTAAATATCTGTCTATATCAGCTGTAAATATCAGTCTAGATCAGCTGTAAACATCAGTCTAAATCGGCTGTAAATATCAGTCTATATCAGCTTTAAATATCAGTCTATATCTGCTGTAAATATCAGTTTATATCAGATTTAAATATCAGTCTATATCGGCTGTAAATATCAGTCTATATAAGCTGTAAATATCAGTCTATATCAGCTGTAAACATCAGTTTATATCAGCTTTAAATATCAGTCTATATCGGCTGTAAATATCAGTCTATATAAGCTGTAAATATCAGTCTATATCAGCTGTAAATATCTGTCTATATGAGCTGTAAATATCAGTCTAGATCAGCTGTAAATATCTGTCTATATCAGCTGTAAATATCAGTCTATATCAGCTGTAAATATCTGTCTATATCAGCTGTAAATATCAGTCTAGATCAGCTGTAAATTTCAGTCTATATTAGCTGTAAACATCATTCTACATCAGCTGTAAATATCAGTCTGTATCAGCTGTAAATATCAGTCTTTATCAGCCGTAACTATCAGTCTATATGAACTGTAAACATCAGTCTATATCAGCTGTAAACATCAGTCCATATGAACTGTAAACATCAGTCTATATCAGCTGTAAACATCAGTCTACATCAGTTGTAAATATCAGTCTATATGAGCTGTAAATATCAGTCTATATCAGCTGTAAATATCAGTCTACATCAGCTGTAAATATCAGCCTATATCATCTGTAAACATCAGTCTACGTCAGTAGTAAATATCAGTCTGTATCAGCTGTAAATATCAGTCTTTATCAGCCGTAACTATCGGTCTATATGAACTGTAAACATCAGTCTATATCAGCTGTAAACATCAGTCCATATGAACTGTAAACATCAGTCTATATCAGCTGTAAATATCAGTCTATATCAGCTGTAAACATCAGTCTATATCATCTGTAAATATCAGTCTATATCAGCTGTAAACATCAGTCTGTATCAGCTGTAAATATCAGTCTTTATCAGCTGTAACTATCGGTCTATATCAGCTGTAAATATCAGTCTATATCAGCTTTAAATATCAGTCTATATCGGCTGTAAATATCAGTTTATATCAGCTGTAAATATCAGTCTATATCAGCTTTAAATATCAGTCTATATAGGCTGTAAATATCAGTCTATATCGGCTGTAAATATCAGTCTATATCAGCTGTAAACATCAGTTTATATCAGCTTTAAATATCAGTCTATATCGGCTGTAAATATCAGTCTATATAAGCTGTAAATATCAGTCTATATCAGCTGTAAATATCTGTCTATATGAGCTGTAAATATCAGTCTAGATCAGCTGTAAATATCTGTCTATATCAGCTGTAAATATCTGTCTATATCAGCTGTAAATATCAGTCTATATCAGCTGTAAATATCTGTCTATATCAGCTGTAAACATCAGTCTATATCATCTGTAAATATCAGTCAGTATCAGGTGTAAATATCAGTCTATATCAGCTGTAAATTTCAGTCTATATTAGCTGTAAACATCATTCTACATCAGCTGTAAATATCAGTCTACATCAGTTGTAAATATCAGTCTACATCAGCTGTAAATATCAGTCTATATCAGCTGTAAACATCAGTCTATATCATCTGTAAATATCAGTCTATATCAGCTGTAAACATCAGTCTGTATCAGCTGTAAATATCAGTCTTTATCAGCTGTAACTATCGGTCTAAATCAGCTGTAAACATCAGTCTACATCAGCTGTAAATATCAGTCTATATCAGCTGTAAATATCAGTCAATATCAGCTGTAAATATCAGTCTATATCAGCTGTAAATATCAGTCTATATCAGCTGTAAATATCTGTCTATATCAGCTGTAAACATCAGTCTATATCATCTGTAAACATCAGTCTATATCAGCTGTAAACATCAGTCTGTATCAGCTGTAAATATCAGTCTTTATCAGCTGTAACTATCGGTCTATATCAGCTGTAAATATCAGTCTATATCAGCTTTAAATATCAGTCTATATAGGCTGTAAATATCAGTCTATATCGGCTGTAAATATCAGTCTATATCAGCTGTAAACATCAGTTTATATCAGCTTTAAATATCAGTCTATATCGGCTGTAAATATCAGTCTATATAAGCTGTAAATATCAGTCTATATGAACTGTAAACATCAGTCTATATCAGCTGTAAATATCAGTCTATATCAGCTGTAAATATCAGTCTATATCAGCTGTAAATATCAGTCTATATCAGCTGTAAATATCTGTCTATATCAGCTGTAAATATCAGTCTATATCAGCTGTAAATATCAGTCTATATCAGCTGTAAATATCAGTCTATATCATCTGTAAATATCAGTCTATATCAGCTGTAAATATCAGTCTATATCAGCTGTAAATATCAGTCTACATCTGCTGTAAATATCAGTCTGTCAGCTGTAAATATCAGTCTATATCAGCTGTAAATATCAGTCTACATCTGCTGTAAATATCAGTCTGTCAGCTGTAAATATCAGTCTATATCAGCTGTAAATATCAGTCTACATCTGCTGTAAATATCAGTCTACATCAGCTGTAAATATCAGTCTACATCAGCTGTAAATATCGGTCTATATCATCTGTAAATATCAGTCTATATCAGCTGTAAATATCAGTCTATATCAGCTGTAAATATCGGTCTACATCTGCTGTAAATATCAGTCTGTCAGCTGTAAATATCAGTCTATATCAGCTGTAAATATCAGTCTACATCTGCTGTAAATATCAGTCTGTCAGCTGTAAATATCAGTATACATCTGCTGTAAATATCAGTCTGTCAGCTGTAAATATCAGTCTATATCAGCTGTAAATATCAGTCTACATCTGCTGTAAATATCAGTCTGTCAGCTGTAAATATCAGTCTATATCAGCTGTAAATATCATTCTACATCAGCTGTAAATATCAGTCTACATCAGCTGTAAATATCAGTCTATATGAACTGTAAACATCAGTCTATATCAGCTGTAAACATCAGTCCATATGAACTGTAAACATCAGTCTATATCAGCTGTCAATATCAGTCTATATCAGCTGTAAATATCAGTCTATATCAGCTGTAAATATCAGTCTATATCAGCTGTAAACATCAGTCTATATCATCTGTAAATATCAGTCTATATCAGCTGTAAACATCAGTCTGTATCAGCTGTAAATATCAGTCTTTATCAGCTGTAACTATCGGTCTATATCAGCTGTAAACATCAGTCTATATCAGCTGTAAATATCAGTCTATATCAGCTGTAAATATCAGTCTATATCAGCTGTATATATCAGTCTAGATCAGCTGTAAACATCAGTCTACATCAGCTGTAAATATCAGTCTATATCAGCTGTAAATATCAGTCTACATCAGCTGTAAATATCAGTCTGTCAGCTGTAAATATCAGTCTACATCAGCTGTAAATATCAGTCTATATCAGCTGTAAATATCAGTCTATATCAGCTGTAAATATCAGTCTACATCTGCTGTAAATATCAGTCTGTCAGCTGTAAATATCAGTCTATATCAGCTGTAAATATCAGTCTACATCTGCTGTAAATATCAGTCTGTCAGCTGTAAATATCAGTCTATATCAGCTGTAAATATCAGTCTACATCTGCTGTAAATATCAGTCTGTCAGCTGTAAATATCAGTCTATATCAGCTGTAAACATCAGTCTATGTCAGCTGTAAATATCAGTCAATATCAGTTGTAAATATCAGTCTATATCAGTTGTAAACATCGGTCTATATCAGCCGTAAATATCAGTCTATATCAGCTGTAAACATCAGTCTATGTCAGCTGTAAATATCAGTCAATATCAGTTGTAAATATCAGTCTATATCAGTTGTAAACATCAGTCTATATCAGCTGTAAATATCAGTCTATATCAGCTGTAAATATCAGTCTATATCGGCTGTAAATATCAGTCTATATCAAAGCAAATAAAATACCTAATTTTGGCTGTAAATTTGATCTATATTGGCCCACAAATTGATGTAAATATCAGCCAATATCTACTAAATATACCTGACCTTATTTTCGAATCAATTTTTAAGTGATTTATCAGCTATTTTGTTCAAAATGTTGTCAGAATATTCCAACTTCTCTAATTATTGAATGTCAGGTCCACAGAAGAACTAAAACAGAGAGAAACTGCTTTTACATCCTGAGTGTTTTAAAAATCAGAAATGTGAGGGAGCATTTCTGGAGGCTTTCTGAGAGTTACGGGAATGGTCCAGCCTCCAGCAGGGGGGGCTGTTCTTACTTTCTGAGGACTGCCTGGAGAACCAGCAGCTGAGACTCACGGTCCTCATTGATCCCGACATAAACGAGCTTATCAAACCTGAAAACCAATAAAAGCACCAGTGTTAAACAGCTGCACCCGTCTGTGTTCAAGATTGTCCATGAGTGTGACCTCTGACCTCCCCGGCCTCAGCAGTGATTGGTCCAGCAGGTCAGGTCTGTTCGTCGCTCCGATGATGAAAACTCCAACGGACGAGTGCAGAGCATCAAGCTCGGCCAAGAGCTGAGACACCACCCTGTTCAGAGATTCAAAAAAGCTTTATTAACACCACCCTGTTCAGAGATTAAAAAAAAAACTTTATTAACACCACCCTGTTCAGAGATTAAAAAAAAAACTTTATTAACACCACCCTGTTCAGAGATTAAAAAAAAAACTTTATTAACACCACCCTGTTCAGAGATTTAAAAAAAAAACTTTATTAATACCACCCTGTTCAGAGATTTAAAAAAAAAACTTTATTAATACCACCCTGTTCAGAGATTTAAAAAAAAAAACTTTATTAATACCACCCTGTTCAGAGATTCAAAAAAACTTTAGTAACACCACCCTGTTCAGAGATAAAAAAAAAAAACTTTATTAACACCACCCTGTTCAGAGATTCAAAAAAACTTTATTAACACCACCCTGTTCAGAGATTCAAAAAAGCTTTATTAACACCACCCTGTTCAGAGATTTAAAAAAAAAAACTTTATTAATACCACCCTGTTCAGAGATTCAAAAAAGCTTTAACACCACCCTGTTCAGAGATTCAAAAAAACTTTATTAACACCACCCTGTTCAGAGATTCAAAAAAACTTTAGTAACACCACCCTGTTCAGAGATAAAAAAAAAAAACTTTATTAACACCACCCTGTTCAGAGATTCAAAAAAACTTTATTAACACCACCCTGTTCAGAGATTTAAAAAAAAAAACTTTATTAATACCACCCTGTTCAGAGATTCAAAAAAGCTTTAACACCACCCTGTTCAGAGATTCAAAAAAACTTTATTAACACCACCCTGTTCAGAGATTCAAAAAAACTTTAGTAACACCACCCTGTTCAGAGATAAAAAAAAAAAACTTTATTAATACCACCCTGTTCAGAGATTCAAAAAAACTTTAGTAACACCACCCTGTTCAGAGATAAAAAAAAAAAACTTTATTAACACCACCCTGTTCAGAGATAAAAAAAAAAACTTTATTAACACCACCCTGTTCAGAGATTCAAAAAAACTTTATTAACACCACCCTGTTCAGAGATTCAAAAAAACTTTATTAACACCACCCTGTTCAGAGATTCAAAAAAGCTTTATTAACACCACCCTGTTCAGAGATTTAAAAAAGCTTTAACACCACCCTGTTCAGAGATTTAAAAAAAAAAACTTTATTAATACCACCCTGTTCAGAGATTTAAAAAAAAAACTTTATTAATACCACCCTGTTCAGAGATTTAAAAAAAAAACTTTATTAATACCACCCTGTTCAGAGATTTAAAAAAAAAAACTTTATTAATACCACCCTGTTCAGAGATTTAAAAAAACTTTATTAACACCACCCTGTTCAGAGATTCAAAAAAACTTTAGTAACACCACCCTGTTCAGAGATTCAAAAAAACTTTAGTAACACCACCCTGTTCAGAGATTCAAAAAAACTTTAGTAACACCACCCTGTTCATGATCAAACTTCATCAACCCAACATTTAGTACTACTGTAAGAAGAAGAGGTAAAGTATGAAAAGGAAAGTTTACCAGGTAAACACTCACCTGTCCATCACACCTCCTGAGTCCCCGCTGCGCCCCCTGCTGGGAGCGAGCGAGTCAAGCTCATCAAAGAAGACGACACACGGAGCGGCTGAGCGCGCTCTGCTGAACACTGAGGACACAAAAACAGACGACGTTAGAGGATAAAAACACAAAGATACAAATGTTTCTGTGATGTGGATGAATGACGTCTTTAATAGACTCTAAATCTGACCTTCTCTGATGTTCTCCTCGCTCTGACCCACGTACATGTTGATCAGCTCTGGACCTTTAACGCTGAAACACAAAAACCACTTTACTCTCTTTATCGTCTCCCTTTCTGCCTTTGACAGACCCAGGTGTTTCTCCCATCTGTTCTCACCTGAGGAACGTCATGGAGCACTCTGTAGCCACTGCTTTGGCTAGCAGCGTCTTCCCGGTCCCCGGTGGTCCGTACAGCAGGACCCCGGTCCGGTTCAGACCCAGAGACAGGAGTTCGGGTCGCTGCAGAGGGAGCTGCACCGTGTCCAGGATCTCCTTCTTCACCGCCTGCAGACCGCCGACGTCCTCCCAGCGCACGTCAGGGATCTGATCACAAACACGTTCACACGAACCATTCAGCCAAAAAATAAATAAATAAATAAACAATCAATCTTCTCTTTTTATTCTCAGGAGTTTAACTGAATTTTTCAGTGATCAGTCCTGATGCTCCTCCTTCCAAAAACATCAGAACTATCAAACATGTTTCTGCTCTGTAGCACGTTTAAATTCATCAGCTGCTGAAAGTTCTGCTCTCTGTATTTTGTTTCCAATGTTTTTACGCCCTGTCTTACAAGTCCAACTCCAAAAAAGTTGGGTCGCTGTGTAAAATGTAAAAACTGAAGTCAATGATTGTCGAATCTCATGAACCCATATTTGATTCACAACAGAACAGAAACAACAGATCTGATGTTAAATTGAGACATTTTACCATTTCATGAAAAATATTTACTCATTTGAAGTCATAGAAACATTTCCTGCAGCATTAAAACTGATCCCTTACTTGGCCACCAGGGGGCAGAAAACCTCCACATACAGTAACATCATTAGGTAGTGTAGGACTTCTGCCCCCCTGCTGTAAATAAATGAATAAATTAAACCCAGGTTTAACAGTGTGTAGCTCTGATCCAGGTCTGCTGACCTTAGGGGCTCCAATGACGGTGGACTGGGCGTCCTGCAGGGTCTGGAGGGCGGAGCTAAAGTCCTGGTTCATGATGGTGACTCCACTGGAGCACAGGTCTGCCTCCTGCCGACCAGCGCTGCACACAAACATGGACTTTATCAGTTTTTACCAGGGCTGGGCAATTAATCGCAAATTAGCTTAAATTGCAATATGGCAATTTTTTAAATCACAGACAGTGCAATATTTCTTTAACCTGAAACATGTCAAAATACCAGTTTGATGCAATCTGTTTCTTCTTTTTTATGCTTTACACCAGTGTTACTCAACCCTGTTCAACCAAAGAGCCAAACTGTTGAAAAATACGTTTGCACAATCTAAAAGGTGTAAAGTGGCAAAAACAGCTTGAGGTAGCAATAAAAATAAGTTAAAGGTGGCACAAATGGTCAAAAAGCAACAAAAAAGGGTGGAAAGTGGCAAAAATGGGGAGTAAAAGTGGAAAAAAAGGTCAGAAAGTACCAAGAATGGGGGAGAAGTGACAAAAAAAGAGTTACTGTTGGCATAAACTGGTACAAAAGTGGCAAAACCGTGAAAATGAGTGAAAAGTGACTAAAATGGGCAAAAAGCAGTCAAGATGGGCTAAAATAGACAAAAACAAGGAAAAAAGTGGTATTTAATGACAATAAGTAGCTGAAATGGGTGAAAATGCAGAGAAAAAAGGGTGGAAAGGGGCAAAAAAATGGGATAAAAGTGTCAAAATGGGCCAAAAAAGTAGGGAAAAAGTGGTATTAAATGGCAAAAGATAACCCTAAGATGCAAAAATGGGATAAAAGTGGCAAAAATAGGCAAAAAAGTAGGAAAACTGTGGTATTCAATGGCAAAAGGTAGCTTACGTGGGTGAAAAGTGTAGAAATGGGTGAAAAAGTGCAAAAAGTTTCCCTTTTTTAAGGTTTTTGTGGGGGAATAATTTTTAAAATGAAGACATAAAAGAGCCACACGTTGAGTATCACTGCTTCATACATTATCAAAACCTTCAAGCATCTTTTTTATTTCATTTTATTTTTTACAAAAATCTTACTTTTCTTGCTCATGCGTTGATTTTTCTTCATCAAAATGAGAAGAATATGAGAAATGATCATCCCCTTCAAGAGAGCAACTGATATCAGATTAGCTTTAGTAGCCAAAATCACAGAAAGATATAATTTTTTCTAAATTTAGCCCTAGTTCAAACTCACCTAATATTGTACTTTTCAGAGGTGTGGACTCGAGTCACGCGACTTGGACGCCAGTCAGAGTCGAGTAACGATTTTGATGACTTTGGACTCGACTTGACAATATCATCAAAGACTTGCAACTTGACTTGGACTTTGACATCAATGACTCGGGACTTGACTTGGACTTTAGTCCGATGACTTAAAAATACTTGAGATTTTCAGTGAGTGTGTTGAGTAAAATGTGCCCCCATTCAAACTAACGCAGTGATGCTCAACCCGCGGCTCTCTCTGTGGCTCTTTAGTGACCAGTTGCAGCTCTTTTAAGGCTTACTGTAAAAAATCCTCCATAAATCTAAGTCCACTCAAAGAAGACATACTTTAACTTCCAAACTCAAATGAAAACTTGTATATTATTACCGTTGGATGCGCGCTGGACGGAGGAACGTGTGTAAAAGAGCACAGAGGAAGTCCGCTGGTGGTGCGTGTCTTTATTAAGTTCATTCATAGAGGTGTGCTGTCTTGTGTTCAAAGATACGTTTCTAATGCCCTCGTTTGAACACATTTCTTCAGTCACTCCCTGCCGATGCTCTCCCATACTCGTATTTAATGATGACTTTTATGATGCGTATCATCATCAATGGGCCAAACACACACGGATCACATTTTGAAATACTGTAAAATAGAGTAAAACTTGTCCAAACGTGGATGTTTTATTTGATCTTAAATGTACTAATGATAAATAATGTCAAAAGGGCAGAAACAGAAAAATGAAAGCAACAAACTGGCAGGACAGAACGATCTGTGAGGGGGAGCTGCAGGTGTGAGGCAGGGCCGGTTTTAGCCATTTGGAGGCCCAGGGCAAAGACCACTATGGGGACCCTCCCCCTTTAGCTAAAAGCAATAATAATGAGAGGGAAAAAACAGAAAGCATAACTTTAAGTTAACAGTCACTGAACTACAGTAAATGTCCAAATATGAAATATAAATACCCAAACAGACCCCCATGATTCATCAGCTCTTTTTTGTTTATTCACTAGGAGGCAGTCATTGTGTTCACAGAACTGGAGGTTAAGAACTGGTTATAACACCTTAAACCTAATGCTGACCAGTCAAACATGTTCACTTACAAACACACACAAATCCTATATATCCACTCACACATCTATACATATACACACACTCACCACAGACACACACACTCACATTAGATGAATTAAAACGACTGAACAGCGTCTTCAGAAGTTCATTTGTTGTTGCACCGCTTAGCACTGATTATATCCTGAATGCTATGTCAGCACTCTTTTTCTGTGTGATTCAGTTCACACTGGTCTGATTTTATTTAAAACAATAAAACAATTCAAAATGCATTCATTGTATTTGTCAAATTGAAAAGATTGTTACGTTGTGTAAATGGCGTTTTATTTGGTAAACAGGGCTTATGACTAGTAAGGACTCAAAAATTTCAAGCCTATGACTTTGGACTCGACTCGACTTGTCTTGACTTGAGACTTGACTTGGACTTTGGAGTAAAGACTTGAGACTTACTAGAGACTTGCAAAACAATGACTTCCTCCCACCTCTGGTACTTGTTATAATATAGAATAATTTCTTGCTCATGTTTGTTAAACAACAGAAAAACTGAGGAACCTAAATAATCGCATTTCAAATCGCAATATTGCAGGAAAAAATTATGATTAGATTATTTTTGCTAATCGTTCAGCCCTAGTTTTTACTGTATGCTGCTCTACTCCTTCAATCCTGGAGCCTTTTTTATTCACTGGTTTATTTCTTATCTACAGTCTCAGTCTTCTCCTCCTTCTGTTTATGGTCCTTTATTTCCTATAGAAGCAAAGGCACATGGGTAAATTAAGTATTTCTGATTCAGATTTATAAATAAATGAGAGTTAAACCAAGCCTTACACGTTCTAACAGCACCTTAAATAAATACTGTAAAAAGCCGTCAGTCTCACCAGGTGTGCTTCAGCCGCCTGCACGCCGCTCGGCCTGCTTCCACCATCAGAGCGCTCAGATCCCCCAACACAAAACCCTAAAAGACAAAAACATTCATTGTTGAACACAAGTGATGTTTGAGTAACCAGGGTCAGAAACAGGCAGGGAGACGGTCAAATACACACATCTAAACACTCTGCCCAAGGGCATGATGGGGAAATCTTCCACAACCTCCCAGATTTAACATCGCAGTGGCCAGAGCTAAGATCAGCTGACTCTACAGAGATGTACTCACACTGGTGGATCAACACTGTTTTGGGATGTAATGTGGAATTATTCTCTACCTACACACGTGGACAAAATCTGTAACTCTCAGTGAGACTTCTGCTCCTCTCAGCAGGTATTTTGGCCCACTCCTCATGAGCAAACTGCTCCAGTTGTCTCAGGTTTGAAGGGTGCTTTCTCCAGACACCATGTTTCAGCTCCTTCCACAGATGTTCAGTAGGATTTAGATCAGGGCTCATAGAAGGCCACTTCAGAATAGTCCAGTGTTTTGCTCTTAGCCATTCTTGGGTGTTTTTAGCTGTGTGTTTTGGGTCATTATCCTGTTGTGAGACCCATGACCCGTGACTGAGACCAAGCTTTCTGACACTGGGCTGCACATTTCTCTCTAGAGTACCTTGATAGTCTTGAGATTTCATTGTACCCTGCACAGATTCAAGACACCCTGTGCCAGATGCAGCAAAGCAGCCCCAGAACATAACAGAGCCTCCTCCATGTTTCACAGCAGGGACAGTCTTCTTTTCTTGGTATGCTTCATTTTTGCGTCTGTGAACATAGAGCTGATGTGCCTTGCCAAAAAGTTCCAGTTTTGTCTGGTCTGTCCATAGGACATTCTCCCAGAAGCTTTGTGGCTTGTCAACATGCAGTTTGGCAAATTCCAGTCTGGCTTTTTTATGATTTGTTTTCAACAGTGGTGTCCTCCTTGGTCGTCTCCCATGAAGTCCACTTTGGCTCAAACAACGACGGATGGTGCGATCTGACACTGATGTACCTTGACCTTGGAGTTGACCTTTAATGTCTTTGGAGGTTGTTCTGGGCTCTTTAGTTACATTCCTATTATCCGTCTCTTTGATTTGTCATCAATTTTCCTCCTGCGGCCACGTCCAGGGAGGTTGGCTACAGTCCGGTGGATCTTACATTTCTGAATAATATGTGCAGCTGTAGTCACAGGAACATCAAGCTGCTTGGAGATGGTCTTATAGCCTTTACCTTTAACATGCTTGTCTATCATTTTCTTTCTAATCTCCTGAGACAACTCTCTCCATGGCTTCCTCTGGTCCATGTTTAGTGTGGTACACACCATGTCACCAAACAGCACAGTGACTACTTGTCACCCTTTAAATAGGCCGACTGACTGATTAGAAGTTTGTAGACACCTGTGATGCTAATTAGAGGACACACCTTGGTTGAACATGTCCCTATGGTCACATTATCTTCAGTCTTTTCTAGGGGTACCATCATTTTTGTCCAGGCCTGTTTCATGAGTTTGTTTTTTAAAATAATTCTGTTGAACCACAGTTCAAAAGCAATGTCTGATTTTGATTGGTTAATTTTCATTGAATTTTTATTTATTATTACTTTTGTCAGATTCAAGTTATTTCTGTGACCATTGTGGGTTTTTCTTTCATTAACAGAGGGGTACCAACAATTCTGTCCACGTGTGTATGTGCTGTTGTGTAGTCACCAGAGGTGGGAAAGGTACAAGAGTGTGGTACTTGAGTAAAAGTACTTTGTTAGAAATGGAGCTCAGCAGAAGTTCAAGCAGGAAGACTGTTTCTACTCATTTATAAGTCGAGACCTGTTCATCTCTCTCCTTTTTCCTTTCTTTCTCTCTTCCCATTCTGGTGTTTTAGTCACTGTGCAGCACTCTGGTGAACACGTTCTGTAAAATGTGCTATATAAATAAAGTGGAGTGGACTGGAAATAGGGAGGGTCGTTAAGAGCGCTTCTGACATTTGCTCTGCGTTAACAATCCGTCGTCAGTGATGACCTGAACCCGCTGCTGATTAGAATGAATGGGGGCTAATTAGCCAGGAGCTAAGAGGATAATGGTGCATCTTTGACCACTTTTCTCCCTCTGTCATAAACATTCTTTTAAAGGACATGCTGAGGACTGGTTAGACTGGAACATCAGCTTGACTGGCCTGGATGCAAAAGGCAAGGAGGGAATGTTTTATCACCTTTAAAGGATGACATCATCAAAGGCAAAGGGGGGAATGTTTTATCACCTTTAAAGGATGACATCATTAAAGGCAGAGGAAGGAATGTTTATCACCTTTAAAGGATGACATCATCAAAGGCAAAGGGGGGAATGTTTTATCACCTTTAAAGGATGAAGTCATTAAAGGCAAAGGGTGGAATGTTTTATCACCTTTAAAGGATGACATCATTAAAGGCAAAGGGGGGAATGTTTTATCACCTTTAAAGGATGAAGTCATTAAAGGCAGAGGAGGGAATGTTTATCACCTTTAAAGGATGACATCATCAAAGGCAAAGGAGGGAATGTTTTATCACCTTTAAAGGATGACATCATCAAAGGCAAAGGGGGGAATGTTTTATCACCTTTAAAGGATGACATCATTAAAGGCAGAGGAAGGAATGTTTATCACCTTTAAAGGATGACATCATCAAAGGCAAAGGGGGGAATGTTTTATCACCTTTAAAGGATGACATCATTAAAGGCAGAGGAAGGAATGTTTATCACCTTTAAAGGATGACATCATCAAAGGCAAAGGGGGGAATGTTTTATCACCTTTAAAGGATGAAGTCATTAAAGGCAGAGGAGGGAATGTTTATCACCTTTAAAGAATGAAGTCATTGAAGGCAGAGGAGGGAATGTTTTATCACCTTTAAAGGATGACATCATCAAAGGCAGAGGAGGGAATGTTGGTTATGCTGGGGGTGTTGTGGGCCTTTCCCTCAATTTTTGCCAAACAGTGTGTGGGACCGGCCTGTTGCCCATTCAGACAGGAAGTACTGGAGGTAGCTAGGCTGTATAGCGTATCAGGTGGGTAAAGTTTTAATGCGTAATTTAGTGAGTTGAAAGCAAAGATGGGCCAGACAACAATGCTGCCTTAACTGTGCACTGTATCGAACATTTTCATTTTTCACCCAGAATGCCTCTGTGTTTGCGCTATTTTGCAATGTGAGCTTCAGCTCTTGGTGACGTGTTCCTCTGCGAATCTAAACAGCCGTTTCTTATGAGATTAAAATCCTATCTTTATTCGAGAGCATGCTCTAATGTTTGAGAGCAAAGTTTCAAGTTTCGAGAGCAAAGCCTTTTTCGTTTTGAGAGCATTTTTCATATTTGAGAGCAGATTTAAATATTTTGAGAGCAAAACTTTGTCATTTTGTGCTCAGATTTTTCCTTCAAAACCTTGTTTGTGCGCTCGCTTCTCTTTCCTCCTCTCTAATTTTTTTCTGCTCGCATACGAACCAAAACTGCTTTCAGCCAATAGGAAGTGAGTAGCAGTTTGACCAATCATGGTAATGCTGCATAGTGGGGTTCGCTAGATTGAGCCCAACATCCCGTACAGGCGGCTCCTCCCCCATGTATCTCCCAACCAACATGGCGTCAGACAGTTGTCAGCTCAAACATTAGAGCAAGCTCTCGAATAAAGATAGGATTTTTTTTTTTATAGATTTATTTTTGGACCTTTTCATGCCTTTATTTGATAGAGGAGGGAAAGTGGATAGACTCGGAAACAGGGAAGAGAGAGGGGAGAGACATGCTGTAAAGGGCCACAGGCCGGATTCGAACCCGGGCCGCCCCCGTATATGGGTAGTGCCTTAAACCACTCGACCATCTGCGCTCCCCAAAGATAGGATTTCAATCCCATAGTTTTTACCATCACAGAGGCTTTCTGGGTGAAAAATAAAACACTTCAAATCTTTCTAATACAGCCTACAACTGAGTCAACATTGTTTTTATGGCCCATTTAACCTTAAACTGGCTCAGTTATGCAGTGAGACTGTATCCATCTGCTACGCTGTATAGCCTTGCTTCTCCAAACACATCCTGTTTAAGGGGCAACACTCAGAGAAATCTCTGCCATTACCATTGGCATATGATTTATACAACCTAACTTCAAAAATACTGAAATATCCCTTTAAGTAGAGACCAGTCACAGCTCCGCCCACCTTGGCTTCCTGTTTGGATCTGTAACCACTGTTTATGGTTTCATGGATAAATTTCACATCATGAGGGAGAAAAGCTGTTAAAAGAGTCCTTCCTGGTTCACACTGAGCAACTCAGAAAGCACTGTGGGAATGCTAGCAGGCCACTTTTAACAGCTTTTCTCCCTCATTATGTGAAATTCATCCATGAAACCACAACAGTGGTTTAATGTTTGGTAAATACAGCTGATGGAGGGATGTGTAAATGAACAGAATCCTCAATACACACGTCCTACCGCGGTGAGTTTGGCGAGTCTCTGCAGGTCGACGTCTCTCCCCAGACTCAGGTCTTGGCTCAGGTGAACCAGCATCAAGTGTCTCTGCTCCTCATTGGGATTCTCTACCTCCACCTGATGGATAAACGCCGCCATTACACCTGCAGAAAGATCCCGAGGTCTGCAGACCGTCGCCACGACAACCACACTGAAACACAAACAACAGAGACGTCCCATTTTCTCTGCAGCTCACTGAGCACGTGCAGAACCTTCCCGCTGTATCTTAGACGTCTAAAGTTACCGACCTGGTGGGGGCGCTGTGCAGCAGCTGGCAGAGCGCCGCCTGCAGTCTGCCGTCCTCTTCGGCGCCCCCTCGAGGGCGGAGGAGGAACTGCAGGTTCCTGAGCAGCAGGATGCACGGCTGCAGAGCTTCGGCTCGCTGAAACGCAGACGACAACTTCACCTCAGACGCTGCGGCAGAGTCGGCGCACACGCTCACGCAGTCCACCTGGGCAGGTAACGACAATAAGGGTTACCGTGACGACATGTGAGAGCGTCACAGAGAATAAGAGGAAGAAAAGAGCTAAAAGAAGAAACAAGGAATAAGGAATATACAGAGGGAAGAAAAAAAGACGAATAGTAACAAAAAAGAGGAAGTCAGAGAGGAATCTTAGAAGACAGAGTCAGAAAATGGAGGAGTGTTTTTGTACCTTGAGCAGGTGGAGGTTCAGTCTACGACTCGCCGCACTCACTGCCGTCATTTTCCCGCTTCCTGCTGGACCGTGAAGGAGGACTGTGCAACCGGAGAGAGAGCTGCAGACACCAGAGGACAGTGACATCACTGAACTGAACGTCATCCTTCTCTATGCCATCCGTCCTATCAGAGAGGCGGGGTTACCTGTGCTGCAGGTGAGGCAGGATGATGCTGCTGAGGAGGTCGACGGTCCTGTTGAGTCCAGGAGGAGACAGAGAGCCGAACAGAGACGCTCCATGAAGACAGCAGCCGGGGACGCTGCTGTTGGTGGATGCTCCCTGTGGAGACGACAGAACACCTGAGATCTGATCCACACCTGAACAAGGTCCTGCTGGGGTTTAGATCAGCAACTACAGTCCAGATGTTTTTACTGAGGGCCACAGCCAGAAAACATCAGGATGATGGGGCCACTGTCATCTTAGTGATTAAAGGTGTTTAACCCAGAGACGTTCCTATATCTTAACCCCGTTCATCACTCTAATTTCTCCCCATTTTTGCCACTTAAATCTAATTTTTGCTCCTTTTAAAAATCCAATTCCACCATCTCTACCACCTTAACTATATTTTGCCCCTTTTAATCCTAATAAGCCCCTTTTCCTGCCCATTTTGTGATTTTCCACCTGTTGTTGTCTCTACTAACCCATTATTACCCATTATAAACTCACTCAGGGGGTCGGGGGGGCTAAGGGAAGGCCTCCTTCTTCTTGTGTTTGTGGATCAGGGATAAAATAGGAGCTTTTCTGTGATTAGTAATGAACTACTTTAACAGGGTGGGTCACATGACATCTATTCTCTCCTTATGGGACATTAATTTTCACTTATTCACACACCAGCTCTGATTTTATTTTAAAGTTTTAACTGCTGTAGTTTAAAAATCATTCCTTGTAGACGGTGAATATTACTGTTCTTCCTGATTAGGATCCTGATGGGAGCAGATTGTCATGAGGCTGAGGTTACCATGTAGAGAGAGGTGTGCTCTCTGTCCGCCAGGTAAGCTCCACCCCCTCCTCCTCTGTCTTCTTCATCTCTGTCTGCAGATCGACACACTTTCTGAACTTTGAAGAACAACACCGGACACCTGCGAAGTCAAACAGACAAATCCATAGACTAAAAGAATATTGTTTAAAATGTTTAGATAAGAATACTCAGAGTTCAGTTTCAGTGCGACTACTTAAAAATACAAGAATCTTTATCTGCGCTGGTCTCAGGTACTCGAACACGGTCTGTGGGAGATCTCTGCATAAACCAGTGATACTCAACGCGTGGCTCTTTTATGTCTTCATTTGAAATATTACTCTTTAAAACTCTAACCTCAGAAATTATCCATTGCAAGTCACATTAATCAGTTTATTTCACACACTTGTACAGTAGGTTTTAATTGTCAACCTTTATTTTTTCTCTGTATATTTCCATTGCCCATATTTACAATTTTTTTGCCCTTTTTAGTATCATTTTTTTGCCACTTTTAAATCATTTCTGCTGCTTTTAGCCCATTTTTACCACATCCTTTAGCCACTTTTTGCCCTTTTTCATCAGTTTTTGCCACTTTTATCCTGCTTCTTTGCAATTTTTCACCCATTTAAGCTGCCTTTTGCCATTGAATGCCAATTCTTCCCCACTTTCTCACCTTTTACAGCTTTTTTGCCCATAGTCACATTTAGTCACATTTCACTTATATTTTTTGCTACTTTTTGACCACCTGTATCTCATTTTTGGACTTTGCACCCATTTTGATGATGCCAGATGTTTTATCAGTCTGTGGTGGCAAGTGTTCTGTTTTATGCTGCAGTCTGCTGAGGAGGCAGTGTAAAACACAAGGATGCAAGGCGTCTGAACAAACTGGTGAAAAAAGCTGGCTCTGTGGAGGAATCAAGCTGAACTCATTGGAGGATGAGGAGGAGAGACGCGCACTGAGCAAGGTGGAGGCCATTCTGATAAACATGGATCATCCACTTCATATCTCCCTCAGAGAGCAAAGAAACAACGGTGGTGGACGCTCCTATCCCTGCGCTGCAGGACAGAAAGATTTAGAGGATCTTTCATACCATCAGCTATTAGACTGTATAACTCTACAGTAAACAGATGAGACTCCCAGACCATTGAATTTCCCTTCGGGGATAAATAAAGTTCTTGTATCTTTTGCCCCTTTTCCCCCATTTTTTGCCACTTTTAATCAATTTCTGTTGCTTATAGCATATTTTACCACTTCTTTAAGCCATTTTTTCATCCATTTTTTCCCTTTTCATCGGTCTTAGCCACTTTTATCCTGCTTCTTTGCAATTTTTGGCCCTTTCAGCTGCCTTTTGCCATTATATACCACTTTTACCCCATTTTCCCACCTTTTACAGCTTTTTTTCCATTTTGTCACTTTTCTTTTATTTTTTGCCACTTTTTGACCACCTGTAACTCAGCTTTTTTTTTACAGTACCCATTTTTGCCACTTTTCACCCAGTTTTTCCATTGTATGCCTGTTTTGCCGCCTTCTTCCCCATTTTTTGCCCCTTATAATCCAATTCTGTTGCTTTAAGCATATTTTACCACTACTTTTAGCCACTTTGTCAACCATTTTTCCCACTTTTGCCCATTTCAGCAGTTTTAGCCACTTAAATCCCAACCCTTTGCAATTTTTGGCCCTATCAGCTGCCTTTTGCCAATAAATACCACAATTATCCACTTTTTTTGCCCACTTTAGTCACTTCTCACTCAGTTTTTGCTACTTTTTGACCACCTGTACCTCATTTTTTTTGACAGTACCCATTTTTGCCACTTTTCACCCAGTTTTTCCATTGTATGCCTGTTTTTGCCCCTTCTTCCCCATTTTTTGCCCCTTTTAACCAATTTCTGTCACTTTCAGCATATTTTACTGCTTCTTTTAAGCCACTTTATTGACCATTTTTGCCACTTTAATCCCACTTTTGCCCCTTTTCATCAGTTTTAGCCACTTTTATCCTGCTTCTTTGCAATCTTTCGCCCATTTCAGCCACTTTTTGCCATGCAGTGCAACTTTTACCTCATTTTCCCACCTTATTACAGCTTTTTGCCCATTTTAGTCACTTTTCACCACTTAGATTGTGGCTCTTGCGTTGGAATCTTTCAACAGTTTGGCTCTTTGGTTGAGCAGGGTTGAGTAACTGGTCTAAACCATCGTCTCTGTGCAGCACGGGTTGATACTCTGAGCTGTAGGGAGATGTGGAAGCAGGAGGAGGGTCATAAAAACCTCGGTAACAGCAGGATGTATGGGTGGGACTGGTGAGTCGGGGGGTTTCTCACATGTGAGCGCTTTCTTAGACTTAGTATACATGTCTGTCGCCGTTTCTCTGTGAGCTTTAACCCTAAACATTTTGCCTGAATGTGTCACAACCTTCAGGACGGAGAGGTCAGCACAGCTGGAAACGACACAAATGCCGCCTCAGCCTGCTGGTTAAACGCCACGTCTGTACCTGTGGATTCCCTCGGCGTTGCTCTGCAGCAGGTCGGGATGTTTCTCAGCAGGAACCGTCAGGATGTCTCCCTCTGAAACCAGTCTGCACACAGACAACACACACTGGTCAGACCGGGACAGGGGTGTCTGGACTTTAGTCTCTGAGGGCCACATACAGGAGAATACCAGGCTGGCAGGGCTGTGATGATAGCCCTCCCCTTTTGTGTGATAATATCAGTAAAACCAATCCACTGAAGGTTAAGATCTGCTAGTGATTGAAGAAACAACAGCCTACATAACAGGATTATACTAGTGACTGACAAGACAAACAGCCAATCACCTCCCAGCTTTCTCTGTTCGCTGCTTCAGAGCAGGTCTGAGTCTGTGGTCGGCTCACAGAGGAGGTATGGGTGAGTTAATAATGAGCATGAAGTGAAAACACTAAATCATCCATGCAGCCATGAAGGAGCTAGTAAAAATCAACTACCAGTCAGACTAAAGAAGAATAACCTCAAAGGTGCATACCTCCAGATAAAGGTTTGTTAAAACACTAACCATGCTCCCGTCTTATCGAGCTAACCTTGGCGTGCTGAAGTGCTCAGACAGCAGGTTATCGCAGCAGCTCAGGTTGTTGTACAGCGGAGAGACGACCAGCTGGATGTGAAGCTCGCTGGCAAACGGAGGAGACGCCGAGCGGCAGAAACTGTCAGAGCGTGAGCCTCCGGCGTCCGGAGCAGACGACCGCCACCTCTGAGAGGAAAACATAAAAAACATCAAGTTTTCTCCTGGACTTTTACTTTGTGAGTACTTTTGAAAACCAGAGCTTTTACCTCTGTTGTAGTAACTTTTAACCAGAGCAGTGGTTCTCAACCTTGGGGTCGGGACCCCATTGGGGGTTGCGAGACACTGAGAGAGGGTCTACAGATGCCTTAAAAAAACTAAGAATGGTTTTCAAATTACACCAATTTGACCAATTTTAACCCTTTTTTTAACACTATTAAACATCAATGTTGCCAATTATAGAACATTTTTGCCACTTAAAACCCATTTGCATAAATTTTATATCCTTTCCATCACTTTTTTCTGCCTGTTTTTGTCACTTTTAAACCAATTCTTGCCACTTTCTGCCTATTGTTGCCTCATTATTGCCACTATTAACCACTTTTTACACCCCTTATTGCCTATTTTAACCACAGTTCTTGCCAGTTTTTATCAATTTGTCATCCCAGTCCACCTACTTTCCCTCAATTTTTTGCACTTTTTAATCCACTTTTACCACTCTTTGTACCCATTCTTGCCAATTTAATCCATTTTTAGCCACTTTTATCTAATTTTCGCCACCTTTATCCTATTTATGTTCTTTAAAAATCCAATTTCAACACCTTTTCCACCATTTTTTGCCATTATTAAGCAACATCTTTTACCAATTTTAAATATGTTTTAAATATGTTATTTTTTAATGAATTCTATCTTATTTTTTACCATTAAAACTTGTGATTTGGATTTTTATTTTATATTATGACTTTTAAAAATCAGGGTTTTAAGTTTCTATCTCATATATTAAACTTTAAAAAATCATTATTTTGACTTTAAATGTCATTTTTTGACCTTTCAAACAGATAATTTTGTCTTTTATCTCTGAATTTGAGTCTTTAGACTAGTCATTTAGACTTTTTACAATCTCAAAAATCATTTATTATCAGTGCTAAATTTTTCCTTCCCATTAATTCATCACGAGTGAAAATGAGGTTGACAGTTAATGGTTAAATGTTGACCCTGTTAGGCCCTCAGGTTAGGTCTTAATTCAGACTTCGGCCCCTGCTGTGATTGAGTTTGGGAAAGATCAGATTTAACAGCTCCTCAGTAATTAAAGAAACAATCAACGACTCGTGTTTCAGTGTTACTGATTCAGAACTCCGCCTCTATGCAGACAACACTGTGATATACATTTCTGCTGCATCCTTTTAGATGGAGGGTATGAAGGTGCTTTCACGGCTGTTCTGTACTGTGTCCCGGTGGGACCCCCCCCCCCCCGGCCTGCTCCTCCACTAGCATCATTCTGAGTAGGGCTGAACGATTTGCAAAATTAATCTAATTGCAATGTTTTTTTGCAATAATGCGAATATCACTGCTTCATACATTACTAAAACCTTCAAGTATCTTTATTTTATTTCATTTCATTTTTTACAAAAATCTTACTTTTCTTTCTCATGCATTTATTTTTCTTCATCAAAATGAGAAGAATATGAGAAATGATCATCCCCTTCAAGAGAGCAACTGATATCAGATTATCTTTAGCAGCCAAAATCACAGAAAGATATTTTTTTCTAAATTTAGCCCTAGTTTAAACTCATCTAATGTTGTACTTGTTATAATACAGAATGATTTCTTGCTCATGTTTGTTAAACAACAGAAAAACGGAGGAACTTAAATAATCGCATTTCAAATCGCAATACTGCAGGAAAAAAATTGCAATTAGATTGTTTTTGCAAATTGTTCAGCCCTAATGTTCAGGGTAATTTTTGGCTGTGTGGGCCCTACGTTTAGGAATCACGGCTCAATGATCAAGGATAAATCAGAAGAGTCAGCGATGTCTCCTGACTTCCTGTTTTGGCGTGTGTGTTGCGTGTCGGCGGTTGTACCTTCATCCTCAGCGTGCAGCTGCTCACGGGGATCTCTTCTCCCTCGCTCATGTTGAACCAAAGAGTCTCTGATATGAAACCGACTTCATCCTGACTCTGCAGGTCTGGACTCTGACTTGGATCCACGACCACCACAGACACCAGCCGCTCTCTGGCCCCGCCCCCTCTGACCTCATTCTGACGCATCGGCGGTCTGGAGGGCCCGCCCGGCCTCGACAGCTTCACCCACTCCTGGTTGAAGAGTCCGAGCCTGAGCAGCAGCTGCTTACTGACAAAAACGCCGCTGTCCACGTCCACGCCATCGACCCCGATCCTCCGCCCGACGTCCACCACCCGCACGTCCAGCCTGCACTCCAACGCCTGCAGGACGCCGGAGAACCCCGAGTCCAGCAGCTTCCTGTTGTCCAGCAGAGACCGGCCTCCTCCGAGGCCGTCGGCGTAATGAGCGAAGTCTGACACGCAGAGTCGGAGCGGTCTAGCGGAAGGGGCGGGGCCACGGGGGGCCAGGCCTAGAGGGTCCACTGAATCCCAGCAGTCCGTCAGAACCACAGAGGTGGCGGCCGTGATCACGCCCTGAGTAACGGGACTGCAGTCCAACACCAACAGGTCTAGCTGACGGTCCTGAAACACACGAAGGAAAACCACATAACAAAGAGGAAGACCACGAGTCCAGCGCCGTAACGCTCCTCCTACCGCCACACAAAGATGTAGCAGGGGGACACTGGCTAACAGGTTCCTCAGCAGCAGTCATGCTAGTTAGCATCCTGGCTAGCAGTTTCCTCAGCAGCATTGATGCTAGTTAGCATCCTGGCTAACAGGTTCCTCAGCAGCATTGATGCTACTTAGCATCCTGGCTAACAGTTTCCTCAGCAGCATTGATGCTAGTTAGCATCCTGGCTAGCAGGTTCCTCAGCAGCATTGATGCTACTTAGCATCCTGGCTAACAGTTTCCTCAGCAGCATTGATGCTAGTTAGCATCCTGGCTAACAGGTTCCTCAGCAGCAGTCATGCTAGTTAGCATCCTGGCTAACAGTTTCCTCAGCAGCATTGATGCTAGTTAGCATCCTGGCTAACAGTTTCCTCAGCAGCATTGATGCTAGTTAGCATCCTGGCTAACAGTTTTCTCAGCAGCATTGATGCTAGTTAGCATCCTGGCTAACAGTTTCCTCTGCAGCATTGATGCTAGTTAGCATCCTGGCTAACAGTTTCCTCTGCAGCAGTCATGCTAGTTAGCATCCTGGCTAACAGGTTCCTCAGCAGCATTGATGCTAGTTAGCATCCTGGCTAACAGTTTCCTCAGCAGCATTGATGCTAGTTAGCATCCTGGCTAACAGTTTCCTCAGCAGCATTGATGCTAGTTAGCATCCTGGCTAACAGGTTCCTCAGCAGCATTGATGCTAGTTAGCATCCTGACTAACAGTTTCCTCAGCAGCATGATGCTAGTTAGCATCCTGGCTAACAGGTTCCTCAGCAGCATTGATGCTAGTTAGCATCCTGGCTAACAGTTTCCTCAGCAGCATTGATGCTAGTTAGCATCCTGGCTAACAGGTTCCTCAGCAGCATTGATGCTAGTTAGCATCCTGACTAACAGTTTCCTCAGCAGCATGATGCTAGTTAGCATCCTGGCTAACAGGTTCCTCAGCAGCATTGATGCTAGTTAGCATCCTGGCGAACAGTTTCTGTATTTTGGTGCTATAAAGTGTGTTCAGGGTATTATTGAGTTGTGATGTTTGTTTTTACCACTTTTTAACTGCTTTTCATCACTGTTCTGAACATTTTTGCCACATTTATTTCCATATTAAATCAAATTCTTGCCTTTTTAACTGCTTTTCACCATTTACTGTCCATTTTTGCTTATTGTTTCCTTTCTTATCCCAGATTTGCTACTTTATCCCTTTTTTCCCCACTTTTAACCCTCTTTGCCATTAATAACCAGTTCTGTCACTCTTTAACCCTTGTTCACCACTTATTTCTGTCAGTTTTGGCCCTCTGAACTCCCTTTTTTAAACTTATAACCAATTTTTGCCACTTTTTAACTGCTTTTCACCATTTTTGCCACTTTCAGCCACTTATTTGACACTCTGTTCCCTGTTTTTTGCTGTGCTTTCTTCTCTTCTTTTTTCTGTAACTCTATTTAAGAGTTAAGAGCTTCAAAATAAACATAAAACCTTTAAAACCTAAAAAAACAAACAAAAAAAAAACACACAGAGCCAAAGGAGCTCTGTCAGAGAATAGACAGAAATAGAGACTAACAGATTTAATTCCCAGTTTAAAGCCTTTAAATGAAGCTGCTCTCACCTGGCCATGGTCCTCTCCCGGCAGCAGCAGCGGCTCTCCCCGCCGGGCCAGCAGCGTCTGTCCCGGGCGGCAGAGCTCCAGCAGTCCGGCGGTGAACCTCTCCTCTGCTGCCCGGCGGAGGCTCTGTCTGCTGCGGGCTCCCAGCACCACTCTGTCCAGACTGACAGGCTCCAGAGCTCGGATTGTCCCCCTGCTGCCGAGCCGCTGGAGCCCGTGGAGCTGCATGAAGAGGCGGCTGGTGAACAGACACACTGCCCGGGCACTGAGCTCTGCCCGGCGGGAGGCTCCTCCTCCACAGCCCGCTGTCTCCTCTTCGGTGGTCGGGTGAACTCGCAGTAAAATGCCCGGCCTGTCAGAGCCCTCGGGCCGCTGCGGGGTGAAGAGGAGGGTCGGTGGGTCTATGTCGGTCTGAAATACTGAATCCAAGTGACACTGTAACATCAGAACATCCAGAGGACTCAGGTGAGAGGGGAAACTCTCCAAACAACACAACTCTACCTGGGCCGCCATCTTTGATCTACGTCATCATCGCTGTTGGTATTAAGATTACAGGATATTACCGCCCCCTCGTGGAGGCTCTGAGGGACTACATGGATTACGACCACTGAAATGTTAATTTTTTATACAGGATTTTCCAGCTCCGAGAAAAATGTGTTAATGTGAGTCTAGAGCTGTGGTGTTAAAACTGTTTCACTCAAGACACACTTAGGATCAAGCCCAAATCTCACCATACCCATATCCAAGCCAAACAGCCTGTTTAAACACACGTTACAGCATCTTTAATTGTTGTAGAGTTGTTTTAATAATGCGGCACAGCCAGACTAACCTCTAGGCACACCACGAGGAAACCACTGATCTAGTGCGATAAAAGACTGACAGACATTTCTTAAATTGGCTCTCATGAATAAAGATGGTTACACTTAGTGATACTTATGTAAGGTCACAGTGACCTTTGACCTCTAAAATCTAATCAGTTCACCCTCAATTCCAAAAGTTAGCTTGTGACAATATCTGAAAAATCTCTTAATGCATACTTAAATTATATGTGCACAAGATGTGCACATGGTGACCTTTGACCTTGTCCTCCCAAATCTACCCCATTCACCCTGGAATCAGATTGGATAGTTCTATAAATTTATGTCAAACTTGATTTGTGTAAAATTATGATGAGGGTCAGTAGGGGAAGTTAATATGTGATAAATCAGATACATATCTGGTCTCTAAGAATTCAACCACAGTGTGAACAGCCAAACAAAAATCTGATCTGAACAAAAGATCAGAACTGAGGCTAAACGTAGCCTCAGCAGTCAGCTTTAACAAGACTTTGGACCATAACTGCGAGACTAGGCACCACAACGTGGTGCCAGGTTCATAGCAGGTTTAGGAAAAATAGCCACACAACATTAAGCAATATTTTTCATTCTATAAAACCCAGAAGACTGGGGAAACTGGAAAAAAATTGAGTGAAAAATTTTTATTCTGTGAAAAATGTCAGAATTTGGAAAAAGTCAGAGCTCTAATACTTATCTCAGAATTCTGATTTGAGATTAAAATCAGAATTCTGAGATCAAAGTCAGAATTCTGGGATTACAGTCAGAAATCTGGGATCAAAGTCAGAAATCTGGGATCAAAGTCAGAAATCTGAGATCAAAGTCAGAAATCTGAGATCAAAGTCAGAAATCTGAGATCAAAGTCAGAAATCTGGGATCAAAGTCAGAAATCTGGGATCAAAGTCTGAAATCTGGGATCAAAGTCAGAAATCTGAGATCAAAGTCAGAAATCTGAGATCAAAGTCAGAAATCTGAGATCAAAGTCTGAAATCCAAGATGAAAGTTGGTATTCCGTGATCAAAGTCAGAATTCTGGGATTAGAGTCTTAAATCTGGAATCAAAGTCAGAATTCTGGGATTAGAGTTAGAATTTTGAGAAAAAAAATCTAGATAGCTGTTTCGGGGGTAAAACAATCATAACTCTTATTTTATGTCTGAATTCTGAGTTTAACGTAGGAACTCAAAGATTAAAGTCAGAATTCTCAGATCAATTCTGAGATTAAAGTCAGATATCTGAGATTAAAGATTTAATTCTGAAATTAAAGATTGAATTCTGAGATCAAATTTGAATTCTGAGATGAAAATCTCAAAGTCTCAAAGTCAGAATTCTGGCTTTAGACTTTCAATTCGGAATTTTAAGTCTGGCTTTAGGACTTGGGTTCCACCTTGTTTCTTTCCAGTGCTACTGACCCTCCTCCCTAGGTGGATGCTCGGATTAACGTTGACAAACGAGCCGCGGCACCGCTGCTGTCGTCATCACGGTGGTTCTTTTGTCGTACTCTCCTGCTATCCTTGAACATCCTCCGGGTCAACAGGGGGCGCCGTGGCTCTGCGTCTGTAATATTTAGACACAGAGGAAGTGTGTGTTTGTGTACGTGTGTGTGTGAGTGGTGCTGATGCTGGAGAGATGGAGCAGAGGGAGTGGAGGAGGATGCTGCCGATCGGCTCCGGACGGAAAACAGCGTTCAGGTAAGAAAACCTCCGACACCGATTAGAACGGTTAAAACGATGCAAAGCGGCCGGAGGAAGCGTCAAGAGAGGCGGGAATGGAGGCGATGAGATACCGAGGGGTCGGAGTGGGAGAGTGTGAGTGCGTGGAGCCTCGAAGGCCACGGTCAGGATCTCTGATCAGGAAAAAACACCGAGTGATCAGGTCGATGGAGTTTTCTAGAATTCAGTCTGCTGTTGCTATGAGACGGTGCGGGTCATTTAAGGAACGTTTAGAAGGCTCGAACATCAGAGGGTGGAGGAGGAGGAGGCCAGGTGCTGCTCGGAGGGTGGGACTAAGAGCGCCGCCTGCCTCACCCAGCTGCTCCTGTCATCAAGGAGAGACCTGTGGGAGAAGAACCAGGGCTCAGCAGGCCGGCCAGTGCTGTGGGATAACAGGTCAATAATACATTAGAGCTGGGGAATATTAAGGTGTCACCAATGTCAGAGCCTCTGAGCTACAGTAGCAAACAGGCTGAATGGTTCTGTGTGGAGCCTAAACAGTGGAGAGGGTTATGAGCTACAGTAGCAAACAGGCTGAATGGTTCTGTCTACAGTAGCAAACAGGCTGAATGGTTCTGTGTGAAGCTTTTACAGTGGAGAGGGTTATGAGCTACAGTAGCAAACAGGCTGAATGGTTCTGTGTGGAGCCTAAACAGTGGAGAGGGTTATGAGCTACAGTAGCAAACAGGCTGAATGGTTCTGTGTGAAGCTTTTACAGTGGAGAGGGTTATGAGCTACAGTAGCAAACAGGCTGAATGGTTCTGTGTGGAGCCTAAACAGTGGAGAGGGTTATGAGCTACAGTAGCAAACAGGCTGAATGGTTCTGTGTGAAGCTTTTACAGTGGAGAGGGTTATGAGCTACAGTAGCAAACAGGCTGAATGGTTCTGTGTGAAGCCTAAACAGTGGAGAGGGTTATGAGCTACAGTAGCAAACAGGCAAAATGGTTCTGTGTGAAGCCTAAAAAGTGGAGAGGGTTATGAGCTACAGTAGCAAACAGGCTGAATGGTTCTGTGTGAAGCTTTTACAGTGGAGAGGGTTATGAGCTACAGTAGCAAACAGGCTGAATGGTTCTGTGTGAAGCTTTTACAGTGGAGAGGGTTATGAGCTACAGTAGCAAACAGGCTGAATGGTTCTGTGTGGAGCCTAAACAGTGGAGGGGGTTATGAGCTACAGTAGCAAACAGGCTGAATGGTTCTGTGTGAAGCTTTTACAGTGGAGAGGGTTATGAGCTACAGTAGCAAACAGGCTGAATGGTTCTGTGTGGAGCCTAAACAGTGGAGAGGGTTATGAGCTACAGTAGCAAACAGGCTGAATGGTTCTGTGTGGAGCCTAAATAGTGGAGAGGGTTATGAGCTACAGTAGCAAACAGGCTGAATGGTTCTGTGTGGAGCCTAAACAGTGGAGGGGGTTATGAGCTACAGTAGCAAACAGGCTGAATGGTTCTGTGTGAAGCTTTTACAGTGGAGAGGGTTATGAGCTACAGTAGCAAACAGGCTGAATGGTTCTGTGTGGAGCCTAAACAGTGGAGAGGGTTATGAGCTACAGTAGCAAACAGGCTGAATGGTTCTGTGTGGAGCCTAAATAGTGGAGAGGGTTATGAGCTACAGTAGCAAACAGGCTGAATGGTTCTGTGTGAAGCTTTTACAGTGGAGAGGGTTATGAGCTACGGTAGCAAACAGGCTGAATGGTTCTGTGTGAAGCTTTTACAGTGGAGAGGGTTATGAACTACAGTAGCAAACAGGCTGAATGGTTCTGTGTGGAGCCTAAACAGTGGAGAGGGTTATGAGCTACAGTAGCAAACAGGCTGAATGGTTCTGTGTGAAGCTTTTACAGTGGAGAGGGTTATGAACTACAGTAGCAAACAGGCTGAATGGTTCTGTGTGGAGCCTAAACAGTGGAGAGGGTTATGAGCTACAGTAGCAAACAGGCTGAATGGTTCTGTGTGAAGCTTCAACAGTGGAGAGGGTTATGAGCTACAGTAGCAAACAGGCTGAATGGTTCTGTGTGGAGCCTTACCAGTGGAGAGGGTTATGAGCTACAGTAGCAAACAGGCTGAATGGTTCTGTGTGAAGCTTCAACAGTGGAGAGGGTTATGAGCTACAGTAGCAAACAGGCTGAATGGTTCTGTGTGGAGCCTTACCAGTGGAGAGGGTTATGAGCTACAGTAGCAAACAGGCTGAATGGTTCTGTGTGAAGCTTCAACAGTGGAGAGGGTTATGAGCTACAGTAGCAAACAGGCTGAATGGTTCTGTGTGGAGCCTTACCAGTGGAGAGGGTTATGAGCTACAGTAGCAAACAGGCTGAATGGTTCTGTGTGGAGCCTAAACAGTGGAGAGGGTTATGAGCTACAGTAGCAAACAGGCTGAATGGTTCTGTGTGGAGCCTAACCAGTGGAGAGGGTTATGAGCTACAGTAGCAAACAGGCTGAATGGTTCTGTGTGGAGCCTAAACAGTGGAGAGGGTTTTGAGCTACAGTAGCAAACAGGCTGAATGGTTCTGTGTAAAGCTTTAACAGTGGAGAGGGTTATGAGCTACAGTAGCAAACAGGCTGAATGGTTCTGTGTGGAGCCTAAACAGTGGAGAGGGTTATGAGCTACAGTAGCAAACAGGCTGAATGGTTCTGTGTAAAGCTTTAACAGTGGAGAGGGTTATGAGCTACAGTAGCAAACAGGCTGAATGGTTCTGTGTGAAGCCTAAACAGTGGAGAGGGTTATGAGCTACAGTAGCAAACAGGCTGAATGGTTCTGTGTGGAGCCTAAAAAGTGGAGAGGGTTATGAGCTACAGTAGCAAACAGGCTGAATGGTTCTGTTTGGAGCCTAAACAGTGGAGAGGGTTATGAGCTACAGTAGCAAACAGGCTGAATGGTTCTGTGTGAAGCTTTTACAGTGGAGAGGGTTATGAGCTACAGTAGCAAACAGGCTGAATGGTTCTGTGTGGAGCCCAAACAGTGGAGAGGGTTATTAGCTACAGTAGCAAACAGGCTGAATGGTTCTGTGTGGAGCCTAAACAGTGGAGAGGGTTATTAGCTACAGTAGCAAACAGGCTGAATGGTTCTGTGTGAAGCTTTTACAGTGGAGAGGGTTATGAGCTACAGTAGCAAACAGGTTGAATGGTTCTGTGTGAAGCTTTTACAGTGGAGAGGGTTATGAGCTACAGTAGCAGAGAACTTTAGTATTTAATATCTATTAGTAAAATGATCCTGCTGAGAGGGGGCTTTTCTGAAACAGGATGGGATGTTATGTCTTTTGCTATTGTTCTTTCATTGCCAAAATTTTTGCACATCTCAGTTCTAAAAAAAGTTGGGTCGCTGCATTGGTTGCCAAACTCATAAACTCATATTTTATTACAACAGAACGTAAACAACATATCAGATGTTCAACTGAGACATTTGAACATTTCAGGAAATATTAGCTCATTTTAAATTTGATGGCAGCAACACGTCTCAAAAAAGTAGGGACAGGGCCATGTTACCATTGTGCAGCACTAATGTGAGCCCATACCATCAGAGATGCAGGCTTTAGAACTGAGCCAGGAGAACAAGCTGGATGCTCCCTCTCCTCTTAGTCTGCAATCAGCATCTGCTGTTTCCAGAAAGTAAACTAAAAAGTAAGTAAAGTAAACTAAATATTAAATAAGGACTGCACTAAATGTAAACTAAATATTAAATAATGACGGCACTAAATGTAAACTAAATATTAAATAATGACGGCACTAAATGTAAAATAAATATTAAATAATGACGGCACTAAATGTAAACTAAATATTAAATAATGACGGCACTAAATGTAAAATAAATATTAAATAATGACGGCACTAAATGTAAACTAAATATTAAATAATGACGGCACTAAATGTAAAATTAATATTAAATAAGGACTGCACTAAATGTAAACTAAATATTAAATATAAAGGTCCCAGTTAAACAGCAAGGATGCTCCATATTTCAGTATTAATAAATAAACTCATGCTTTATTATTCAAATGGGGTTTGTTGTTGTTATCACTATAATAATAATAATTATTATTATTATTATTACAATATGATTATTAGTATCATTGTCATTATTAGATTTCTGACTTTGATCTCAGAATTCTGACTTTGATCTCAGATTTCAGACTTTGATCTCAAATTTCCGACTTTGATCTCAGATTTCAGACTTTGATCTCAAATTTCCGACTTTGATCTCAGATTTCAGACTTTGATCTCAAATTTCTGACTTTGATCTCAGATTTCTGACTTTGATCTGACTTTGGCTAAAAAAAGGGCGATTCCTTTGGAATAACTAGATAAGAGATAACTTTACTGAGATTATTGTGATTAAAATTTTAATCTTTGCAGCCCTAACTTTCCATATTTAGTCCTTTTTCATGCACATGTTGATATTCAGCAGCTTGCTGTAAATAAAGGAGTGGATCTGACTCAGACTTCAGGGGTTTGTATATATGTAGCTAAAACTGATGAAGATGATATTTTTGGTCCGTACCGCTGAGCTCTGTCTTATATTTGAAGACTTTTCTCCTGATACTTCACCGTCACTCTTCAGATTCTGTATATACGTTTATATAACAGACATATTTTGGTATCTAACAGTATATTTAACACTCTGCCATGTTAATGCCTCTCTGCTGCTCACATCACCCTCGCTCTCATACATGCGTTTCATTTCACTTTAGGTCACTTTAACGTCACATGACACCGGAAGTTGTGTCAAAACCAAAGCGTGTAGTTTATGAAAATTCTGATTTGGCTCTAAAATAAGGAAACTGTATCAGATTATCAAAGTAAAAGAATCGACTTCCGTTCTGAGCTGCGGCGTTTAATTTTGAAGGCACTGACCGGATGTTGTTGTGCGTGATGACGCGGGCTCGACGCAGCTGGATGCGGAGCTGCAGTGCGGACAAACAGGAGCGGAGAACCTGACACCCACAGACCGACAGCCTGTCCCGGGTTAACGGATCTGTTCTGGCCCGGGTTAACGGATCCGTCCCGGGTTATCTGTTTAGTCCCGGGTCAGAGTCCTGGAGCAGTTCAGGAGGAGGAGGATAGCTCGGATAGAGGAGCGGGACAGCAGCGGGGATCCAGCGGGCTCTGAGGAGGGTTCAGTCAGATATCTGGGTCCAGGAGGCTCGGTCCGGCTCGGTTCGGCTCGGTTTTGTCCCGGGACAGCGGCGGGTCTATATGTGAGCGCTGGCCCGGTTTGTCCCGGCTCGGTCTGTCTCGGTTTGGGGGGCTGGATGGTGGTTTAGTCCTTCGGGAGAGTGAGGCTCGGAGCCCGGCCCCCCCTCACAGTAACGGTGGGTTTTCTGGAGCAGCACGGTTTGTGTCGGAACCAGATCCCAGATGAAGATTCCCAAAAGGCGGAAAAGGAGCGGACGGTGCGCCAGGTAGGCCTGACCCGGGATAACTACAGCACTGTTGGTGTGTGTGTGTGTGTGTGTGTGTGTGTTCCGCAGTGATGCGCTAACGGCAGTGAACGAGATCAATCCGGATCAAAGTTAGACCAGGATCTGTTCATTTGGACCGAGACTGATCCGAGTCTGTCTCTCAGATCATCTTTAATTCATAACCCGGGTCAGTCCGGGCCAGATTTATTGATCAGCAGGATGCGATGGTGCGCATGCGCATAGGGGACCCATGACTGTGCACTGCAGAGAGGATTCAATATGGGTGATGCAGAGTGAGGGGAGGAGGGGGAGGGATGGGGGGAGACCTGGACCAGAGCAGGAGAGTACTTTAGTGCATTTATTTATTATTTAAATCAGATTAGTTTATTTAAATCAGATTAGTTTATTTAAATCAGATTAATTTATGTAAATCAGATTAATAAATATATATATAATAATTATAGGATATCATTAAGAGTCATGATGTGACAAAGGTCAGATATCTGATGTATGGAGGGCCTTTAGTGCATTTATTTGTTATTTAAATCAGATTAATTTAATTTGATGAGATTATAGGATATTATTAACAGTTAGATATCTGATGTATGGAGGGCGTTTAGTGCATTTATTTGTTATTTAAATCAGATTAATTTAATTTGATGAGATTATAGGATATTATTTACAGTTAGATATCTGATGTATGGAGGGCCTTTAGGGCCAAAATTCACTCCAACACACGATGACAGCACATGATCACCTCTGCTGGGGCTGGATGATAAAACCAGAGATTAATCTCAGATTAGTTGGGGGTTTTTGCTTTTATTGTGACAGGACAGCTAAAGAGAGACAGGAAATATGGGGGGAGAGAGAGAGGGTAGACATGCACCTAACGGCTACAGGACTGGGATGGATCCCACTACCAGGGAGGACTCTAGCAGGAACCTGCTCTACCAGTGAGCTCAGTGATTTAATCTTTCCTGTATAAAAACATGTAAATGTAACAGAAAGGACTCCAGATAGGCTAGACTCTTGTTTTATTGATAACATGAATAGAAACAAACTTAAATTCCAGTTTGGGCTGAAAGTCTGTCCCTCTCCTGAGAAGAGGACTGTGGAGTTTCACAGCAGAAGGAGCAACATGAGAAGCAATATTCTATTTTCTTGTGATCAAATATCAAAGTTTACGTTTGTTGAACCCTTTCCCCACACAAACAGTGGAGTTATTGAACAGATTAGCCACGATATAATCAATCATAGATTTAGGCTGAGATGTTCTTAATAGGCAAGTTTATGCATTCTATTAAATTGTGTTTTATTTCCAAATCTTAATTGGGTTTTTGAAGATCAAGAAAACTATTTTTTTTAAAAGCTAGATTTCTCACCAATTTTCTTCCAGTATTCAATATTCAGAAAGCTTTTTTTTTTAATTCTGAGGAAAAAGTCTTAGTCTGACTTAAATCCTAGAATTCTGTTTTTAGTTTCAAATTTCTGGCTTTAAACTTAAAAATTCCAACTTTAATCTCAGAAATCTGACTTTGATTTAAGAATTCTGGCTCTAATGTCAGAATTCTTACTCTGGATGTCTACAATTCCGACTCTGATCTTGGAATTTAACTTTGATCTTGGAATTCTGACTTTGATCTTAGAATTCCGACTTTGATCTTAGAATTCCAACTTTGATCTCAGAATTCCAACTTTGATTTTGGAATTCTAACTTTGATCTTACAATTGCAACTTTGATCTTAGAATTCAGACTTTGATCTTAGAATTCCGACTTTGATCTTGGAATTCTGACTTTGATCTTAGAGTTCAGACTTTGATCTTGGAATCCGCACTTTGATCTTAGAATAACGACTTTGATCGTAGAATAACGACTTTGATCTTACAATTCCAACTTTGATCTTAGAATTCTAACTTTGATCTTAGAAGTCTGACCTTAATCTTAGAATTCTGACTTTGATCTTACAATTCTGACTTCAATCTTAGAATTCTGACTTTGATTTTGGAATTCTGAGTTTGATCTTTGAATACTAACTTTGATCTTTGAATTTTTTTCTTATCTTGAAATTCTGACTTTGATCTTAGAATTCAGACTTTGATCTTAGAATACTGACTTTGATCATGGACTTAGACTTTGGTCTTAGAATACCGACTTTGATCTTGGAATCCGCACTTTGATCTTTTAATACCGACTTTGATCTTGGAATTCTGACTTTGATCTTACAATTGCTCTTACCCTCAGAGTATTTCATGTATTGTTAGGACTGTTTTAAATGTTTTAGCATTCGGTGACCATATTTTTGAAGACTGTGAACAGGGGAGGCTTTTCTCTCCAACTCTGCCTTTAAGAAAGTTTTTCCGTCCTCTCAGTCTAATTGCTTTTTCCTCTTTGGGGTTACGCTTTATGAAAATGAAAATCTCACTAAAGTTCAACGTCAGGAGAGGGGTGCCGTGGTTAGGCCGGTCCTCATGTACCTGGGTTCAATTTCAACCTGTGGCTCCTTCCCCACATGTCATTCTCTGATCTCTCATCCGTTTCCCTGCTGGCTCCTGTCCTCCTCTATGATAAAGGCTTAACTAACCCCAAAATAATAAAATAAAAAATGAAATGTCAGGAGAGTTCTATGATCTGTACAGAAAACCAAAATGAAGTTCTGACACTAAAAACCATGTTAGCATGTTTGCTGTTAGCATGCTAGCAGCTAAGAGTGTACTTTATCTTTAGCAGTTTCAGTGAGTCATTTTAACCTCTCTGTTGGAGACTCTCTGGTTGATTTAGGTGTTTGAACATATTTGCTAATGTTGTTAAAAACCTGTAATATAAAACCTTTAAAAATATTGAATTATGGGTTTCTTTCTGCAGTATTGGAAAACCAGCAGAGAAATCTCATTGGTTGTTTGTAGAGGGAACCGGGGCCATGGATGGACTATTAAGATCTGGGGTATCTCCAGAATGGCTCAATTTTACTGTTCATACTCTACAGGATGTCAGCTGTGTGTATAAAACGCTGATGTTAGGTGCTCCAGAGTATATCAGCATTATTTTAATAATGCATCCATGGCTGTGATGACTGTAATTCCAGGTCTGGTAATCCTTCTTGCTCTAACGCTTTGATAGGTGGTGATCCTCTGCAGCACAGAGCTGGGGTCTACATGTTGGGGAATGTTCTGGTGAATGTGCTGTTATGATGAAAACGGTAACTCAAACACTTCTCTCCTGGTTGGCTGATGATCTCTTTGTAACCTGCTGTATGAAGGCCTGTCCCTCCATGCTCCGCCCCCCTCTGATGTCACTGTTTTAGCCTGTGTGTGTGCAGGTGGGACGCCTGCAGCGGCCCCCGGCCCTCGCCCTTCTCCTGGTTAACTGTGCCCTCTGTTCTGGCTTGTAGGCTAACACAGGAACAGGGAGGGTTTTGTCCCGCTCAGGATTTGTTGTAAGCCGTCAGGTTTTCCGGGAGCTCAGAACTATGGTGAGCTCTGACTGACTTCATCAGATCAAAACTGGAATGATGCAAACCCGGCTTCTGGCAGAGCACCCCTCCCCCTCCCCCAGTAACAGATTGGTAGATTTGTAGGTGAAAAAGAAGAAGAAGAAGAGCAGACAGAGGTTTGAAGGCAGAGAAAGTGTCTGTGGAGATGTTTCACTGATCTGCTGCTGAGACGCTGCTGGACCACAGAGTTTCTCTCTTTACACCCAATCTACACACCAGAGCTCATCAGCAAACCCACACTGTTGAATATTATATTATCATTATTAGTATTATTGTTATATTATTATGCTATTGCATTACATCATCATTATATTATATTATATTAGCTTACTGTACAATATTATAGTAAAGGTTATTATTAGGCTTGCCAGCATTTATCTGTTAAATCTCATTGAGAGTAAGGTGTAAATTTTACACATTTTTAAATCTCTTTAATACACGTGCTATTTTGTCCCTTTAGGCACACTGTAGTTACAGTAGCTACAGTAGCAGGGCAGCACTCGCTGAGGTAGTTAATCTGTTTAACTTCTCTAATGAACACACTGGGAACACTTGATCCTCGTTGCCAACATGGACATAAAAGTAGATCTGAAATGCAAAATGACAGAGTTTTAAAACAGTGATTAATCATGATTAACTGGTCTAATAGATATATATGACAGCCTTAGTTAGTATACAGGGGGGTTGGAAAGAGGATACTGCACACTATCAGACCATTTAATGATGTACGTAAGTAATGATTGAATGTTACTATACTGTGTTTATTGATAACTCAATGATCTACACTAATCTATAGCAACAAACTACTGTGGCCAGTTCTGAGTTATTACCCTGTAGCTTGTTTGCAGATGCCAGTATGTCACCATGAAGGACTCCCGATGGGGCAGGAATTGATTTTTGTGCCGTTTACAGCTGGACCACCGGGGCCATAAATGAGCTTCTTTTAAATCCTGAAAGTGGTGACACATTAAAGTTGAATAAGACCACAGAGAACTGGATTAAAGCCTCCAACCAGAGTCAGACAACATTCACATTTGGTCTGATTCCATCAAGCGGTCTGGTTTGGTTCAGTCCAGCTTTTCCCCTTTGATGATGTCATCCTTTAAAGTACGCAGTAGAAAAATGATGTCATCCTTTAAAGTTGATAAAACATACCATCCTCTGCCTTTGATGATGTCATCCTTTAAAGTACGCAGTAGAAAGATGATGTCATCCTTTAAAGTTGATAAAACATACCATCCTCTGCCTTTGATGATGTCATCCTTTAAAGTACGCAGTAGAAAGATGATGTCATCCTTTAAAGTTGATAAAACATACCATCCTCTGCCTTTGATGATGTCATCCTTTAAAGTATGTGGTAGAAAGATGCTGTCATCCTTTAAAGATAATAAAACATTCCGTCCTCTGTCTTTGATGATGTCATCCTTTAAAGTATGCGGTAGAAAGATGCTGTCATCCTTTAAAGATAATAAAACATTTCGTCCTCTGTCTTTGATGATGTCATCCTATAAAGTAAGCGGTAGAAAGATGCTGTCATCCTTTAAAGATAATAAAACATTCCATCCTCTGTCTTTGATGATGTCATCCTATAAAGTAAGCGGTAGAAAGGTGATGTCATCCTTTAAAGTTGATAAAACATACCATTCTCCATCTTTGATGATGTCATACTTTAAAGTACGCAGTAGAAAGATGATGTCATCCTATAAAGTTGATAAAACATTCCGTCCTCTGTCATTAATGATGTCATCCTTTAGAGTTGATAAAACATTCCGTCCTCTGTCTTTGATGATGTCATCCTTTAAAGTTGATAAAACATACCATTCTCCATCTTTGATTATGTCATCCTTTAAAGTACCCAGTAGAAAGATGATGTCATCCTATAAAGTTGATAAAACATTCTGTCCTCTGTCTTTGATGATGTCATCCTTTAAAGTAAGCGGTAGAAAGATGACATCATCCTTTAAATTTGATAAAACACTCCATCCTTTGCCTTTAATGATGTCATCCTTTAAAGTACACAGTAGAAAGATGATGTCATCCTTAAAAGTACGTGGAAGAAAGATTATGTCATCCTTTAAAGTAAGCGGTAGAAAGATGATGTCATCCTTTAAAGTTGATAAAACATTCCGTCCTCTGTCTTTGATGATGTCATCCTTTAAAGTACACAGTAGAAAGATGATGTCATCCTTAAAAGTACGTGGAAGAAAGATTATGTCATCCTTTAAAGTTAATTAAGCATTCTATCCTCTGTCTCTGATGATGTCATCTTACTACATTACCACTGATTCATAACAGCTGTTCTTCACTTCCTGACCCCACCAGGATCACATGACTGCAAACAACCAATAATCAGGGTTAAGTATAACAATGTACGTCAAAAACATCAGATTAAGAAATAAATCCTAATAAACAATACTGACAGTGATTCTTCTCTATGAAACAGATATCTAGTGCTGTTTCCAGGTATACTGTAATACAAAGACCTCGATCAAAGTTTTATTTAATATGATAATGGCATATTAACCTTCTTACATGATAAAATAATAACTTTACAGTGAACCAGGTATGATATGAGACAATGCCACTCTCTTAACTGTCCTAAATTTAAACTTCTAATATCACTGTGTTTCGGTGGCTCTGATTGGCCAGTTATATGAGCGGTTGTATAAGACTGCTGCGGTGTATTCGGGGGAACTCTGTGGCCCCGCCCTCTGCAGTGATTGGCGGCTCAGCAGTGTGTTGAGGCCTGCAGCAGGCTTCACTACATCTCCAGTGTTACAGTGACTCCCAGCTGATGATGATGATGATGATGCTGTGTGACGGCGCCGTAGCACTGCAGGTGTAGAGAAGCCTCCACCCCTCCCTCCCAGTCCGTCCAGTCCTCGATGCGAGCTGGTCTGACTGGAAACACGGCGGACACTCTCCACTGTTTCTGCAGTCCGCCTGAGCTCTGCATGCACTGAAGACGGCCCGTGGCATTGCATGCGGAACAGCATGGTTTGGGGACTGACATGCATCACTTTGGACTGAAATTTACCCACAATTCCACTGAGAGCTGAGAACCATCCATGGTGGATATGAGGAGATGTATCAGAGTCTGGTTAGGAGACGGGGTGGGGTTACAGCGTTTAGGATATTAGAGACCTACGTCAACATTACATTCTACTAATTTTAGCAGTATTACACTGTTGGTAAGGTTACTACTAACATTCCTTACCCTGATGCGGGGGTGTCAAACTCAGTCACAGCAGGGCCAGATTCTGAATTTGGGTCTAACCGGAGGGCCTAACAGGGTCAAAATTTAACCATTGACTGTCAACCTAAATGATTTTGAGATTAAAAGGTCAAAATGATAAGTTAAAAACTCAAAATCTGAGATTAAAAGTCAAACTTAAAAGTTTTAAATGTAAAAAATACATGGCATTTAAAGTCAAAGTAATGTTTTTAAATGGCAAAATATAAGATTAAATGCTCAAACCATGATTTTTAACAAATAGATATTAGACAAAGTCAAAATCATGACTTTAAAAGGTCAAAATAGGTTTTAAAAATGTAAAATCATGAATCTAAAAGGTAAAATATAAGAGAAAATGTCAAAGTTGTACGTTTTTGAGGTAAAAACATGACATTTAAAGTCAAAATAATGTTTTTAAATGGCAAAATACAAGATAAAATACTGAAACCATGATTTTTAACAGTCAAAATATGAGCTACAAGTCAAAATCATGAGTTTCAAAGGTCAAAATATGAATAAAAGGAAAAGTCAGGAGTTGAAATGTGCAGCAAAACTGAGGTAAAATTCAAAATCATGATTTTAACAATCAAAGTATGAGATATACATTGAAATCATTAGTTAAAATATCAAAATATGAGATTCAATTTCAAATTGACTTGTTAAAGTCAAAATATGAAAAAAAAAAATAGAAAAATAGTGCCTTTAAAAAGTAAAAAAATGGGATAAAAGTCAAAGTTAGGAGTTGAAAAAGGTCAAAACATGAGATAAACGTCAAAATCATGAGTTTAAAAGGACAAAATAGGTTTTAACAATGTAAAATTATGAATCTATAAGGTATAAATATAAGAGAAAAAGTCAAAGTTGTGAGATGCAACTGTTAAAATATGAAATAAAAAGTCAAAATCATTATTTTTAGTGTCAGGTGCAAAATTGAAAATAAAGAAAAAACAAAAATTTCCTCTTTGTTCCTGAATTGTTGTCAAATTATTTTTGTTTTTTCTCATTTTTATGACTCTGCAAGGATGTTATAAATCATCAAGGTTAAGTTTACATTTTTATACTGGAGGAATCTGCAGACCTCAGACTGGTGGGCCAGTTTTAATATAAGAATATCATTTGAACTGATGGGCCGGGTATAACTGCACCACGGGCCCTATTTGTCCCCCGGGCCTTGAGTTTGACACCCCTGCCGTGATGAGAACATCCCCTATCAATAGTGTCAGAATGTTTCTGTCAGTATTCTGTGATTGTCCATCCTCCAGTCGAATCCAAAGATTCAGGATCAACCTTCAGTTTAGGAGACAGGATAAAAACGTTCCTGGACTGTGATGGGGAAACGCCAACACAGCTGTAAACCTTACTGAAGGAACCAAAGACTTCACCAGAAGAATGGATGATATAGGAGGGGCTCTCTGATTGGTGGGTCAGCGGACCAGTCAGATAGTCAGTGAAGGGTCAGTTGCACACATCCCTGAAGTCTGCTCTATCTGAAACAAATTTAAAACGTGTCAGTCAGACTGCTTCTTAACCTCTCAGTGGAGCTGAGCCAGCTGTTCTTTTGAGTCGACAGCTAAACAACGCTAACAGGCTAACAGGCTAACAAGCTGCTTTATTAAGACAAATAAAGCAGCACTAAGTTCATGTATGCACTGTAGTCTAGACCCCGTTTAAGCAACGCATTAGCAGGGATTTATGTCTGCATTCAGATACCAAGTGGTCATCCTTAGATTAGCTCAGACTGGTACAGAGCTGGTCTGGAGGTCTTCATCTGGACTGGGTTGGTTGTGTAGACACGGTAAAGACTCACATTAACAGGCGCCCTGTCAGCTGACATGATCTGCTAGTAAACATAAAGCATTACTTTATCTATGTTTATCCAGCCTCGCCCAGACTGATGGGAATGTTGGCTCTTTTTAAAGATCTGGATTCAATGACTCAGCTTTTGGTATGATTTTGCCTTTTTTATGTCTTTAAAACACAACAAATATAAAAAAGGAAACAATCTCTCAAACAGGAGCCAGCTCCAGTTGTTCACAAACAGAGCCGGCTCTTAGAACTGGCTGGTTGTCGTAACTTCTTGACTTGAATTGAGTTTCAGTCTAAATGGATGTTCAAAGATGTTTATGTCTAAATAAAATATCAGTGCGTCCTTTACAAGCACGGTGATGACAGCTGACAACAGGACAACACATACACCAGCAATCTCTCCATGACTTTGACTTTCCTTTGTTGCAACTTTTAAAAAGTGTGTGTAACTGGAACCTCACCAGTTTCAATTTGGCTTATTTCTGCAGGGATAGCCAGTGATCTGCATATTCTACATATCATGGTAGTTCTTGGTTACATATAGTTTATATGTGACTGTAATTTAAATGTCTTCCTGATGATTGCTTCAAGGCTTTAAGTCAAATAAATCTGTCAGTTAACAACTGTGACTGAAGTAGACAAATAAAGACACATAGCTAACACTGATTCATGCGTTATGTCATAAGTCAAGGAATGTCAAATCACAAATGCAATAATGGAAAAAAATGCAGTTGGATTATTTTCACGAATCATTCAGCTTTTGTCAGTCCTCAGTGCTTCAAGGAAACTTTAAGTGACTTACTTTTTACTTTTCTTCAAATAGATTTATAAACCAGTACTTTTACTTTGGTAAATTTTAACCAGACTGACTGAACTTTTACTGAACTATAATAAAGTAGTTTGTATTTTATTCCACCCCTGCTTATAAAGCATCTTGAAGGCCCCCCTAATGATGCCAGAAGGCACCCCAGGGGGCCACGGCAACCCTGTAGACAAAGGCTGGTCTACTATTTGAGAAAAAAGAGGGGAAAAGCCCCTGAATATCCCAAACTTCATAAACATTCCATCCTGTCTTTGATGATGTCATCCTTTAAAGTTAATAAAACATTGCATCCTGTCTTTGATGATGTCACCCTTTAAAGTAGGCATTAGAAAGATGATGTCATTCTTGGAAGTTAATTTAAACATTCCATTCTCTGCGTTTGATGATGTCATCCTTTAAAATTTTTTAAACATTCTGTCCTGTCTTTGATGATGTCATCCTTTAAAATAGGCATTAAAAGGGCATGGAAAACATAATTTTCATTGCAAAAGCAATGTAAAAGTATATAATAATAATAATAGTAGAAAATATGTACATAACATTCCATCCTTTTGCATACAGGTCAGTCTAGCCCCTTAGTTGTCATTCCAGTCTAACCAGTCTCCCACAGTAATTACTGTCTAATAGTATATCAGCGTTTCCTTGAAAAGTCTGTTTATGACATCATGAAGGAGAAAAGCTGATAAAGAGGCACTTCTGACCTCCTAGCTGGAGGCTAATTAGCCTCCATCATTCTTATCAGCCTGTAGGGTTACCCAGCCACGGTCAGAGGGCCTCAGAGAGGAAGTGTGGGCGGGTGTTAGACTCAGGGGAGGGACAGAGTTCTGATTGGTAAAGCACGGTCTACAGGGACGTCACCTGGTATCTGAATGACTAAAGCAGATCAATAATCCCTGATAATGCTTCGTCTTAGTTTCCAGAACCGTCCCCTGTAGTTCAGGTGTGACCCTCTGCGAGGTGGGCGGGGTCATGTCAGGCGTTGCTGCTGATGGCGGTTAGTTAAATCCGTCTCTGATGGTCGGGTCCACGTCTGCCCCAGTCAGGATGGGAGAAGAGTTCCGGCTGCTTCCTCTGCACACATGATATTTGCTCCAGTTTCTGCAAATACCATCACACCCCCAACCCCAGCCCTGCCCCCCCCCTTCACCCCCCACCGGCCTGTAGCCTGATCAGCTGAAGAATGGCTTCTACTGGCAGCAGCCATCTTTAATGCCTGTTTTTATTCTGAGCACAGAGCTGTGGGAGCACTGGGAGCCTCCCAGTAACTAACCTGATGTTTTGAACTTACAGACCGTTCTGCCTCCCCCCTCCTCTCCCTCTCCCTCCCCTCCTCACAGATAAATGGCTCTTTTAAGCTGGGAGCTGCTCGTGTTCTGTCTGGCTGGCAGATGCAGTGCCTAGTCCCCGGCCTCCAGGACAACGCCAACATGAATGGGACGTCCGAGCAGGCCGACATCCTGCCGCCAAACTGCATGGTCAAGGACCGATGGAAAGTGGTGAGTCAGGAAGCACCCCCACCCCACCCCCACCCTTAGGTCTGTTTACAGGATCTGCTGTGGAGATTCAATCATTCATCATCCTGGTATATTTAAAAATCTAAAACTCAGACTTTAACAGCGTGATTACATAACCTCTGGAGCTGACTGATCAGGAATCTATCATTAAATATGCATGCTCCTCCTCACTGATCTGCTCTGTAGTGTTATTGAGCTGCCAGCCAATCAGCATTCAGCACATCAGAATTATAAATTAGATTAAACTGAAAGGCAGCGCCCTCAGAAAAACGGTTCTATCGTCTGCTTCTGCTGCGGGTCATTTGGTTTATTTATTATATTTATTTTATTTATTATTTATTATATCAGTCAAACTCAACGCGTGGCTCTTCTGTGATGATTTGTGGCTCTTTTATGTCTAAACTTGAAATATTATCCCCCAGGTAACCTTTAAAATGGAAACTTTGTCCATTGCAGGTCACATTGATCAGTCTGTTTCCCACATTTATACAGTTGGCTTTAAGGGTCAACCTTTATTTTTCTCTGTATGTTTCCGTTGCCTTTATATGCAATTTTTTGTCCCTTTTTTAACTTTTTTTTTTTGCCACTCCATGCCTCCATTTCTGTTGCTATTAGTACATTTTTACCACTTCTTGTAGCCACTTTTCAACCATGTTTGCCACTTTAACCCATTTTTGCCCTTTTTCATCAGTTTAAGCCACTTTTATCCTGCTTCTTTGCATTTTTTGCCCATTTAAGCTGCTTTATGCAATTAAATGCCACTCCCCCATTTTCCACCTTTTTCTGCCATTTTAGTGACTTTTCACTCATTTTTTACGCTGTTTGACCACCTGTATCTCAATTTTTTGTGATGTTGCAGCCAGTTTTTGCCCCCTTTTCCCTGTTTTTGCCACTGTTGTCCCATTTTTGCCCCACTTGTTTCCTATTTTTTTGTCCAATTTTGCAACTTCTTTTGGCCATTTTTTTCCTACTCTTGCCCTTTTTCACAATTCTAAGCCCATTTAAACAACCTTTTGCCATTAGATACCACTTGTTTCCTATTTTTTTTTCCATATTTTGCCACTCTTGACTGCTATTAGCTTATTTTAGTCACTTTTTCCTCATTTTTATGCCACATTTTTGCTGCTTTTTGACCATTTTTGCCACCTTTCACTTATTTTCATTGCCACTCTGACCCATTTTTGCCATTATCACTAGGGATGCACGATATTATCGGCCTGATATCGGTATTGGCAGATATCAAAATTTCTGCCGATGTTTGCATCCGATATATTTTGGTCATGGATATCAACATATATTAACTGTAAATTTTGTCCATACATACTGATAAAGTAGTGGAGTTTTAGGCTGGACCAACAGACCTATGTCAATAAAGATCTTTTTCTGTGTTTATCCTCATTCTTTAAACTTAAAAGTGTGTTTTAAGATGAAAAAAGAAGAACACTTTGTTTCTTTTTTCATCCTCAAACCTTGAATTATGTTCTCAGGACTAAATTTTGGTTATGTCAAACTTATTTAAATATCGATATCAGCTAAAATGAATCTATAAATTTCGGCATATGGGATGTCGGCAAAAATTCAATATTGTGCATCCCTAATTATCACCACTTAGACTGTGGCTCTTGTGAAGGCATTTTTCAACAATGCAGCTCTTTGGTTGAGCAGGGTTGAGTAACGCTTTATTTTATGGTCAACAGATTTTTCAATTGAATTGATAACTCCAAAAATCAAGATACAAGCCGTTTCCCAGTGACTAGGGCTGGGCAATTAATCGCAAATTAGATTAAATCACAATATGGCCTGCTGCAATTTAGAAATCACAGAATATTTCTTTAACTTGAAATGTGTCAGAATACCAGTTTCATACTTTTTTTGCAGCAGAGATTTTATGCACATAAATATATTAAATATATTAAATATAAATTAATTAAAATTAAATTAAATATAAATATTTAAGCTTTGTTAGGATAAAAATCCCTGCTTAACTGATGAATATGTTTTTCTGTTTAAAACCAGATCGAAATAAAAATGATCATGCTCTTCAACATAGAAACTGATTTCAAATTTGCAATATGAGCCAAAATAATCACAATGAGATAGGCCTACAGAGCTTAACAAATGTATTAGTCCAGCTGTCATATCTGTCTCAGAGACCATCCAGCATCATGAAGTGCTTTAATGCGAACTCTTTCATTTTCAGTCAGCTCTCCACGTTTTACTATTTTGAACAGGAATGAGGAATTTCAAACTGAGTTCATCTTTTTATACCCAAATTTGAGCCGGCTCAGTGGGCTTCTCTGAGAAGTCAGAAATGAATCAAGCATAACATTCAACCACTAAAACTAATTTTTCTGTTCAGGAATGACAGTAAATAACTATAATTTGACAAATTAATCAAGAAATATTAATGTGCTTTACTATTTTTTCAGTTTTTTTGTAAATCAGTAAATTTGAAAATTCATGGATAACAATAATAATTCTATTTTAGCATTAAAAATATCATTTGGGTTAAAGAGCTTCTACATATTGGTGTATTAACCATTGCAGAAACATCAAAAATGATTTTGGTAATTACCAATGCTGTTAATTTAGGGCAGCTGTGGCAGAAACCTTACTTTGGGTGGTGGTCTAATAAATTTGTTAAGCACTGTAAATATTTAAGTTTTGTTAGGATAAAAATCCCTGCTTAACTGATGAATATGTTTTTCTATTTAAAACCAGATTGAAATAAAAATGATCATGCTCTTCAACATAGAAATTAATATCAAATTTGCAATAAAAGCCAAAATAATCACAAAGAGATATTTGTTTGAAATGGTTTCGCTGTGGCAAAAGGCCACAGGCCGGATTGGAACCCGGGCCGTCCGCTCACATGGGTCGCACCTTAAACCACTCGACCACCTGCGTGCCCCGTACCTCCACTCTTACCGTCTCTCTACAGCCATCCTATCGAGATAAAAAAAGCACAAAATATGATCTAAAAAAACATTGTTGAAGTCCGTGTTAGTGCTCGTTACATACATCCTAAAAAACTGAATGCCAAAATCATCATCAAACTTTAGCGGTAATCATTGAAAATCTGTCAGAGATAGTAAAAACGTGAATCCAGCATAGGTAATTGGGTAATTTGTCTACTTTTTAAAGCTAAACTGAAGTCTGTCAGAGGAGCTGAGCTGGAGTTATAGTCCCAACGTTCTATCACATACACACATCATCTCAGTCCGCCCCCAGCCCTAAAACTCCGGCTCAGCTCCCCCTACAGACTTCAGTTTAGCTTTAAAAACCTACAGATGATTCAGATATTTATGCTGGGTTCACTTCTCTGCTATCTTTGACAGACTTTTAATAGTTCCTGTCAGACTTTTACTGTGTGTGTGTGTGTGTGTGTGTGTGTGTGACAGAATGTTGGGACTCTCTCAGTGAGATCAAAGCTAATGTCAGAGCAAATGTGATTGGTCCTTCCTCTTCCTGTTTCCTATTGGTTGGTTGATCAAAAATCCAAAAGCAGAAATACGTTTAGAGCAGTAGAGGATGTTTTGTACATGAACAGAGAAAAATCTGTTTCAGTTTCACAAACAAGTGGAAGAACTAAGATGAGCGCTTTACTTGTGCGACAGAAATGATTCCATACATCTCTGTTTATCTGTTCAGCGTCGGCTACGGCCACAGCGGGATGGAGAAACCGCCACACAGAGATCGCAGTGTTCCCCGTCTGCATGCCGACGCTGTCAATGATGTTTTCTAAAAATGTTCAAACTGGAAGAATTTTTACAAAGGTGGTGTTTTCAGTGACCTAAACCTCCTTTTGGGTGTACGACAGGCCAAAGCACAGAGAGAAACCTCTCCTCCTACATGAGGATTGATTCCTCTCTGCATGTTTCTGATGCATCCTACAGGAAACGTCCTCTGCATGATGCATTCAGGAACTCTCAGTAGATGTTAAATACTCAGAGAAAAGCAGTTGAAACGTTGACTGTGAGGGTTTTCTGGTGTACATAAGCTGAATCCCAGGGGTGACACGTTCGTCTGAAGCACACGTGCATACAGTATGTCATATTTGTGATGATACGCACACAGAAAACGCTGCTCTGGTTCCTGAAATAAGATATTACATAACGCAGCTCCTGTCTGAGCCAATCAGATCGCAGCGTTCAGCCTGCAGGCTCTTTGCACTTCACTGATCAATTTGGTGTGTCCACTGAGCGGCTGAAGTTCAGCACTCACACGGAGAGCACATACAGTAGAGACATGAACACGGGGCTCAGCTGACGGCACGAGACGAGGAAAAAGGACCAAAAATGTTAGAAAAGGCAGAAACGAGGGAAAAATACCAGAGGGATAAACGAAGGGCACGGGAGGAGAAGGATAGAACCATGGAGGTCAGCAAATCACAGCCCATTGTAAAGTTAATGTGTGATAACTGTACTTTATATTTAACCTGAATAAAAACTGCCCCTACAGAAGCAACAAACATACATTTTATTCGTTTATTATGGTCAAAAATGGGCAGTAAGTATGGTGAAAGATGGTGGTAAAAACTGATTTAAAGTGATAAAAATAAGCAGAAATAAGAGGTGAGAAGGTTAAAGGGTGGCAAAATGGAATAAAAGTTGCAGAAACGGGTAAAGCAAAAAATAGGGGTTAAAAAAGGAAAAAAAGTGTCAAAATGTGAAGAAAAATTGGTGGAAAGTGGAAAAATGTTAAAAGTGTCAAATAATGGTCAATAATTGGCTTAGAGAGGTAAAAATTGGCAGTAACAACAGTGAGAAACTGTTAAAAAATGGCAAAATTGGTGGAAATGAGTGGTAAATAGTGGTTAAAGAGCGGCAAAAAGGGGATAGAGAAGCAAATATGAATTAAGAACAGAAGCCAATGGCAAAAGTGGGCAATAGAAATGGGGAAAAGTTGTTAAAAGGAGGCAAAAATTGGTTTAATGTGAAAACAAATGTGGAAAATATCGGGAACAGTGATGAAAAGCGGTTAAAAAGTGGCACAGATAACTAGCTTAAACAGTGGAACCCAACCCATTCTCTGAGATTATCAGGGGCCTGTCTGGAAACTGGAAACTGTAAAGGACTGGGAGAAGTCTCTGTCTCCATCCTCTGCTCTCCATCAGTCTACAGGTCAGGATGTAAAGAAGATCAGCTGACTCACCACTCTGCCTCCTCTAGTCTGGTTCAGATATTTCTTGATATTATTGTACAGCATCACTCATTCTTACTGACTAAACTTTATCACTAAATTCTGAAACATTTCTGATTTTAGAATCTTAGAAAGTATGAATTATTTTCCCATAAATGTGTGAATTTGTCTGAGAAGTTCTTGATTTTTATTCTAACATTTCCTGTCTCCTTGCACTCACACCATCAGTCCTCTGATTGGCTGAAACCAGAGGAAGTCTCATTTATGGGGTTAATTTAATCCTGCTCTTACTCCTGTTTGACTCCACTTTAACGCGGATAATGATGATGAACCATCCTGTCCTCCAGCTGAAGAAGATCGGTGGGGGCGGGTTCGGGGAGATCTACGAGGCCTTGGACCTGCTGACGCGGGAGAATGTGGCGCTGAAGGTGGAGTCGGCTCAGCAGCCCAAGCAGGTGCTGAAGATGGAGGTGGCGGTGCTCAAGAAGCTGCAGGGTGAGATGGTGAACAAACCTGCTCTGGGCTTTTACTCAGACCCCCTCATAGACCGCTAACAGAGTCCACTTTAGATTCGCTTTAGATCTGGACTCAGGTTTAAACTTGGCACAGTCTCATATGGCTTCAGATTTAGTTTTTGTTTTGTTACCTGATTTAGTTACACATGTTCACCTAGGTGACCCCCTTAATCCCAGTCCAGTCCCTGATTTACCTCCAGTCCAATCCCACATTTAATCCCAGTCCAGTCCCACATTTAATCCCAGTCCAGTCCCACATTTAATCCCAGTCCAATCCCATATTTAATCCCAGTCCAGTCCCACATTTAATCCCAGTCCAATCCCTCGTTTAATCCTAGTCCAGTCCCACATTTAATCCCAGTCCAGTCCCACATTTAATCCCAGTCCAATCCCTCGTTTAATCCTAGTCCAGTCCCACATTTAATCCCAGTCCAATCCCACATTTAATCCCAGTCCAATCCCACATTTAATCCCAGTCCAATCCCACATTTAATCCCAGTCCAGTCCCACATTTAATCACAGTCCTGTCCCTCATTCATTCCCAGTCCAGTCCCTCATTTAATCCCAGTCCTGTCCCTCATTCATTCCCAGTCCAGTCCTGTGGTCTCAGTGGAGCTAGAGGTCTCATACTGACATACTGAAGTGAAGAGCAAAGACATCTGTTGACAGTGTAGTTCTCCTTCTATTAAACATCAGCAGTAGTGTTAGTAGAAGCAGTTTAAAACACAAATACTCAGATTTCAGTGACGGGAACCTTCTTCTTCTTCTTCTCTCCAGGTAAAAACCACGTCTGTAAGTTTATTGGCTGTGGAAGAAACGACAAATTTAACTATGTGGTGATGCAACTGCAGGTGAGTCCGAGCGATTACAGCTTTACTTCCTGATAACCTGAAGTGTAAAAATGTCTCCACGGTGATGGCTGCTGGTTCCCTTGACTGTTTTGACGTTGTTGCTAAGCGACTGTGTGTCGTTGCAGGGCCGTAACCTGGCCGACCTGCGGAGGAGTCAGCCCCGAGGAACCTTCACCATGAGCACCACGCTGCGGCTCGGGAAGCAGATCCTGGAGTCCATCGAGGCCATCCACTCTGTGGGCTTCCTGCACCGGGACATCAAACCGGTACAACCACACTGACCAGTCCTCAGCCAGGATTTAGGGTTCCTTCAGACCTCCCAGTTTATTTTTGATCTGTAAGGGAAGGCTTAGACCAGACTGGTTCAGGACTCCTGCTGAGGTGTAGATTTTGGCCATCATGACCCGTGAAACATTAACATGAGAGGACCTTGGAAAAGTGTTCAATCATAGATTAATCAAATTAAATCACTGTATAGATTAATCAGTATTGATTTAGTTAGAAGCATTCTCCCTCTAATAGATGGTTTAACCTAACATTGAACTCATAGATGGAGGTATTCATTGGCATTTATAAAGCTTTCAACGACATAGAGGAGGGTTTTCATGACACCAGAATCTTAAACTGTTAGATTTTACAACCAAAATATTTAGACTGGTTTTTATTCCACAGCAACTGAAATACAAGTCCCTGGTACCTTCATCAAAGTTCATAAAACATTCCGTCCTTTGCCCTTAAATATGATATCTTCAAAGTCTACAAACATTCCGTCCTCTATCCTTAAATACGATGTCATCAAATATTATTAAACATTCCGTCTTCTGCCCTGTAATATGACAGGATCAAAGTTCATAAATAAAACATTCCGTCCTTTGTCCTAAAATACGATGTCATCAAAAATTATAAAACATTCCGCCTTTTGCCCTATAATATATCAACAAAGATTATAAAACATTCCGTCCTTTGTCCTATAATATGATGTCATCAAAAATTATAAAACATTCCGTCCTTTGTCCTATAATATGATGTCTTAAAAAATTATAAAACATTCCGTCTTTTGCCCTATAATATATCATCAAAGATTATAGAACATTCCGTCCTTTGTCCTATAATATGATGTCATTAAAAATTATAAAACATTCCGTCCTTTGTCCTATAATACGATGTCATCAATGATTATAAACCATTCTGTCCTCTCCCCTGAAATATATACTCAAAGTTCATAAACATTCCGTCCTCTGTCCTTAACTATAATATCTTCAAATTTTATTAAACATTCCATCTTCTGTGCTTAAATAAATCTTCAAAGTTCATAAAATATTCCATCTTATGTCCATACATATGATGTCATCAAAGATTATAAAACATTCCATCTTTTGCCCTTCAATATAATGTCAGCAAAGTTCATAAAACATTCCATCTTTTGCCCTTTAACATGATATCTTCAACATTTATAAACATTCTGTCCTCTGTCCTTAAATAAGATGTCATCAAAGATTATAAAACATTCCATCTTCTGTGTTTAAATAAATCTTCAAAGTTCATAAAATATTCCCTCCTTTGCCCCTTAAAATGATGTTATCAAAGCTCATAAAACATTCCGTCCTCTGCCCCTTAATATGGTGTTATCAAAGTTCATAAAACATTCCATCTTCTGCCCTGTAATATGACGGGATCAAACAAACAAACATTCCATTGTTATTGGGTGGAGGTGTGACCAAAGTCAATACTGTAATAGGAAATAAAGTTCCTGGTACTAACTCAGAGCTGAGTTGAGCTGGTACCTAAATCAGTTTGAGAGTTTACATTCTAAACCCGATGTCTCTGTGATTCTGATCCTGCAGTCAAATTTCGCCATGGGCCGGCTTCCCTCCACCTACAGGAAGTGCTACATGCTGGACTTTGGTTTGGCGCGACAGTACACCAACACCACGGGGGAGGTCCGACCGGTAAGAAACTTTATTCACAACATTATCCCAAACACCAGAGACATGGAACAGCATTTAACGTTCATGTGTTACTGTACAGAAGACCAGTCCTGCAGATGGAATAATCAATATAAATGCTGTAAAAGTTTTTATTTTAGATTTAATTTTAGCAGCATTGACAGCAGAGTCTTAAACATTCACAAACTGATTAGGAAATGCAGGTCAGTAGGTATAAATGGAACGCCCACAGATGTCTTTTCATGCCCTTACCAAGCGGTTCAGCCAGACTGTATTTAATATCTGTTTATTCTGTGTAAATATAGTTTTTATTCATTGGCAGTGTTGGTCCTCCGTACAGACTCGTTTTATCTCTGTTTCCTTTAAGCTGCTGTAAAAACACCTGTGTAAAATAAGGAGCTTAAAAACGAAGGTGTCAGGCAGACGGGGTGTGTTTGCTGCATTGCAGCACCTTTTCACTGCTGCTGTGTGAGAGTGTGGATCAATACCTCTGATCAGACAGTATCGGTATCATCGGATGATGTTAGACGATGCTGACGCTGCCTGAGGGGATTTTCTAGCTTTGAAGGAATTTATTGTGAGAAGTCTAAATAAAGCTCCAGACGCTGTGATTGGTCCACATCTCTCTCTCTATCTCTCCCATTCACTCCTGCTGTCTCTCTCTCCGTCTGAGCTAGGAGTTATTTTTAGATCTGCAAGGACGTGAGCCGCATCGCTTTCCTCCCGACACCCTCCTCCTCTCCTCTGCTCCTCTTCTCCTCTCTCTCCTTTTCCTTCTCCTCTTCTCCACCTTGATTTCTTCTCTTTTCTCCATCTTTGCCATCCTTGTCTCCTCCTCTTCTCTTTGTCCTTTTCTTCATTTTCTCCCTCCTCTTCTCCACACCCCTTGTCTCCTCTTCTTTCTATAGAAAAGGATAAAGGCTCCTGAATTTTTTTTCTCAACACTTTTTTTTCAATACCCTGAGGTTAAAGTCAGACTTCGGAGATTAAAGTTTGAATTCTGAAATTAAAGTCAGAATTCTAAGATCAAAGAATTATAAAATCAAGGATGGAATTTGGGGATCACAGTCAGAATTATAAGATCAAAGTCAGAATTATAAGATCAAAGTCAGAATTTTGAGATCAAAATCAGAATTCTGAGATCAAAGTCAGAATTATAAGATCAAAGTCAGAATTATAAGATCAAAGTCAGAATTCTGAGATCAAAGTAAGAATTATAAGACTAAAGTTAGAAGTATAAGATCAAAGTCAGAATTCTGAAACCATAGAATTATAAAATCAAAGTCAGATTTCTGAGATCAAAGTCAGAGTTCATACTTACAACTCAGAGTTAAAAAAGTAGTTGGATATGATTTAATTTTTTTTTTATATTTAGGAATATTGTATTTGTTTTATTGTAGATTTGTTTTTATCCATAGATTACTCATTGATCCCCAGTACTTTGAATAAAAACCTTTAACTTCCTTCTCTGTTTTTTTAAGTTGAAGCTTTTTTGTTAATTCCATCTTTAATACTGTTTAATCTGTTTTTTTTAACCTCTGTAATTGTATTAAATACATAGTTGTGATTGGTTTGTACTCTGCTCTCTCAGTGCTAATGATAGTAAAGTTTAGTTCAGTGAAATCTATTTTGTGCCCCTAATCCTCTTCTATTTCATCCCATCCTTCACCTCTTCTTCATCTCATTTTACCTCCTTGTCCTGATCTTCCTCCTCCTCTTCTTCATCATGCCCCTCTATTCTCTATCCTCTTTTGTCTTCCTTTAAAGATCCTGTCTTCCATATTGTATCCCCTTCCCCTCTCCCTCATCTTCCTCCCAGTTTGCTCCTCCACTCTGTCCTTGTACCCCACCTCTTCTCTCCATCTCTCCTCTGGTTCATCCTTCTCTTCCTCTCCTTCCTCATTGATGGAATAAATCCACCTTAAACTGCAGTCAGACTGCAGGTGTGTGTGTGTGCATTTAGTTAACGTCTAGTAGTGTTTGCAGTTTTTAAAGATTAAAATCCATGAATATCCCAGTACAAGGACTTTGATAACTGTAGCTGTGGTATCAGACAGGGATCAACAGTCAGAGTTTTACTGGTAAAGATATCACCAGCCCTCCCCTCTACTCCTCCTCTTCTTTTTGGTCCCTTTCCCCCCTCCTCTTTTTCTCTCCTCCTCCTATCCTCATTTCCTCCTCCTCCTCCTCATCCTGCAGTCTTGTTTCTGTTGCAGCAGTGTGATGAATATTTGATGCTCCTGTGTGCATCAGTGGGCGAGAGACCTCTCTCTCTCTTCCTCCTGTTTGCTCTCTCTCTCTCCAGCTGAGTCAGCGTCCGTCCAATCATCAGAGAGGACCACTGCCTCTCCTCTTCCTCTCTCTCTCTCCCTCTCCTCGTCTCATCCCTCCATCTCGTCTCACAGTGACATCAGACAGGAAGTCTTCTCTCCCTAGGGTTTCAGAAATGTCAATGTCTCCTCTGATACCACATTTAAAACTGCAGGGCACTAATTCTAGAGCAACGTGTAGATGCTTTAACCCTGCAGACTGTCTCCAATGGCCCAAGAACATGCTTAGGAGAGAAAAGTGCATTAAAAATCACACACAGACTCCTTTATTAGAGGCGTTTTGGAACAGAGGCGTTACCAGACTGTCTTTATAGCACACTGTTCTGGTCTCATCAAACAGGCGCTGATGAAAGGGAGCAAACTCCTGCACTGTTAAAATCAAACAAAAGCATCTGCAGTCTTTTGGTAGAGTAACGTCGCTCCATGGTCTAGATCAGTGTTCCTCAGCCCTGCTTAACCAAAGAGCCAAACTGTTGAAAAATGCCTTCGCAAGAGCCACAATCTGAGAGGTGAAAAGTGGCAAAAAAGAGTTAACGTGGCATTAAAAATAGGTTAATGGTGGCAAAAATGGTCAAAAATCAGCAAAAGGGGTGGAAACAGGTGAAAATGAGGCAAATTAGATATAAAATGGCAAAAAAAGGAAAAAGTGGAAAAATGGGGAAGAAAAGGGCAAAAAAGGGTGAGAAGTTAAAAAAATGAATTACAAGTGGCAAAAATGGTCAAACCCCCCCCCCCCCCAAACAAAACAGGTTAAAAAAATGAGTGTAAAAGTGACTAAAATGGGCAAAGAGGTAGTAAAAATGGGAAAAGGGGAGAAAAGAATGGAAAAAATGGGGAAAAGAGTGGCATATAATGGCTGTTCAGCTTAATGGGCAAAAAGTGGCAAAAATGGCAAGAAAAAAAAAATTGCAAAAAGCAAGATAAAAGAGGCAAAAAATGGTTAGAAATACTCTCTGACATGTGTTTATTCTGATCATATAAAGGCAAAAATCCCGGGACAGTCACTGCTCTACTCTGCCTGATGGAGTCAGGATGTGTGTGTGTAGGATCAGCTGTTAGCATGTTAGCTGCTGATGAATAAGTCATGAAGAGTAAAAACCTTCTTCTTCATCTCTAAGGACCACAGCGCTCTGATGACTGTGGGTTATTTTAACCTTTCCCTGCAGGGATCAGACTCCATGTTTGTAGTTTACCAGGATCAGACTCCATGTTTGTAGTTTACCAGGATCAGACTCCATGTTTGTAGTTTACCAGGATCAGACTCCATGTTTGTAGTTTACCAGTACCAGACTAAATGTTTGTAGTTTACCAGGATCAGACTCCATGTTTGTAGTTTACCAGTACCAGACTAAATGTTTGTAGTTTACCAGGATCAGACTCCATGTTTGTAGTTTACCAGGATCAGACTCCATGTTTGTAGTTTACCAGTACCAGACTAAATGTTTGTAGTTTACCAGGATCAGACTCCATGTTTGTAGTTTACCAGGATCAGACTCCATGTTTGTAGTTTACCAGTACCAGACTAAATGTTTGTAGTTTACCAGGATCAGACTCCATGTTTGTAGTTTACCAGGATCAGACTCCATGTTTGTAGTTTACCAGGGTCAGACTCCATGTTTGTAGTTTACCAGGATCAGACTCCATGTTTGTAGTTTACCAGGATCAGACTCCATGTTTGTAGTTTACCAGTTTCAGACTCCATGTTTGTCATTTACCAATATCAGACTCCATGTTTGTAGTTTACCAGTACCAGACTCCATGTTTGTAGTTTACCAGTATCAGACTCCATGTTTGTCGTTTACCAGTTTCAGACTCCATGCTTGTAGTTTACCAGGATCAGACTCCATGTTTGTACTTTACCAGGATCAGACTCCATGTTTGTAGTTTACCAGGATCAGACTCCATGTTTGTAGTTTACCAGTACCAGACTCCATGTTTGTAGTTTAACAGTACCAGACTCCATGTTTGTAGTTTACCAGTTTCAGACTCCATGTTTGTAGTTTAACAGTACCAGACTCCATGTTTGTAGTTTACCAGGATCAGACTCCATGTTTGTAGTTTACCAGGATCAGACTACATGTTTGTAGTTTAACAGTACCAGACTCCATGTTTGTCGTTTACCAATATCAGACTCCATGTTTGTAGTTTACCAGTACCAGACTCCATGTTTGTAGTTTACCAGGATCAGACTCCATGTTTGTAGTTTACCAGGATCAGACTCCATGTTTGTAGTTTACCAGGATCAGACTCCATGTTTGTAGTTTACCAGGATCAGACTCCATGTTTGTAGTTTACCAGGATCAGACTCCATGTTTGTAGTTTACCAGGATCAGACTCCATGTTTGTAGTTTACCAGGATCAGACTCCATGTTTGTAGTTTACCAGTACCAGACTACATGTTTGTAGTTTAACAGTACCAGACTCCATGTTTGTAGTTTAACAGTACCAGACTCCATGTTTGTAGTTTAACAGTACCAGACTCCATGTTTGTAGTTTACCAGGATCAGACTCCATGTTTGTAGTTTACCAGGATCAGACTCCATGTTTGTAGTTTACCAGTTTCAGACTACATGTTTGTAGTTTAACAGTACCAGACTCCATGTTTGTCGTTTACCAATATCAGACTCCATGTTTGTAGTTTACCAGTACCAGACTCCATGTTTGTAGTTTACCAGTTTCAGAGTCCATGTTTGTAGTTTACCAGTATAAGACTCCATGTTTGTAGTTTACCAGTACCAGACTACATGTTTGTAGTTTACCAGAATGAGACTCCATGTTTGTAGTTTACCAGAATCAGACTCCATGTTTGTAGTTTACCAGTACCAGACTAAATGTTTGTAGTTTACCAGGATCAGATTCCATGTTTGTAGTTTACCAGTACCAGACTAAATGTTTGTAGTTTACCAGTACCAGACTCCATGTTTGTAGTTTACCAGTACCAGACTCCATGTTTGTAGTTCATCAGTACCAGACTCCATGTTTGTAGGTTACCAGTACCAGACTCCATGCTTGTAGTTTACCAGAATCAGACTCCATGTTTGTAGGTTACCAGTATCAGACTCCATGTTTGTAGTTTACCAGTATCAGACTCCATGTCTGTAGTTTACCAGTTTCAGACTCCATGTTTGTAGTTTACCAGAATGAGACTCCATGTTTGTAGTTTACAAGAATCAGACTCCATGTTTGTAGTTTACCAGTATGACTCAATGTTTGTAGTTTACCAGAATGAGACTCCATGTTTGTAGTTTACCAGTTTCAGACTCCATGTTTGTAGTTTACCAGAATCAGACTCCATGTTTGTAGTTTACCAGTATCAGACTCCATGTTTGTGGTTTAACAGGATCAGACTCCATGTTTGTAGTTTAACAGTTTCAGACTCCATGTTTGTAGTTTACCAGAATGAGACTCCATGTTTGTAGTTTAACAGGATCAGACTCCATGTTTGTAGTTTACCAGAATCAGACTCCATGTTTGTAGTTTAACAGGATCAGACTCCGTGTTTGTAGTTTACCAGAATCAGACTCCATGTTTGTAGTTTAACAGGATCAGACTCCGTGTTTGTAGTTTACCAGAATCAGACTCCATGTTTGTAGTTTACCAGAATCAGACTCCATGTTTGTAGTTTAACAGGATCAGACTCCGTGTTTGTAGTTCACCAGTTTCAGACTCCATGTTTGTAGTTTATCATTATCAAACTCCATGTTTGTTATTTACCATTATCAGACTCCATGTTTGTTATTTACCATTATCAGACTCCATGTTTGTTATTTACCATTATCAGACTCCATGTTTGTAGTTTACCAGGATCACACTCCATGTTTGTCGTTTACCAGTTTCAGACTCCATGCTTGTAGTTTACCAGGATCAGACTCCATGTTTGTACTTTACCAGGATCAGACTCCATGTTTGTAGTTTACCAGGATCAGACTCCATGTTTGTAGTTTACCAGTACCAGACTACATGTTTGTAGTTTAACAGTACCAGACTCCATGTTTGTAGTTTACCAGTACCAGACTCCATGTTTGTAGTTTAACAGTACCAGACTCCATGTTTGTAGTTTACCAGTACCAGACTCCATGTTTGTAGTTTACCAGGATCAGACTCCATGTTTGTAGTTTACCCGTTTCAGACTCCATGCTTGTAGTTTACCAGGATCAGACTCCATGTTTGTACTTTACCAGGATCAGACTCCATGTTTGTAGTTTACCAGTACCAGACTACATGTTTGTAGTTTAACAGTACCAGACTCCATGTTTGTAGTTTAACAGTACCAGACTCCATGTTTGTAGTTTAACAGTACCAGACTCCATGTTTGTAGTTTACCAGTATAAGACTCCATGTTTGTAGTTTACCAGGATCAGACTCCATGTTTGTAGTTTACCAGGATCAGACTCCATGTTTGTAGTTTACCAGTACCAGACTACATGTTTGTAGTTTAACAGTACCAGACTCCATGTTTGTAGTTTAACAGTACCAGACTCCATGTTTGTAGTTTACCAGTTTCAGAGTCCATGTTTGTAGTTTACCAGTATAAGACTCCATGTTTGTAGTTTACCAGTACCAGACTACATGTTTGTAGTTTTCCAGAATGAGACTCCATGTTTGTAGTTTACCAGTACCAGACTACATGTTTGTAGTTTACCAGTACCAGACTACATGTTTGTAGTTTACCAGTACCAGACTACATGTTTGTCGTTTACCAGTACCAGACTACATGTTTGTCGTTTACCTGTATCAGACTCCATGTTTGTAGTTTACTAGGATGAGACTCCATGTTTGTAGTTTACCAGTACCAGACTACATGTTTGTAGTTTACCAGTACCAGACTACATGTTTGTAGTTTACCAGTACCAGACTACATGTTTGTCGTTTACCTGTATCAGACTCCATGTTTGTAGTTTACTAGGATGAGACTCCATGTTTGTAGTTTACCAGTACCAGACTACATGTTTGTAGTTTACCAGAATGAGACTCCATGTTTGTAGTTTACCAGAATGAGACTCCATGTTTGTAGTTTACCAGTACCAGACTACATGTTTGTAGTTTACCAGAATGAGACTCCATGTTTGTAGTTTACCAGAATCAGACTCCATGTTTGTAGTTTACCAGTACCAGACTAAATGTTTGTAGTTTACCAGGATCAGATTCCATGTTTGTAGTTTACCAGTACCAGACTAAATGTTTGTAGTTTACCAGTACCAGACTCCATGTTTGTAGTTTACCAGTACCAGACTCCATGTTTGTAGTTCATCAGTACCAGACTCCATGTTTGTAGTTTACCAGAATGAGACTCCATGTTTGTAGTTTACAAGAATCAGACTCCATGTTTGTAGTTTACCAGTATCAGACTCCATGTCTGTAGTTTACCAGAATCAGACTCCATGTTTGTAGGTTACCAGTATCAGACTCCATGTTTGTAGTTTACCAGTATCAGACTCCATGTCTGTAGTTTACCAGTTTCAGACTCCATGTTTGTAGTTTACCAGAATGAGACTCCATGTTTGTAGTTTACAAGAATCAGACTCCATGTTTGTAGTTTACCAGTATGACTCCATGTTTGTAGTTTACCAGAATGAGACTCCATGTTTGTAGTTTACCAGTTTCAGACTCCATGTTTGTAGTTTACCAGAATCAGACTCCATGTTTGTAGTTTACCATTATCAGACTCCATGTTTGTAGTTTACAAGGATCACACTCCATGTTTGTAGTTTAACAGTTGTTCTCTCTAAGGTCAGATATCCGCTGCAGGTGCTTCTGAACTGTAGAGGAAATGTCCATTAAATAGCTGATGTTATATCTGTTGTATGTGATAGAGTTTCCTCAGGCAGCCCTCATGATATTGAGTCTGTCTTGATACCCGGTCATCAATCGATCAGCTCCCAGTGACCAATGAGCTCAGTCTTCTTTTCTCTGTTGGTTATGTTTCTGTTCATCGTTTTACGTTTCAGTCTTCTTTTTGTTTTTCTTACAGTTCCTTTGGACTTATGATTTTGACGTGCATGCCTCCCGTTTCTCCATCATCTCCATGGTTACCCAGGGATGTGAGTGGTTTCTATAGCAACAGAGGGGTCACAGTTGCATCACCGGCCACCTTCATGGAGTTCAGTTAGTCACCGAGAGAGACCGAGGAGCCGACTCAGGGAAGAGGAGACATAAACAGAACTTTATTAAGCCGTGTATCACAACCCCTCATTCCAAAAAAATTGGGACACTGTGTCAGATGTAAATAAAAGCAATGATCGCCAAATCTCATAAAGCAATATTTGATTCAGAGGACCAAGAAGATGAACAGGATGCTGGGAGTGTCACTTCTCCTACAGAGCTTGTTAGCCTGTTTTATAAAGCAGTGGTAGCAGTGGATGCATAATTTTCACTTGATCTAATTACCTGGCTTGTGTTACATGCAGACAGAGCTTAATTTGTCTGTGCTGCTCTCAGTGTGGAGGAGGCTCTCAGTCAAAACAATCAGAGCAGATGAGGTTAAATATAACAGGGAAGGGAGAGGAAATAATTCTCCAACTTTGTTTAAACATCAACCCTAAAGTACGTTAATTCTCTCAGTTTTTTACAAGAACATTAAACTGTTGTGACATCCCGCTCTGCACACCAACTGCTGCCTTCACGTGTAGGTCAAGAACACGTGAGCTGAAAGCCTTCAGGTAAAACCAACATACATATATGGAGTCATTATTGTTGCAAAACTCAAGTAAAGCACATTTTGATGTATAAGAGAATTATGTATTTATTTGGGGCTCTCACACTTGCAGTGTGTGTGTATGTGATGGAATGTTGGGACTCTCTCAGTGAGATCAAAGAACAAACCAATAGGAACCAAGCACATGATGGGCCAATCAGGTTAGCTCTGTCTGTTGTTGCTATGCTGTTCTCCAGGAGACATTTGCTTTGAGAGTCCCAACATTCTATCACACACACACCATAAAAGTCTGTGACAGAAATCCTCAACAAACATTAACAGTACTTGTTAAAAATCTGTAAAATCCAGCATGAATAACTGAATAATTGGTCTACTTCTAAAGTTAAAATGAAGTCTGAAGGCAGAGCTGAGGTGGAGTGTGTATGTGACAGAATGTTGGGACTCTCTCAGTGAGATCAAAGCTAATGTCTCCTGGGAAACAGCATAGCAACAATGGGGAGAGCTAACCTAATTGGTCCATCCTCTCTGTTTCCTATTAGGGCTGGGCAAATAATCAAAAATTTGATTAAATCACAGAAATCGCAAAAAGGGACAATTTTTCTTTAAGCTGAAATTGAGTATAAAAAGCAGTTTTAAACTTTTTTTTGCAGCAGTTGCTGGTTGTTTTTCTAGGGTTTTATTGTGAAATAATCAGTTGTACTTCTCGAGTTTTATTGGGAAATAATCAGTTGTATTTGCAGGGTTTTATTGTGAAAATCATCAGTTGTTTTTCTAGGGTTTTATTATGAAAATCATCAGTTGTTTTTCTAGGGTTTTATTGTGAAAATCATTAGTTGTATTTGTAGGGTTTCATTGTGAAAATCATTTGTTGTATTTGTAGAGTTTTATTGTCAAAATCATTAGTTGTGTTTCTAGGGTTTTATTGTGAAAATTATTAGTGGTTTTTCAGGGTTTTATTGTGAAATTATCAGTTGTTTTTCTAGGGTTTTATTGTGAAAATCATTAGTTGTTTTTCTAGGGTTTTATTGTGAAAATCATTAGTTGTGTTTCTAGGGTTTTATTGTGAAAATCATTATTTGTCATATCTGTTGGGTTTTATTGTGAAAATCATTAGTTGTCTTCTGGGGTTTTATTCTGAAAATCATTAGTTGTTTTCAGGGTTTTATTGTGAAAATCATTAGTTGTATTTGTAGAGTTTTATTGTGAAAATCATTAGTTGTGTTTCTAGGGCTTTATTGTAAAAATTACAAGTGGTTTTTCAGGGTTTTATTGTGAAATTATCAGTTGTTTTTCTAGGGGTTTATTGTGGAAAATCATTAGTTGTCTTCTAGGGTTTTATTGTGAAAATCATTAGTTGTGTTTCTAGGGTTTTATTGTGAAAATCCTTGGTCATATCTGTTGGGTTTTATTGTGAAAATCATTAGTTGTCTTCTGGGGTTTTATTCTGAAAATCATTAGTTGTTTTCAGGGTTTTATTGTGAAAATCATTAGTTGTATTTGTAGAGTTTTATTGTGAAAATCATTAGTTGTGTTTCTAGGGCTTTATTGTGAAAATTATTAGTGGTTTTTCAGGGTTTTATTGTGAAATTATCAGTTGTTTTTCTAGGGTTTTATTGTGAAAATCATTAGTTGTTTAGGGTTTTATTGTGAAAATCATTAGTTGTCTTCTAGGGTTTTATTGTGAAAATCATAAGTTGTCTTCGAGGGTTTTATTGTGAAAATCATTAGTTGTCTTCGAGGGTTTTATCGTGAAAATCATTAGTTGTCTTCGAGGGTTTTATTGTGAGAATCATTAGTTGTCTTCGAGGGTTTTATTGTGAAAATCATTAGTTGTCTTCGAGGGTTTTATTGTGAAAATCATAAGTTATCTTCGAGGGTTTTATTGTGAAAATCATTATTTGTGTAGGGTTTTATTGTGAAAATCATCAGTTGTCTTCGAGGGTTTTATTGTGAAAATCATCAGTTGTTTAGGGTTTTATTGTGAAAATCATCAGTTGTCTTCGAGGGTTTTATTGTGAAAATCATCAGTTGTTTAGGGTTTTATTGTGAAAATCATTAGTTGTCTTCGAGGGTTTTATTGTGAAAATCATTAGCTGTTTTTCAGGGTTTTAATGTTTTTGCTGCAGAGATGTTGTCCATGACATATCATGCAATCATTAAGGTGCCATTTTTTTGGAATAGTCTACTAAACAATCCTCCCTTCATTTTTGTACTTTTTTCTCATTAAATATGAGAATGACAAAAACCCTTCAATGCAACATTCATATCCAATTTGCATTACGATTCAAAATCATCAGAATTAAGTTTTTACAGAAACTTTCAGCCATAATAATCAAATCGCAATATTGGAGAAAAGAATTGCAATTCGATTATTTTCCAAAATTGTTCAGCGCTGTTTCCTATTGGTTGGTTCATCACATCAAAGAGCAGAAGACCTTAGAAGGCAGAGAACGTCTCATACGCCACAGAGGAAATCTGAATGTCAGTTTGACAAACGAGCAGAACCAACCTGAATGAGAGGAGAATGTTTGATAAGGACGTTTGAGCGGGATCAGAGAAACTCTGAGCACACGGAGAAAGTTTAGAGCGTGAAGGCAGCAATCTGACCGTAAAAACGTGATCACGACTCCTGAGTGTTTGATGGCGGCCGTGTCGCTGCGCTGTGACCCTCTACTCATGCTTCTGTTTGTGTTTTTATTTCTTTATTTGTGTGTTTTTGTTTACTTTGAATCCCACAGGAAGAAAAGCAGGCTTCATCATGCTTCAGATGGGACCATTACTAAAGGTGTCATTATTCCAGGGCTGTTAGTCTCTGTAGAGTTCTCATGTTATCATAGACATGTTTCTACATTCACAGCAGCACAGAGGGTCTGTGAGCCTTCAGTATCTCCACGCCAGTTCATTCTGAATCTAAATTATGGCAGGAAACAATCATCATGAGAAAAAGTATGAGCAGAACAGCAGTTTTTATTTTTATGAATATTTCCTGCTAATTCTACTAAACCGGATATAGTAAAAGTTATATTTTATATTTGTATTTTTAAAATTTTGGGAATTTGGCTGGAGTTTTTTGGGGGGCAGAAGGTCCCATGGTATTTTCAAGAATATCAAGGAAATTTCAGGGGTTTTTTTAAATGTTTGAGGGAATTTTCTCTAATTTCCAATTTGAATTTAGGGGCATTTATTTGTATTTTAATGGGAATTTTGTAAAAAGGGGATATATACATTTAAATCTACATGGAATTTTACGGTAATTCTTGACTGGAATTTTGAGGCTTAATGAGAAAGTTTCATTGAAACATTTTGGGACTATTTGAAGAAATTCTGGTACTTTTGAAACCAGAATCAGCTTCATTGGCAATCACTCTATGAGTAACTCTGGTATTGAATTGAATCTGAAGCATTTGTTGAATCCTCTGGTGAAGAGAAGAGCCAGGCCTCTCTGTGCTGCTCTGGTTTTTATTTAGAGCCTTTTTGTCAGTCTTTGAGTGTGTTGAAGTCTGTTTTTGGGACTGACGTTTCCTGGTCTTTGTGCCCAGCCGAGGACTGTGGCGGGTTTCAGAGGGACGGTCCGCTACGCTTCAGTCAACGCTCATAAAAACAAGGTCAGTGGTTTCTACACCAAACACGAGTGCTGCTAACCAAATATCATTAAGATAACGAACATGACCAACTCAACTCTGTTCAACAGGAAATGGGCCGCCATGATGACCTGTGGTCGTTGTTTTACATGTTGGTGGAGTTTGCTGTGGGACAGTTACCGTGGCGGAAAATCAAAGACAAGGTCAGACCCCGTTTCGTAGAAACATCACAGATATCACAGATATAGAAAAGAATTAATTCACAACAATAGTCCAGTGTCACTTCATAGTCTCTAGAGGGACTACGCCCCCTACTGGATGAAAACCAGCCCTGAGTAAATGTATCTCTGTTGTTTTATTGTGAAAATCTTTAGTTATATCTGTGGGCTTTTATTGTGAAAATCCTTACTTTTATATATCTTGTTTTATTGTGAGAATTTTTCGACATATCTATAGGATTTTACTGGAAAAGTCATATCTATGGGGTTTTATTATGAAAATCAATTATTTGTATGTGAAGGGTTTTATTGTGAAAATCATAAGTTGTATTTGTAGGGTTTTATTGTGAAAATCATAAGTTGTATTTGTAGGGTCTTATTGTGAAAATCATTAGTTGTATTTGTAGGGTTTTATTGTGAAAATCATTATTTGTATTTGTGTCATATTGTGAAATTCCTTGGTCATATCTATTGGGTTTTATTGTGAAAATCCTTAGTCATATCTGTTGTTTTTTAATTGTGAAATTCCTTAGTCAGATCTGTTTAATTTTATTGTGAAAATCCTTGGTCATACCTATTGGGTTTTATTGTGAAAATCCTTGGTCATATCTGTTGGGTTTTATTGTGAAAATCCTTTGTCATATCTGTTGGGTTTTATTGTGAAATTCCTTGGTCATATGTGTTCGGTTTTATTAGAAATTCCTTGGTCATATCTGTTGGGTTTTATTGTGAAAATCCTTGGTCATATCTGTTGGGTTTTATTGTGAAAATCCTTGGTCGTATCTTTTGGGCTTTTATGTTAAATTCCTTGGTCATATCTGTTGGTTTTTATTGTGAAAATCCTTGGTCATATCTGTTGGTTCTTATTGTGAAATTCCTTGGTCATGTTTGTTGGGTTTAAATGTGAAAATCCTTGTTCATATCTGCTGGTTTTTATTGTGAAAATCCTTGGTCATATCTGTTGGGTTCTATTGTGAAAAATCCTTGGTCATATCTGTTGGGTTTTATTGTGAAATTCCTTTGTCATATCTGTTGGGTTTTATTTTGAAAATCCTTTGTCGTATCTGTTGTTTTATTGTGAAATTCCTTCATCATATCTGTTGGGTTTTATTGTGAAAATCCTTGGTCTTATCTGTTGGTTTTTATTGTTAAATTCCTTGGTCATATCTGTTGAGTTTTATTTTGAAAATCCTTGGTCATATCTGTTGGGTTTTATTTTGAAAATCCTTGGTCATATCTGTTGGGTTTTATTCTGAAAATCCTTTGTCATATCTGTTGGGTTTTATTGTGAAATTCCTTGGTCATATCTGTGGGGTTTTATTTTGAAAATCCTTTGTCATATCTGTTGGGTTTTATTTTGAAAATCTTTTGTCATATCTGTTGGGTTTAATTTTGAAAATCCTTGGTCATATCTGTTGGGTTTTATTGTGAAATTCCTTGGTAATATCTGTTGGGTTTAATTGTGAAAATCCTTGGTCATATCTGTGGGGTTTTATTTTGAAAATCCTTGGTCATATCTGTTGGGTTTTATTTTGAAAATCCTTTGTCATATCTGTTGGGTTTTACTGTGAAAATCCTTGGTCATATCTGTTGGGTTTAATTGTGAAAATCCTTTGTCATATCTGTTGGGTTTTATTGTGAAATTCCTTGGTCATATCTGTTGGTTTTATTGTGAAATTCCTTGGTAATATCTGTTGGGTTTAATTGTGAAAATCCTTGGTCATATCTGTTGGGTTTTATTGTGAAAATCCTTGGTCATATCTGTTGGGTTTAATTGTGAAATTCCTTTGTCATATCTGTTGGGTTTTATTGTGAAATTCCTTGGTCATATCTGTTGGGTTTAATTGTGAAATTCCTTTGTCATATCTGTTGGGTTTTATTGTGAAATTCCTTGGTCATATCTGTGGGGTTTTATTTTGAAAATCCTTTGTCATATCTGTTGGGTTTTATTTTGAAAATCTTTTGTCATATCTGTTGGGTTTAATTTTGAAAATCCTTGGTCATATCTGTTGGGTTTGATTGTGAAATTCCTTGGTCATATCTGTTGGGTTTAATTGTGAAAATCCTTGGTCATATCTGTGGGGTTTTATTTTGAAAATCCTTGGTCATATCTGTTGGGTTTTATTTTGAAAATCCTTTGTCATATCTGTTGGGTTTTACTGTGAAAATCCTTGGTCATATCTGTTGGGTTTAATTGTGAAAATCCTTTGTCATATCTGTTGGATTTTATTGTGAAATTCCTTGGTCATATCTGTTGGTTTTATTGTGAAATTCCTTGGTCATATCTGTTGGGTTAATTGTGAAAATCCTTGGTCATATCTGTTGGTTTTTATTGTGAAAATCCTTGGTCATATCTGTTGGGTTTAATTGTGAAATTCCTTGGTCATATCTGTTGGGTTTTATTGTGAAATTCCTTGGTCATATCTGTTGGGTTTTATTGTGAAATTCCTTGGTCATATCTGTTGGGTTTAATTGTGAAAATCCTTGGTCATATCTGTTGGGTTTTATTGTGAAAATCCTTGGTCATATCTGTTGAGAGTTATTGTGAAAATCCTTGGTCATATCTGTTGAGAGTTATTGTGAAAATCCTTGGTCATATCTGTTGGGTTTTATTGTGAAAATCCTTGGTCATATCTGTTGAGAGTTGTTGTGAAAATCCTTGGTCATATCTGTTGGGTTTTATTGTGAAAATCCTTGGTCATATCTGTTGGGTTTTATTGTGAAATTCCTTTGTCATATCTGTTGGGTTTTATTGTGAAATTCCTTGGTCATATCTGTTGGGCTTAATTGTGAAAATCCTTGGTCATATCTGTTGGGTTTTATTGTGAAAATCCTTGGTCATATGTGTTGGGTTTGATTGTGAAAATCCTTGGTCATATCTGTTGGGTTTTATTGTGAAAATCCTTGGTCATATCTGTTGAGAGTTATTGTGAAAATCCTTGGTCATATCTTTTGGGTTTTATTTTGAAAATCCTTGGTCATATCTGTTGTGTTTGAATTGTTGATGTCCTTTTTCAGGAACAAGTTGGTCAGATAAAGGAGCGTTATGACCATCGGATGCTGCTCAAACACATGCCTTCAGAGTTTAATATCTTCCTGGACCATGTCCTGGCCCTGGACTACTACACCAAACCAGACTACCAGGTACACACTGAGCGCGCTCACCAGCCGCTGCAGCGTAGACAGGCGAACGTCATGGTAACGATGGTGTTTCCTGTTGTCTTCCAGCTGCTCATGTCGGTGTTTGAGAACAGCATGAAGGAGCGAATAATCACAGAGAACGAGCCTTTTGATTGGGAGAAGGGAGGAAGTGATGTCACACTGTCGACCAGTGCCTCCACGCAACCACAGCACAACACCCGACCCACCGCCGCCATGGTGGGGTAAGAACCATCAGCCAGCATCTCCTTAACACAGCCAGGGGGCAAAAATGAGCGGAATTGTCCTTTAAACTCCTCGTTATTCTCCTGATAGAACCTAACTGAGGGTTGAGTAAGGGTTCCCTTTGATTGCACAAATAAGTTGGCAACATAAAAAAAATATTGGAACTGGCAAAGACTGAGAGTTTTCCCCAAAATTGCACAAATAAGTTGGCAACATTTAAAAAACCAAGATAAATTGGCGAAACTCAATGATTTCTCTAAGATGCTAAAATGTTAGCATTTTAGAGAAAGTAAATGCAAATTTGATAATTGAGTGAAACTAGCAACAAACAAGTTTTACCCCAAATTGCACAAATATTTTGGCAACATTTCAGGATGCAAATCTTCCCCTGGCCTGCATGAAAATATCTGCAACAAAAGCAATTACACTAATTGGAAAAGTGAGTGGAATTGGCAAGTAGCAATTGTCTCCTTAAATTGCACAAATATGTTGGCAACATTTGGAGAGATGATGGAACTGGAAAGGAACAAAGGTTTCCCTGAATACACAAATTTTTTTGCAACATGTTGGCAATATTTGGAGAGATGGTAGGACTGGCAGGGAGTAAGGGGTTTCCCCATAAATTGGCAACATTTCAGGAGATGGTTCAACTGGCAAGGAGCAACTGTGTTTCCAAAATTGCACAAAAGCATTGTCAACATTTTGAAATGTGAATGGAACTGGCAAGGAGTGACCATTTAGCTAAATTGCACAACTTTGCAACATTTGCAGATCTGGTGAAAAGCCAAACCACTCCGACTACTTTACCAGAAGTTGCCAACTCATTTGTTACTAGCTGCATCCATGCTAGCCCCCATTGTTAACAGCCTAGCCACGCCTGTAGCTACCGCCTTTCTCTCCTCAAAGTCAGAAGCAGAATAAAGGAGGAGCTGGGGTGGAGGGCTACAGAGAGAGCAGCACAGCTAGACTAGAAACATTTTTTCTTTTCAGTGGCATCAAATCTCAAAAATCCTCTTCAAACAAAAACATCGTGAACATCAAAGATTTAGTTTCCATGGTTACAGCGTCTGTATCAGCCTCTCTGCTCTCTTCTAACAGAGCCATCGTGACGCCTGTTCCTGGAGATCTTCAGCGGGAGAACACCGATGACGTTCTGCAGGACGAACATCTCAGTGATCAGGAGAACGCCCCTCCGGCCCCGCCCAGCCGGCCCCCTGGGGAGACGAGCACCCCGCACGCCGGGGAGACGGGAGAGGCCTGGGAGGACACGGACTTCAACCGTAACAGACTCAGGATCAGCCTGAACAAGGTCTGAGCTCTGAGAGCACGGGAGGGAAGGGGGACCCAGGGTTACACCGCAGTAACCCAAATCTACACCAGTGTATTTTTCTAAGTGTTTGACGACAATATCTCATTATGCTCATTTTCATTCAGCTGATGAGGTTTTTTAAAGAAAAAAGAAGGTCAAACAAGAAAAAAAGAGAGAGAACAGTGTAAACGAAACTGAAACAAAGCCAAGTCTTTGTTCTGTTCCGTTTCAACGATGTGCTGGAGCTTCCTGCAGTCTTTGGGAATGAAAAACCAGTAGACATTGATAGATGTGGGTAGAACTGTGGATGGTTTTAAGAGGATATGGTGTAAATTTGATTGTTCTGTGACCATTTCATACTAATTTCTTTATTTGATTCTGCTCCATCTCAGGAGTAAATGTTATTCTCCTAACCCATGATGTCCCTTGTTAGGGTGCTCAGGAGGAGGAGTCAGGCCGGGGGGCATGTCCAGTGTCGCCGGTTCGAGGCGGAGCCCCGGACTCGCCCACAGGTCAGGGTCGATCGTTACGATACCGCCGAGTCAACAGCCCCGAGTCTGACCGTTTGTCTGCTGCAGAGGGCCGAGCGGACGGCTACGGACAGAGGTGACGTTAGAAACACTCAGACTCCTGGGTTCAGAATGAATGTCTCATAAACGTCCTGACAGCTGACTGGAAACCTGAAAAGAAAGAAAAGAATTGTATGAAACCTGATAAAGGCTTTGACATGTGGACCTTCTGATTAGAGAATACTGGTGCTGGAACAGTCAGCATTTCATTTTAAAAGGTTGTTTGCAGTCATGTGATCCTGACGGGGTCAGGAAGTGAGGAAAGAAGAGAGCTGTTAGTAATCAGTGTAAATGTAGTAAAATTAGTCTGTTAAAGCTGTAGGTGGCGCTGCACGCTGCAGTTATCATGAGAACATTTCTACATGTGTTGGCTGTGATCACTACACTTTACAGAAAAATTATTTTTACCACAGGTTACCTGGCTTACCTGGAGAGGAGGTGATCCAGATCACTAGCGACTTAGTCCTGCAGTCCTCCTACTACAGGTCTAGACAGATAAAGGAGACCAGAGTCTAGAGGAGTCCAGGCCTGAGCTAAGAGGCTAGCTGAGCCTCTTTAACAGCTTTTCCCCCTGATTTTGTCATAAACAAGCATTTAATGGAAACACTGATATAATAATAAGGTAATAAAGCTGGTGGAGTACTGGTTAGACTGGAATGACAACAGGGAGCCTAGACTGGCCTGTATCCAAAAGGCAAGGATGGAGCGTTAAAAAAACTTTGATGACATCATCTTCACAGACAGGATAGAATGTTTCATAAACTTTGATGACATCATCTTCACAGACAGGATAGAATGTTTAATAAACTTTGATGACATCATCTTCACAGACAGGATAGAATGTTTAATAAACTTTGATGACATCATCTTCACAGACAGGATAGGATGTTTAATAAACTTTGATGACATCATCTTCACAGACAGGATAGAATGTTTAATAAACTTTGATGATGTCATCTTCACAGACAGGATAGAATGTTTAATAAACTTTGATGACATCATCTTCACAGACAGGATAGGATGTTTAATAAACTTTGATGGCATCATCTTCACAGACAGGATAGAATGTTTAATAAACTTTGATGACATCATCTTCACAGACAGGATAGAATGTTTAATAAACTTTGATGACATCATCTTCACAGACAGGATAGAATGTTTAATAAACTTTGATGACATCATCTTCACAGACAGGATAGAATGTTTAATAAACTTTGATGATATCATCTTGAAGGACAGGATAGGATGTTTAATAAACTTTGATGACATCATCTTCACAGACAGGATAGAATGTTTAATAAACTTTGATGACGTCATCTTCACAGACAGGATAGGATGTTTAATAAACTTTGATGATGTCATCTTGAAGGACAGGATAGGATGTTTAATAAACTTTGATGACATCATCTTCACAGACAGGATAGAATGTTTAATAAACTTTGATGATGTCATCTTGAAGGACAGGATAGGATGTTTAATAAACTTTGATGATGTCATCTTCACAGACAGGATAGAATGTTTAATAAACTTTGATGATGTCATCTTCACAGACAGGATAGAATGTTTAATAAACTTTGATGATGTCATCTTGAAGGACAGGATAGAATGTTTAATAAACTTTGATGATGTCATCTTGAAGGACAGGATAGAATGTTTAATAAACTTTGATGATGTCATCTTCACAGACAGGATAGAATGTTTAATAAACTTTGATGACATCATCTTCACAGACAGGATAGGATGTTTAATAAACTTTGATGACATCATCTTCACAGACAGGATAGGATGTTTAATAAACTTTGATGACATCATCTTCACAGACAGGATAGAATGTTTAATAAACTTTGATGACATCATCTTCACAGACAGGATAGAATGTTTAATAAACTTTGATGACATCATCTTCACAGACAGGATAGGATGTTTAATAAACTTTGATGACATCATCTTCACAGACAGGATAGAATGTTTAATAAACTTTGATGATGTCATCTTGAAGGACAGGATAGGATGTTTAATAAACTTTGATGACATCATCTTCACAGACAGGATAGAATGTTTAATAAACTTTGATGACATCATCTTCACAGACAGGATAGAATGTTTAATAAACTTTGATGACATCATCTTCACAGACAGGATAGAATGTTTAATAAACTTTGATGACATCATCTTCACAGACAGGATAGAATGTTTAATAAACTTTGATGATGTCATCTTGAAGGACAGGATAGGATGTTTAATAAACTTTGATGACATCATCTTCACAGACAGGATAGAATGTTTAATAAACTTTGATGACGTCATCTTCACAGACAGGATAGGATGTTTAATAAACTTTGATGATGTCATCTTGAAGGACAGGATAGGATGTTTAATAAACTTTGATGACATCATCTTCACAGACAGGATAGAATGTTTAATAAACTTTGATGATGTCATCTTGAAGGACAGGATAGGATGTTTAATAAACTGATGATGTCATCTTCACAGACAGGATAGAATGTTTAATAAACTTTGATGATGTCATCTTGAAGGACAGGATAGAATGTTTAATAAACTTTGATGATGTCATCTTGAAGGACAGGATAGAATGTTTAATAAACTTTGATGATGTCATCTTGAAGGACAGGATAGAATGTTTAATAAACTTTGATGATGTCATCTTCACAGACAGGATAGAATGTTTAATAAACTTTGATGACATCATCTTCACAGACAGGATAGAATGTTTAATAAACTTTGATGATGTCATCTTGAAGGACAGGATAGGATGTTTAATAAACTTTGATGATGTCATCTTGAAGGACAGGATAGAATGTTTAATAAACTTTGATGATGTCATCTTGAAGGACAGGATAGGATGTTTAATAAACTTTGATGACATCATCTTCACAGACAGGATAGAATGTTTAATAAACTTTGATGATGTCATCTTGAAGGACAGGATAGGATGTTTAATAAACTTTGATGATGTCATCTTGAAGGACAGGATAGAATGTTTAATAAACTTTGATGATGTCATCTTGAAGGACAGGATAGGATGTTTAATAAACTTTGATGACATCATCTTCACAGACAGGATAGAATGTTTAATAAATTTTGATGGCATCATCTTCACAGACAGGATAGAATGTTTAATAAACTTTGATGATATCATCTTGAAGGAAAGGATAGGATGTTTAATAAACTTTGATGACATCATCTTCACAGACAGGATAGAATGTTTAATAAATTTTGATGGCATCATCTTCACAGACAGGATAGAATGTTTAATAAACTTTGATGATATCATCTTGAAGGAAAGGATAGGATGTTTAATAAACTTTGATGATGTCATCTTGAAGGACAGGATAGGATGTTTAATAAACTTTGATGATGTCATCTTGAAGGACAGGATAGAATGTTTAATAAACTTTGATGATGTCATCTTCACAGACAGGATAGAATGTTTAATAAACTTTGATGATGTCATCTTGAAGGACAGGATAGAATGTTTAATAAACTTTGATGATGTCATCTTGAAGGACAGGATAGAATGTTTAATAAACTTTGATGATGTCATCTTGAAGGACAGGATAGAATGTTTAATAAACTTTGATGACATCATCTTCACAGACAGGATAGAATGTTTAATAAACTTTGATGACGTCATCTTCACAGACAGGATAGGATGTTTAATAAACTTTGATGATGTCATCTTGAAGGACAGGATAGGATGTTTAATAAACTTTGATGACATCATCATCAAAGGCAGAGGAGGGAATGTTGGTTAAGCTTCAAATATTGGTGGCCATTTCCCTCCATTTTTGCCAAATAGTTGTCAGAGTTGGTACCTTTTGGAAAGTGGGTGGAGCTGGCGAGGAGCGAGGGAACCACACTACCCTACACGTATTGCCTACTATCTGAGTTTAGGCAAAGTAATGTCAAACCAAGGAGCTCTAACAACAGAAGCATCATGACAAAGAGGAAAATACTGAGAGAGAGCGTCCAGAGTTGTTAAAAATTAACACAGAGGTTAAAACAAAGATGTTGTTAAGGTCCAGATGTTATACTCCAGTCGTCTTTCTCCTAACCTCCCCCGTCTGTCTCACAGGTCCAGAATGGACATCCTCGGATCTCCGTCTCGTCACGTTTATTCCTCCCAGCCCGCTCAGATGCTGTCTGTTGACCCCGGTTGCCGCGGTGACCGTCAGGCCAGCGGCCGTCAGGAGGTGTCGGTGGCATCTGTGGACCAGGAGGCGCACAGCAACGCCTTCATCCGCTCTGTCCCGCTGGCCGAGGAGGAGGACTTTGACAGCAAAGAGTGGGTGATCATCGACAAAGAGGCGGAGCTACGTGACTTCCAACCAACCACGTCGGGAACCACAGATGAGGAGCCCGAGGAGCTCCGCCCTCTGGAGGAGCAGGAGGAAAGGAGGAGGCTCAGGGCGGCAGGTAAGAGTCTGTGCACCTGGAGCAGCAGGACTCATGTTTTAATTGGTTCAAAGCTTCACTGAAATTCAACAGGTAAAGGTTAAATTAGTCGCATTTGGTGATGCAGCAGGTTTAAAAGACTAGCCGTTGACTGCACAGGAGAAACGTGCGGTGTTATTTTAATTATATCAGTTTGATAAATAAGTCTATATCTAGTTTGGAAATATATAGATGTTTCTTAAAAAACTGTACATATCCCAGCCCTAGCCTCAGTCTTGGCTCACCTTGTGATTCCTCCTAATTCCTCTACTTATTTTCCATCACTCTAACTTAGAGACTGTCATTAGTCAGAAATCACGCTGACAGACTTCTGATAAATGTTTTCCGTCTTCCTCCAGGTGAGCTGGTGGTCCGTCCAAAGACCCACACCAGGGAGAGCAGCCGAGGGATGCTAACGCTAACGGAAGAAGAGGCGTCCAGGAGGAGCGGAGGAAGCCCCGCCCAGTCCCCGTGTCACTCGCTACCGTCAGGACGCCCCCGCCGAAGAGAGTCAGAGCCCAATGGACCTCACAGGCCGGTAAGAGACCCAGCCAGCCAGTCAGAGGAGAGCTCGACTCTCCGGTGTTGGCGCACAGAGGAGGAGGCGGGCGGCCGCTGTGCAGTGTCTCTGACACAAGGAGGCGCTGTGCTACAGCAGCTCCGCCTCTTTAATCTGACCGCCAACATGGAGATTAAAGGACCAGTCCAGCCAATCACAGAGGAGCTCACTTTAACATTAAGACCCCCAGAAGAGGCCAGGATCCTAAACCAGAATCTTATCTCTGTGGTGGTTTTTAGTTTCTAAGAGCCAGTAAAGACCGTGTGGAGTTGAAGAGGAGGTGAGGGGGTTTTCACAATACCAGAAATGAAAGCTTAGATATTATACGTACTAAAACCAAACCGTTTTTAATCAGCTCTGATACCACAGAAATGAAAACAAGAGTCAGGGAGAACCCATGCTGGATCATGTTTTAGTTCTAATGGTTTTAAACTGACTAGGATGTGGTGATATTTAGCTCTAACTCTCCTGAACACTCCTCTTATGGAATAGATGTTGATTTTTAAAGCTTTGGTTCATTTATAGGCTGTTATTGAAATAAGAGATTTTATTGGTTTTGTGGTTTTGAAAAAGTAATCCTGGCATCCTTTAGAGGCCCTGCTCTTCTTTAGAGAACTCTGTGGCTCTGCTGGACCTGTCCTTTAAATCATCCCCATGTTGACATGCAGACGGTTTACGGCAGCGGCGTTCACAGCTGAACGTTTGTCACGCAGTTGGTCGGTTCAACCAGCAGCAGAGAAGGAACTTTAACCTTTAAACTCCGACTCTTTAAAGTCTTTAAGCACTCAGTGAGATAGATTGGCAGTTCAGCAGGTTTCCATGGCAGTTATGTCCTGATTCGATGTTCCTCTACCCAGCATTCATAGCTTTGGCATCACACACTCATAGACCCAACCCTCTCTGTACTGCCCCACCCTCATTTACAGTATGCCTTTATCTCTAACTACTTTCAAGCTACAGCCTTTTGAAATCTTGATATCACAATTGAATATTTTCTTGAAAAAACTCTGGTGCCCAAAGGGTTAATCCTGCTGGATATTTACCACAACCATCCAGACAGTCCATGTTAAATATTCGTACTTATTTATTTAACTCCTGGTTTTGGATCAGTAACAGCAAAGTCAAAGTAATATTCACCTTATTTACACATCATGTATTATCATTTATTTTAAAGTCATACAGAGGTGAATCTCTGTTCTGATCTCTGGAAAGTTCATGTGTCATAAAAACTGCAGCACACGTACAGCATTAGGTGCTTAATGCAATAAGGCCTATGTACACGGAAAGGTTTGTTTTTTCCCCAAATAGCTGCATAATGGCTCAGCGTCTCTGCACGCCAGTGATTTTATAGATAATGTAAAGGCAGTTTTTTGACTTTATGTGTAATATAAAGGCAGTTTTATGATTTTATGTGTAATATGAAGGCAGTTTTATGACTTTATGTGTAATATAAAGGCAGTTTTATGATTTTATGTGTAATATAAAGGCAGTTTTTTGACTTTATGTGTAATATAAAGGCAGTTTTAAATGCCAATGAGAGTAATATTCTGTCGTTTACAGTAACTACGTAGGAGGAGCTGTGAGATGATCCTTAGACGTTCCCTAATTAAGCTGATTTTTCTTAGTGGTTTAATGTGGACAGAAGTGTGGTTTCCCTCTCTGCTGCTAGCGCGATTCCTCCTTGACTGCCTTTGACATTTTAAATGTTTTTAGTCGTCCTACTTCATGAACGCTGCTGCTGTATTTTACATGTTCTTGGAGCAGATTCTGAAATGTTTTCCATCTCTTTGCTTTCACTCATGACTTTTCTTTTGGACCATTGTTTTATTTTGAAGGAATGAATGGGAAACAGCAGCTACTTCCTTCCTGTATGATCTGATGTGAAGCCATGATGTTTTTTTTTCTGTCAGGATGTTGACGATGTTTTCATCTTCTGTTGTTCTGCTGTGTTCTCTCATATTCTCTGAGTGTTATCGTCCAGGTGAAGCCACCTGGATGAACGGCACACCTGCATATGTACATACATGTACAAAAACACAGTCTGGTGGATGTGTGAGTCAGAGTCTGGGGTTTGTGGATGATTCTGTATCAGAAGGACTGGCTCTGCAGGATTTGTAGAACTTCTTTTCCTTTCTTTTGAAGTCTTGATTTCAGTTCTTGTTTCTTTCCATTATTTCCTTAAAAAGTCTGCTCTTACTCTCTCTTAGTCCCTGCTTGTGCTTAAATCTGCTCTGCTTGTGCTCAAACATCACTTTCACACTTTGATCTTGCTGCTTGTTATGAAAAGAAAGCCAAAGAAAGAAAAAAAAGTCTAGAAATTCCTTGAGCCCTGACATATCAGAGTACTCAGACGGTTTGAGTACAAGCAGAGTGATCAAAGTGCTAGCAGGGATCCTTTTGGTGCAAGCAGGGATCATTTTGGTGCTAGCAGGGATCCTTTTGGTGCAAGCAGGGATCATTTTGGTGCTAGCAGGGATCCTTTTGGTGCAGGCAGGGATCATTTGGTGCAAGCAGGGATCCTTTTGGTGCAGGCAGGGATCATTTGGTGCAAGCAGGGATCCTTTTGGTGCAAGCAGGAATCATTTGGTGCAACCAGGAATCATATGGTGCAAGCAGGGATCATTTTGGTGCAGGCAGGGATCATTTGGTGCAAGCAGGGATCCTTTTGGTGCAAGCAGGAATCATTTGGTGCAACCAGGAATCATATGGTGCAAGCAGGGATCATTTTGGTGCAAACAGGGATCATTTGGTGCAAGCAGGGATCATTTGGTGCAAACAGGGTTCATTTGGTGCAAGCAGGGATCATTTTGGTGCAAGCAGACATCACTTGGTGCAAGCAAGGATCATTTTGGTGCAAGCAGGGATCATTTGGTGCAAGCAGGAATCATTTGGTGCAAGCAGGGATCATTGTGGTGCAAGCAGGGATCATTGTGGTGCAAGCAGGGATCCTTTTGGTGCATTTTAGTGCAAGCAGGGATCATTTGGTGCAAGCAGGGATCATTGTGGTGCAAGCAGGGATCATTTGGTGCAAGCAAGGATCATTTTGGTGCAAGCAGGAATCATTTGGTGCAAGCAGGAATCATTTTGGTGCAAGCAAGGATCATTTTGGTGCAAGCAGGAATCATTTGGTGCAAGCAGGGATCATTTTGGTGCAAGCAGGGATCATTTTGGTGCAAGTAGGGATCATTTTGGTGCAAGCAGGGATCATTTGGTGCAAGCAGGGATCATTTTCAGGAGCTCCAAATCAGAGTCAGCAGCAGCAGAATCAGCTGTTTGGAAGATTTGGAACATTTTTCATGGACCAACTCAAATCCTCAGCTCTGCTGCTCATTCCACAAAGACATGATCCTCACAGATGTGGCTCCATTTAACAGGAACTAAACAGACTTAACTATGGTATCAGATTTATTAACAAGAAGCAACAGAGAAACACCAAACTCTGCTGAATTTTTGTGCTGAGTTTAGTTTGACTTTACACCATAACTTCAGACAGAACTCCCACAGCTGCTGTCTGATGGAGGAGTAAAACACTAGACACAGGAAATAGTCTGTAGTAGGGCTGGGTAATCAGACAAAATCAGATTAAATCACAGTATGGCCTGCTGCAGTTTTCAAATGGTAGAAGGTGCAGTCTTTCTTTAACCTGAAATTTGTGTCAAACACCGGTTTAAAACATATTTTTGCTGCACAGATGTTGAGCTTATACAATCATTCATGTGCTGTTTTTTAGAATAGTCAACAAAAATTCTACTTTCAAGCCTTTTCTTCTAAAGCATGAGAATGACATAAAAATGATCACTCCCTTCAATACAACAGTTCAAATCCCATTTTAATACGAGTCAGAATCATCAGTTATCTATGTTTTCAGTCATTCAGCCCTGATTAATCTACTGTTGTGTTGGTTTGCTGGAAAATACATGAGATGAGGAACTTCAGGAATCATAATATTTGGGTAAAAAAATCACAATTAGATTGTTTTAATGGTTCAGTCCTAGTTTAGTGTGCGGTTCCATCATTGTTTTAGCTCATTTTTCTCTAAATTAGTGTAGTTTCTTGGAGCAGATGGCTCTGTCGGTGCAGCCGTATGGTCTCCCTGCTGGTCTCTCTTTAAAGGGACAGCACAGACTCTCTTTAATATTTGACTGCTGACTTCCTCAGACTACCAGAACTATCACATGAGAACTCATCAGGCTGGTACAACAGGAATCATTTTTAGTGAATGCCTTTGTGCATATATAGATGTTATATATATATATATGAAAATAACCAAAGTTAAATGAAAACATATTTAAAAAATGAATATAAATGAAAGTGCATGAAGACTGTATGTAAGGATGTAGGATATCAGTATTCTAACAGCTATGATGTCAGCTGGATCAGCCTGAATCTGCTGTAAATATGTAGAAATAAGAGTTTTAGACCAAGGCAAGTCTAAATCAGGGGTGTCAAACTCAGTCACAGCAGGGGCCGGATTCTGGATTCAGGTCTAACCTGAGGGCCCAAAAGGGTCAACATTTAACCAGAAACTGTCATCATGATATCATCAGTAATGAATTATGGGAAAAAAACTAAGCATTGATGATGATTTAGAGACGAAAAAGTCTAAATGATAAGTTTAAAGGCTCAAAATCTGAGATAGAAAGTCAAACTTAAAAGATCAAAAGGTCAGAAGATGAAATTAAAAGTCAAAAAAAGTTTTTAAAAGGCAATTACATGAGATAAATTCAAAATCATGAGTTTTAAAGGTCCAAATATGAGATAGAAGAGATAGAATAGAAGAGATAGAAGATAGAATACAAAATTATATATGTAAACCTCAAAATGTGAGATTTAAAAAGTCAACATCATGAGTTTGAAGGGTCAAAATATGAGATAAAATTAAAAATAATACATTTTAAAATTCAAAATATGAAATAAAAAGTCAAAACCATGAGTTTTAAAGGTCAAAATATGAGATAATTCAAAATATGTTTAAACTTCAAAATATGAGATTAAAAAAGTCAAAATCATGAGTTTTAAAAGACCAAATGCAGGATAAAATTGGAAATCGTGAGTTTTAAAGGTAAAAATTTGAGAATACATCTAAAATCATGAGTTTAAAAGGTCAAAATAGGACTTAAAATTTAAAATTGTGAATCTTAAAGGTCTCAATATTACATAAAAAATAAAACTTAGAGTAATATATGTATTATATATAATATATATAGTAATATTCTTTCCACTCTTTACTTTTTCATACTTAAATATACTTAGAAAATTTTAAATCTTTGAGGATAAGTTTACATTTTTAAACTGAAGAAATCAGTAGACCTCATACTGGTGGGTCAGTTCTAATAAAAATATTAATGGTCTGGGGGGTCAGTTAGAATAAAAATATTAATGGTCTGGTGGGTCAGTTCTAATAAAAATATTAATGGTCTGGGGGGTCAGTTCTAATAAAAATATTAATGGTCTGGGGGGTCAGTTAGAATAAAAATATTAATGGTCTGGGGGGTCAGTTCTAATAAAAATATTAATGGTCTGGGGGGTCAGTTCTAATAAAAATATTAATGGTCTGGGGTCAGTTAGAATAAAAATATTAATGGTCTGGGGGTCAGTTCTAATAAAAATATTAATGGTCTGGGGGGTCAGTTCTAATAAAAATATTAATGGTCTGGGGGGTCAGTTAGAATAAAAATATTAATGGTCTGGGGGGTCAGTTAGAATAAAAATATTAATGGTCTGGGGGGTCAGTTAGAATAAAAATATTAATGGTCTGGGGGGTCAGTTCTAATAAAAATATTAATGGTCTGGGGGGTCAGTTCTAATAAAAATATTAATGGTCTGGGGGGTCAGTTAGAATAAAAATATTAATGGTCTGGGGGGTCAGTTCTAATAAAAATATTAATGGTCTGGTGGGTCAGTTCTAATAAAAATATTAATGGTCTGGGGGGTCAGTTCTAATAAAAATATTAATGGTCTGGGGGGTCAGTTCTAATAAAAATATTAATGGTCTGGGGGGTCAGTTAGAATAAAAATATTAATGGTCTGGGGGGTCAGTTCTAATAAAAATATTAATGGTCTGGTGGGTCAGTTCTAATAAAAATATTAATGGTCTTGCGGGCCGGGTGTAACTGTACTACGGGCCGGATTTGGCCCCTGGGCCTTGAGTTAGACACCCCTGTGTTAGAACATTATTTTTGTGTTCTTGGGCTTTTATTGTGAAACTTCCTGTGGAGGTCTGGTCCTGATGGAGGTTTTAGACTCTTTCTCTGAGCTGATTTTGTGTTTCTGAGGTGTTGAACTGTGATCATGAGCGTGCTGGTTTTAATTTCTGTTGATCCATTTATGACGTTTGAGTTCTACATGTATGTGACCATTTGATTTATTCATGCACTCATTTTTTTATTCACCACACGTCAGGTCTGGTCCTCCTGCTGCTTTCAGGCTGGAAACGGCCTCTTAGTCGTATTTTAGCTTCTTTGATTTCCCGTGCCGATAGCGATTTCTGCGCCACGCCGACCAGCGAGGACTGCCATTCTCTTTTTTTACTCCTCTCCAATTCTCCCCCTCCCTCCCTCCACATAACTACTGATGCCTTTGCCCCCAACCTATCGCTTTAAAAGTACACAGTATGTCGAGTTTGACTCGCCCCAGGAGACAGACAAAGAGCGAGGGTGCCATTGGGACAAGAGGAGAAGAAATAAAGTGATGTTTCGGGGTAAGCACAGTCTAGGAATAGTCCTTTACCTCTGTTCTCTCACTCACTTTCTGTTCCTCCTTCTTCTTCTTCTTTGGTTTTCTGTTCACACATTTTTCCTCCTTTTTTCCTCCGTTGTGTGTCTGTGTTTCGTGTGCCTGATGACTCCATCTCTCTTTTGTGTTCCCCGTTTCTTTTGCATCATATTTCTCCTTGAGAAGTGTGCAGGCTCGTAGACTAGCCCGACCAGTCTGTGCAGTGTTGTGCTGGTGACTCTGTGTCCTCTTCTAGTGCTTCTCTGTTTAGACGGGTGATTCTCTCACGCAGCTAACGCTCTAATGTCATCTCTAGTTTTTCTCTAGTTACCAGCATGTCCTAGCCTTTCCCTCAGGCTCCTCCCCTCTGACCAATCGGCTGCTTTAGATGGGCGAGAGCGCCAATCAGCTCTCTCCCGTCTAACGCCAGTCAGCGAGGGAGCGGGGCAGGAAGTCAAATCATGTACGCTGTGTCCGAAACTGCAGACTGTCCCATAATTTATCCTAAATGTGGCGCCACTTTGAGTATGTAGTGCTGTTCAAATTGAAAGTTTGTGTTTAGGTGTCAAAATCCTCAAAAACTCAAGATTTAAACCGGTCATATCCCAGAATGCATCACAGCTAGTGCTGCACAATGAATGCATTTGCAGTTATGATGTTGGGCTGTGCAATTAGATAAAAACAGAAAAATCTGCAATTATTTTAGCGTTCAGTAGAACTTTGAAGGTTTATGAAAAAGCCTGCACAAGTGTGCAGTAGTGCCACTATCGACCTTTATAGAAGAACTTTTATTGTTACAAAATATTATTATGAAAGCAGTTTTTATATTTGTATTCCACTAAGTATTAAAAAATAATTATTATTCTCTGTATCTTTATAACCAAGCAGGTAGACTCATTATTTTTTATGGATTGTACTTTAACTGCATCCCAAATTGCTATATTGTAAATTGTAATTGCACATTTTTGCCCAAACGTGCAGCACTGATCACATCTCTGGCCGCCAACCAGTGACATAAAAGTAACGCCATTGTTGTAGAGCTTATCAAACTAGGGCTGTCAAGATTAATCGCAATTAATTAAGAGCCACCATTAGTGTGTTAATTTTTTGCATTGCAGTTAATCTCCTGCTTTTGTGTACCTTTCACAACAGAGTGCTGAAAAAAGATGATATGGGGCTGTCAAGATTAATTGCATTAATCACAATTAATCAAGAGCCACCATTAGTGTGTTAATTTTTAGCATTGCAGTTAATCTCCTGCTTTTGTGTACCTTTCACAACAGAGTGCTGAAAAAAGATGATATGGGGCTGTCAAGATTAATTGCATTAATCACAATTAATCAAGAGCCACCATTAGTGTGTTAATTTTTTGCATTGCAGTTAATCTGCTTTTTTGTACCATTCACAACAGAGTGCTGAAAAAAAAGATAATATGGGGCTGTCAAGATTAATTGCATTAATCGCAATAAATCAAGAGCCACCATTAGTGTGTTGATTTTTAGCATTGCAATTAATTTCCTCCTTTTGTGTACCTTTCACAACAGAGTGCTGAAAGAAAAGATAACATTTGACGGTCAAGATTAATTGCATTAATTGCAATTAATTAAGAGCCACAATTAGTGTGTTCATTTTCAGCATTTCAGTTAATCTCCTGCTTTTGTATCCCTTTCAGGACAGAGAGAGATGAAAAAAAATAACATTTGACGGTCAAGATGAATCGAATTAATCACATTAATTAAGAGCCACCATTACTGTGTTAATTTTTGGCATTGCAACTAATCTCTTGCTTTTGTGTATCTTGCAGGACAGAGAAAGATGAAAAAAGATAATATAGGGCTGTCAAGATTAATTGCATTAATCTTGATTTAATTATGGTCCACAATTAGTGCACTGATTTTTCTTATCACAATTAATCTCCAGCTTTTGTGTCCCTTAAAGTGCACTGAGCCCAGAAATGAAGGTTAAAATAGGGCTGTCAAGATTAACTGCATTAATTGCGATTAATCAAGACCTGCAATTAGTGTGCTCATTTTTGATAACAGTAAATCTCATACTTTATTGCCTTTTTGAGCACACTGAGAGGAAAAAAATAAGAATAGGGCTGTCAAGATTAACTGCAGTAATTGTGATTAATTAAGATCCACAATTAATGCACTAATTTTTTTAGAGCAATAAATCTCATACTTTATTTTCCTTTTCAGCACGCTGAGTCAAAAGAAATAAGATAAATATGTCTGTCAACATTAATTGGATGAACTGTGATTAAGGTCACAATAAAAGCATATTTGTTTGGATTAATCGCATACTTTAATGCCCCTTGCTTTGGTTAATTCATGTCAGACTCTCCCTGCAGCCACAGGGATGTAAAACAAGTCCACCACTGCTCCTTAATATCTCGTAGCTCACAGACAGCTCAGTGGACGAGTCCTCAAAGATTTACCTTTTTATTGTTCCCTTATTTCCTTTAAGATTTAGAACAAGAACATTAGCACATTAAATTCTTAGCACTACAAATAACCAGGACTGACTGTGTAGCTGTGTGGATAAAGAATGTAATGTTATTGTTGTTGTGTTCTGTTTATAAAAGGATGGTTGCGCTAGCATAGCCAAGGCAGCTCGCACTACAACCATCAATAAAGTACGCAGTCTACAGTAGAAACTAGTATGTGGTTTCAGACACAGCCATAGCTGTAGGAGAACTTTGAATAAAAATTTAAACTGTTTTAAAAGGTCTGTTTCAACCCATTAACCACGCCTCCTTCTCTCTGATTGGTCTGTTCACAGTTAGAAGAGGAGAGGCACCACCCGCGGCCCAATCAGCTGAGGAGGCTGGCCTCCTACGTCTTCTCCTCCTCCACCCTGGAAACGGAGCAGTACCCGCACGGAGGAGGCAGCTTCATCCAGAGGAGCCGCTCCGCCGAAAGCAGCCCCGCCCACGTCAACGCCGCCACCGCCTCCGTACGACGGCGACACGCCGGCACGCTGCCCACGCCCGGCAGCCCGCGGAGCAGACACTCAGTGCTGAATGTGTCGAGGACGCAGCTGCAGCAGATGTTAGCCAAGCTCATGAACAAGAACAGCAGCTGAGAGACAACACACAATGCACACAAAACACACATTAGAAACACACGCGTGTGCAGAGCTGGTCAAAACATTTACAGGGCCATGGGCTGATTTTGCCCCCCCCAACCCCCCCGACCCCCTAAGAGTCCAATTACATAAAAAGTACCACACAATCCAGGATATACATTGCACTAGTACACAAGTCACTAGTGTTGGGCAGTTCATTTATGTGAGGATTTCAGCCTGATCACAAAAGCAAGATTACCAAGATTAAACTATTGCCTCATGCAATTTATCCATAGCAGTTATCAAGTTGCATTTTTTCCCTTTTTTTAATTTATATATATTTAAAAATAAATTTACTGCTTTTATTCAACACAGTAGATGAGTGAAGGAAGTATATAAGTTGAAGCAGTATACACGACTTTTGAGATGAAGAAACAAACATTTAAATGCGACTTCTGCACTGGATTCTACAGTAAATAATTAACAGACGCAGCATCTAAGAACTGTATATAAGAAGTGGGCGTGGCCACTTTGATGTCACTTGTTTGATGTCAAAAGTTTGACATTTTTACCATCTTCTCAAGCTGTACACTCATGTCCAAATATGGTCGCTTCCTTCAACATAACCTCATTCCCTTTTTGTTCAGTCAAACCCTGAACATGATGGCTCTACTGGGCTGTCCTCTGTAACTTTTGGGAAAGAGGCGAGCAGCAAGGGTTTCCGCCCTCCCCAACACCCCAGCTTCATGAACATTCCATTCAATACCTTTGATAAGTCATCCCTGAAGGCTCATGGTACATTCTGTAACATTTTTTACGAATATTTCTACAGCTTCCCCAACATGCCATCCTCTGCCTTGATGACATCATCCTTTAAAGCCTTTCTTGATGACGTCGTCCTTTTAACTCTTTTGCGATGACGTCATCAAGGTAAGTCTTTTAGGATGACATCATCCTTTCACTCTTTGAAGATAGCATCATCCTTTAAAGCCTTTTGCGATGACATCATCCTTTAAAGTCTTTCCTGTTGACGTTGTCCTTTTAAGTCTTTTGTGATGACATCATCCTTTTAAGTCTTTTGTGATGACATCATCCTTTAAAGTCTTTCCTGTTGACGTTGTCCTTTTAAGTCTTTTGTGATGACATCATCCTTTAAAGTCTTTTGGGATGACGTCATCCAGGCAAGTCTTTGAAGATAAGTTCATCCTTTAAAGCCTTTGGTGATGACATCATCCTTATAAGCCTTTTTTTGTGACGACGTCATCCTTTAGAGCCTTTTGCAATGACTTAATCCTCAAAAGCCCTTGAAGATGATTTCATCCTTTAAAGTCAATGAAAATGATGTCGTCAAAGCTCATAAACATTCCATCCTTTGAACCAATCACAGCCATTCCTCCTGCTATCAGACTGTGCTCATACGTTAACTGTGCTCGGGTGTTGAGCGATGTTACTGATGTGTATGCAGACCAGCAGTAGAGAGGGGAGCTGTCATTCTCAGATATATTCAAAACAACCCTGACTAATTTGAAAATGCTCATTATACAGGGAGAAATGTCTGCCAACGTAATAAATCCTCTTCTTATATACAGTCAATTGGATTCCCTCCATGGTTTTTACTTCTATTCGTGTATTTGGTTCAACTTAAGGCTGGTAAAACTTTTAAAAAGTGACACGTTTTAGTTCAATAATAACTCCCTGACATTGTTAAAATGCCCCTAAATCAAAATAGTTGAAAAAAAGACATTCAGCCTTTAAGGTCAATGAGAGCAAACAGATTTATTTCTGCTGACTCTGCACACAGATACACGACTCAAACATCACACATGTAAATCAAACACAACAAGCCATATGACGCACACGGCTGGTTAACACTCACGTAGCTCTACGAGTCGAGCGGACGGACAGACGAAGAGGAAATAACTTCCATGCAATAAACTCTGAACGCCTCTCTGCTGACCTTCTGTTGCACACGCTCAGACTGGGAGGTGACACGGAGGAAATAATGTGAAACTAAATGTTGTCCTTCCATGAAGAGGAGGAAAAAAGGGAAACGGGAGTGCGGCTGCTAACAGACTGTTAAGCTTTACGGATTTCGGCTTTTTTTTTTTAGTTTTCCTTCCCCGCTGGAACGAAGGAGCGATCGTCGAGGAATGCAGGTCGTCCCGGCGGTCAGGCTTTTCCACCGAGACTTTGGAGACGCCGTTTCTCCCCCAGCCTCCATCATCCCGTTCACCGAGCAATACACCGCTTCACAACTCATCCTCACCGGCCACGAGCGACCCTGAACGCATCACGCTGATTCTGCTTCATTAAATGTTGTGTTGAAGAGACGTGTGAGTCTGCTCTGTGAGAGGTTTCCCTCCAGGCGTGAGCCATCCTCTAATATTTAAAAAAAAAAAGGTTACTGTGCTGATTTTTTTTATTGTACAGTGGCCCTGAAGTGACAAATTTTCTCACATTAACTTAGAAAAAAAAGAAATGAGCAAGAGGAAGCAGAAAGCCCAACATTTCATTAAAAATACTGAATGTGAACATCGGATAACACTTTCAAAAAATAATTTAACTTCAAAGACTGAAAATAAAATTAAACATCACATAGAAGAAATCATCTTAAAACAGGAAACAAAACCTCAGAAACTTTTTAAATGAAGGTATTTTATTTTGGTGACAGATTTCTCCTTTCCTGAAAAGTTGTATTTAATAGACAAACTTCATAACGAGTGATATGGTTGCTTTAAACGACGGAGTATTTGGGCCACATTAAAGAGAAATCACGTCTGAGATTTTCAAGTTTAATAAGATTAAAATGGCAGGGAGATGCAATTACAAAAACTTTAAAAAAATTATTTAAAAAATAATGTAAAAAATCAAAATCGAACGTTATAAAATAATAGAAAATGACAAAATTTTATTTGCAAGATTTTCTTTGTAGAAACTCTAAAATTTATAAAGTTGAAAAAATAAATGTACAGGTCGCAATGTTATTAAAATTTAGTAGTAAAGAACTAAAAGTTGTGTCTATAAAAAGTTCATATCAAAAATGTAACCTAAAAAGCTGAAAATTTATGACATTAAAGAAATGAAAGTTCCAATATTGAAAGTTGTCTTTTAAAAGTTTATTTAAAAAGATAATAAATTAAAGTTGAAAATTAATTAGATTATAATCATACATTTGCAAATAAAAGCTGTAAAGAGATGTAACTTTAGGAAATAATGTTAAAAGTTTACAAAATAAGATGGCAAAGTGTGCAAATGTAAGTAATTAAAAGATTTTCTTTGTAAATTTAGTTTCAAAATGGTTAACTTAAAGAAATAAATTACTTAAAGTTCAAAATTTATGAAATTAAAGTCTGGCATCAACAAAATAAAAGTGAAGAGACTGAAGCTGTAACTTTAAAAGTTATATTGAAAATATACTCAATGAAATGTGCAAATTTCTGATATTAAAGTTATAGTTTCTTAAAAAATTGGCTGTTAGAAATGAAAGTTTTTTTCTTTTTAAATGAACATTGAAAATGTTCCATATTACAGTTTATGAAATTCAAATTGAAAATTTAAATAATTTAAGAAGTATTTTTTTGAAAGTTGCAAATATAGAAGATTCAATTAATCAGTAACTAAACTCATAGGTTTATGAAATTATAGTTATGTAATTATGAATACAAATAAATAAATTATACACAATGTATTTAGTAAAAAGTGAAAGTCATACTGGCTGTTTGGTTTTAATCAAAGTGTTGATTTGAAATAGTTTAATTTTGGTGATTCCACTTTTATTCCAAAGAATTTTAAAAGAAAAATGTTTTCATGGTTATTTATCAGATGTCTTTGATAAATATGGTGTAGAGTGAATTGTCATTTTAACAGATGGTCTTAAATTTCTAACATGTAGATCTTTGATGGTTCTGCTAGAGCATGAAGCCAAATATATGACCAGACTACATCCTCCACTCTATAATGGAAAATAACCACTTAAAGTCTGACTGTAGTCCAAAAATCTACATGTTTTTTCTTTACTGTGGCCCTAATACTGCCTCTCAGGTTAAAATGTCACATGGTGACCCCTGAACACAAGGCATCATGGAATCTGATTTGTGATGTTCTATGTTAGGGTCGTGTTGTTGGTTTGCGTTCTTGTTTGAGCCGCTCTGATTCTCACAAACATTTCTAGGGGTTCATTTTGTTGGTATGATGTTATTTTCTATAAATCTGAAAACATGAAGAATCGAATATTTTAGGTCTGGGGATTCTAAGGAGCCTCTGAAGGCTAAGGGTCAGACAAAATTAAAAGATGTTAGCAAATCCAGACCACGGTTTGCTCAGCTGTGCACACAGATTTGTAAACTGCAGGTATGAATTTGCAAACAGCCTTTCACTTTTCTCTCTGGGCTTTCTTTGGCTCTGCAGCGCTGGGATCAGATGTGTGTGTTCAGTTGAAACTTTAGTGAACGAATCAAAAGCTTTGGGGTTTGTTCTGGAGATTTAAAGTCTTCATCATTTTTCATGGCTGGCTGCTGAGTTTGAGTTAAATCCAGTCTTCCATAGGACGAAGTCCTTCTGTTTCCATTGTTTGAACATTCTGTATATACTCCATCAGGTCTTGGGCCGGTCTGCCGTGTTGATCTGGATCTGTTGTGTTCTTAGCTGTTGTTGCCGGATCTTTCTGAGTTTGTCTGGAGTAACTCTGAGCTTTTAATGTGAAATGATACCGTCCTGCAGAGGTTATTTGTAGTTTCTAAAACCCTGTCATGGCTTTGACCATCATCTTCTTTCCATCGTGCTTCCTCTTCCATCTATATTTTGTTCCTGCTGGACTTCACTGTTGCACTTTATCACCAAGTAGGCCCGAGGGGATTGAACTTTATGGATGCAAATATAGATGCAATAAGTGGGAATTTATTTAAACCAATATTTTCATCAGAATAATGATCGTTGATAGTCGGTCTTCGGGCAGATCAAATAAAGAACTGGAGAAAAGTGAGCCAAATGATCCAGATGACTGAGAAAAGTCATTCTCTCTAAAATCACTCTCTTTGTAGTTTAGGCTCACTTGGATTAACACCCCCACCTCATCATCGTTAGTGTGTTCGCCATTTTTGGATGTTTACGCCTCACGAAACCAACTTCCAACCAAAACAGACAAGTCATAAAAAAATCATCATTATTCCTCTCTCTATCATTATTGGAACACAGATATACCTACAACCTTTACTGACTGTCCTTTGTTGGCAACTTTTGTAAAAGTTGGTGGAACTATGGCCTACTATTTGGCAAAAATACAGGGGAAAAAGCCCCAGCATCCCCAGCTTCACCAACATTCCATCTTCTATCTGATGACATCATCCTTTAAAGACTATAAAGAATTCCATCCTGGCCTTTGAAGATGATGTCATCCTTTAAAGACTATGAAGAATTCCATCCTGTCCTTTGAAGATGATGTCATCCTTTAAAGACTATGAAGAATTCCATCCTGTCCTTTGAAGATGATGTCATCCTTTAAAGACTATAAAGCATTCTTTTCTTTCCTTTGAAGATGATGTCATCCTTTAGAGACTATAGAGCATTCTATCCTGTCCTTTGAAGATGATGTCATCCTTGAAAGACTATAAAGAATTCCATCCTGGCCTTTGAAGATGATGTCATCCTTTAAAGACTATAAAGAATTCCATCCTGAACGTTGAAGATAATGTCATTCTTTAAAGACTATAAAGCATTCTATTCTTGTCCTTTGAAGATGATGTCATCCTATAAAGACTATAAAGAATTCCATCCTGTCCTTTGAAGATGATGTCATCCTTAAAAGACTATAAAGAATTCCATCCTGTCCTTTGAAGATGATGTCATCCTTAAAAGACTATAAAGAATTCCATCCTGTCCTTTGAAGATGATGTCATCCTTAAAAGACTATAAAGAATTCCATCCTGGCCTTTGAAGATGATGTCATCCTTTAAAGACTATAAAGCATTCTTTTCTTGTCCTTTGAAGATGATGTCATCCTTTAAAGACTATAAAGCATTCTTTTCTTGTCCTTTGAAGATGATGTCAGCCTTTGAAGACTATAAAGCATTCTTTTCTTGTCCTTTGAAGATGATGTCAGCCTTTGAAGACTATAAAGCATTCTATTCTTGTCCTTTGAAGATGATGTCATCCTTTAAAGACTTTAAAGCATTCTTTTTTCCTTTGAAGATGATGTCATCCTTTAAAGACTATAAAGAATTCCATCCTGTCCTTTGAAGATGATGTCATCCTTTAAAGACTTTAAAGTATTCTTTTTTTCCTTTGAAGATGATGTCATCCTTTAAAGACTATAAAGAATTCCATCCTGTCCTTTGAAGATGATGTCATCCTTGAAAGACTTTAAAGCATTCTTTTTTCCTTTGAAGATGATGTCATCCTTTAAAGACAATAAAGAATTCCATCCTGTCCTTTGAAGATGATGTCATCCTTTGAAGACTATAAAGCATTCTATTCTTGTCCTTTGAAGATGATGTCATCCTTTAAAGACTTTAAAGTATTCTTTTTTCCTTTGAAGATGATGTCATCCTTTGAAGACTATAAAGAATTCCATCCTGTCCTTCGAAGATGATGTCATCCTTTGAAGACTATAAAGCATTCTATTCTTGTCCTTTGAAGATGATGTCATCCTTTAAAGCATTCTTTTTTCCTTTGAAGATGATGTCATCCTTTAAAGACTATAAAGAATTCCATCCTGTCCTTTGAAGATGATGTCATCCTTGAAAGACTTTAAAGCATTCTTTTTTCCTTTGAAGATGATGTCATCCTTTAAAGACAATAAAGAATTCCATCCTGTCCTTTGAAGATGATGTCATCCTTTGAAGACTATAAAGCATTCTATTCTTGTCCTTTGAAGATGATGTCATCCTTTAAAGACTTTAAAGTATTCTTTTTTCCTTTGAAGATGATGTCATCCTTTGAAGACTATAAAGAATTCCATCCTGTCCTTCGAAGATGATGTCATCCTTTGAAGACTATAAAGCATTCTATTCTTGTCCTTTGAAGATGATGTCATCCTTTAAAGCATTCTTTTTTCCTTTGAAGATGATGTCATCCTTTAAAGACTATAAAGAATTCCATCCTGTCCTTTGAAGATGATGTCATCCTTGAAAGACTTTAAAGCATTCTTTTTTCCTTTGAAGATGATGTCATCCTTTAAAGACTATAAAGAATTCCATCCTGTCCTTTGAAGATGATGTCATCCTTTGAAGACTATAAAGCATTCTATTCTTGTCCTTTGAAGATGATGTCATCCTTTAAAGACTTTAAAGCATTCTTTTTTCCTTTGAAGATGATGTCATCCTTTAAAGACTATAAAGAATTCCATCCTGTCCTTCGAAGATGATGTCATCCTTTAAAGACTATAAAGCATTCTTTTCTTTCCTTTGAATATGATGTCATCCTTTAAAGACTACCACCCCTATGATTTGCATGAACTCCTCCTCATCAGCCGTCCACATTAACAATGGTGTCATAACCATTTAAATGTTTACACTTCACCACGCTGTAGAAGGAAGATGATGTGAGCAGAACGTTTCAGTTCAGCCACACCGCCACCTACTGGCTAGTCATAGATATTATCTTTTTATTTGTGTACAGCAGTTGTCATTGTGATATGACCTGGAACTTTTTTGAAAGTGAAAATGAAAACGTATTCCTTTTTTAGAGCGATTGTTGTGAAAGGTTGTGAAAGTGTGGCCTAAGTGTGACCTCGGACAGGAGTTTTATTGAAAAGGTTAATTGAAATGTTCTTGTGGATTAGTCAGGGGTCTTCCAAGTGTTTTTGAGTATAGGCTGACCCCAGTCTTTGTGTTTTTAAGGAAACAGCCACAGGTTTTAATCTATGGGAGATGACTCTTTCTGTCAATTCTGAGATTAAAGTCAGAATTTTAAGATTAAAGTCAGAATTTTAAGATTAAAGTCAGAATTCTGAGTTCATATTTGGAATGAATTTGAAGTAAAGAGTCAAATATTAAGTGACTGTTAAATTAAAAGAATTGCCATCAAACAAATCATAGAAGACGTGATTTATCAGCCTCATTTAGCTTCTTCTATTTTCCATTTATTTCACTTTGAATGAGATGATTTGTCCTTAATAAAAAATAAGAAAATCAAAAAACCTTTTTTTGAAGCGACCGTCAGAAAGAGCCATGCGATGGTTGAGTTCTGAGAAAATATTTTTATGCTATAGAAACAGTTTCTTCAGAGTCTCCTGATCATGTACCGGACTAGCTTGTAAGGTTGTCCGAATTATCAATACTTAACTGCACTGCATTTTAATGATACAGGCTATTTCACAGAGAGTGCTGAAATTTTGACAAGATTAATTCTGGAGAACTGGTGCAAAGAGGAATTAACCAGAAAATGGGGGAACTGCACACAAAACACTGACACTGAGTTTTGTACATTGTCAATGTTTTTGTAAAATTTAGACGACGCACATGAGTTTCTCTGATAGCTAAAATCAACAAATGACACAATATTTAGATTTTAAGACTTGTATTTTGTTGATGTGGTATTGATAGAATTTGTTTTTTGATAGTTTTGTATTAAAAATCCAGACAACCCTACCAGCTATGAGAGCCATTTTGTTAGGTTGGAAGCTCGATGTGTTAAAGGGCTACATTATCTAAATATGCACCACTTGCTGTTTCATGAAGCTCGCGGCGTTAGCATTAGCTCAGCGTTAGTCGTCCCTCAGGCTCACCACGGCTGACGGGGAGACGACCTGGGTTTGTTTTCATGCTGCTTCTTGCTGCGTTCGGACCGTTTTATATTTAGCATAGCGTTACACTACAGCCACTAAAAGAATGTATAAGTGGACTAGCTGCTAACTTTATTTTACATGCCTGCAAATGCTCCACCATCCAACCATACACGATTGTCTCTGAAAACGTTTGGTCCTTCAGCACAGTGCCACCTTCAGTTAAAAACAGGCGGTAGGAAGCTTGGAGTGTGCTTTTATGCTGACGATACTCTCGTTTAAAAATCAAAACGCAGCATCAATGACGACACGCTGTCCTGAACGAGCGGTTACCGCCCGTCGCCACTCTTTGCATGAGATCTACTGTTTGTCCGACACGCACCTCGACTGTAACGAGTGAAAACAGCACTGTACTGTAAAAACAACGTAAACACGGTGAAAATACACCTCGACGGAAAAATGTCTGTGAGCTTTTTGTAAATATTTCACACCGCTACTAATCCAAGATACTCACGGATCAGAGCTGACTCGAGTCACCACTTTCTGATTGTGTTTTTGTTCTTAAAATAGATGTGAACTTTAATCCTCAGTGTCTGTTTCTTTTATTTTGAAGGGGCCATTACGATGTTTTTAGCATCTCTTTAGTCCAGCTGTTGCGGCTTTGACATGATTCTTATCGAACATTTCTGACGGCGTATCTGAGCCACGGCAAATAAACAGATGTGAGATGTTGAGATTAAAGCCTTAATATTTCAGGATTAAAACAGCAAACAAGAGATAAAAGTACGAAGTTTAAGAGAAAAGAGTTGTACATTTATAGGAAATAGAAATGTACACTTTGGAAACTAGTGTTGTGATTTCACGAGATTAAAAACCTTAAAACTACAAGATACATTTTGAACTTAAGCATCTTATTTCTGTAAAATTACAAATTTTATTCCATAATGTTACACTCTCTTCTCTTTTTTTTTCTCATAGTATTTCCAGAATAATCTAGAAATCCCCAAGTACATTTTTCCTGTACGTGGCTGTAATACTCCACTATTCTGTCAGAACGTTTTTAAAGAGCTCCTTTTCAGTTTACTGAACTTTAAACAGTTAAACGTGAATAAAAATGCTGTTATGTTATTTGTTGTCTAAAGCAGTGGTTCTCAACCTTGGGGTCGGGACCCCTTTGGGGGTCGTGAGACACTGAGAGGGGGTCTCCAGATTCCCTAAAAAACTAAGAATATTTTTAAATTACACTGTTGCCATTTTACACCAATTTTGTCAAATTTTAACACCTTTTCGTCATTTTTTTCCCAGTAATTTTAACTTTTTTTTTCATTTAACACCTATTTTTGTCAGTTTTAAACTCTTTCCACCCCTTTTTTTTGCCTGATTTTACCACTTCTGAACCTATTTTTGCCACTTAAGCTAAATGTTGCCACTGTTGACCCATTATTGCCACTATTAACCCATTTTACCACTTTTTTTGCCCAATTTTTCCAGTTTTAACCACACTTCACTATTTGACATGCCCATTTTTGCTACTATAACCAATTTCTGCCAATATCTGCCTATTTTTTTCTTTCTCAGTCAACCCTTTTTGCCCATTTAAATCTATTTTTCATCCCATTTCACCAAATTTCCACCCATTTTTGCCAATCTAAAGCCATTTTAGCCACTTTTTAACACCCTTTTACCACTATTTATGCACATTTTTTTTGCCATCTTTATGTAATTTTTGCCACTTCTAACCCATTTCTGATACTTTTAAAATTCAATTTCACCACCTTTTCCATCGTTTTTTGCTGTTACCCATTGTAGCCATTTTTAAACCATGTTAATATATTTTTTAATTAAGGGGATTTGCATTTTTACATGAATGATGAAAAGAGATATTTGTTTCTTTGATAAGAGTGGTTATTTTTTCAGGTTAAATATGAAATATGGACATCATAGCTTAGCTTTACTATGAACCATGGTTTTGCTGACCTCCATGGGCCCCATGTTTGGCTGGGCACCAGAAAGCTCTTCCATTTATCCCCTTAATGCACGGCCTTGTCTGCACATGACTATTCTTGAATGTTCATGGCTGGGATCAACCACCTTCAGGTCCAGTGGGGGTCCCCGGTCTCTGGCATCTTTATTTTGGGGGTCACGGGCTGAAAAGGTTGAGAACCAGTGGTGTAAAGGAATTAAGGCCAACAAGGCAGAAATGAGAATAAATGAGTGGAAACTATCAGAAGATTGGCGTTACACTCCAAACTAAATGTCTTCAGGCTGCTGACCAATGTGGATTTAAAATCTCTAACCATGTTTTTATCGTAAGGTTGTCAACATTTTCAGTACCTTTTAGTGTTTTCATTGAGTCAATCTGTTATTTTCATGATTAAATTGAAACGCTCAACAACCACAGATTTTCAGTCAAATTTCAGCTGAAAGCCAACGCAAGAAGAAGACACATCTGCCAATGTTTTTGTCAGTTTAAAACTTTTTGAACACGTTTTGTTGGTAGAAACATCGTGGTGATTTGACTTTTATTTTAACTCCTTTAGTACCAAACAATTATTATTTGGCCTAAAAGTTCATGTGGTTTTAGACTTTTTTTTTTTTTTAAATAACACCAAACATTACACTGCATCTCGGTTATTACAGGAAATCGAGACTCCATTATTATGAGCATTTTAAAAGCATTAATGTCATTTCCATCGCATCCTTGCTGCTGCAACTGTTATGCATCTCTGTCATTAGTCTAAGAGAAACTTTAGAGTCCAAACATTTATACCTCATAAATCACACAATAGAAAACTCCAAACACTGGATTTCATATTGGATATGTTCATAATGATCTTTATGGAACTACAGGGTGATAATGTACAGAAAATGTCTGCAGAGAGAAAAAACTGCATTGTGTTTTTATAAATGAATATTCGTCACCATGTTAGCTTCGTTTCCACACTTTATCTGGTGTGTTAAATCACAGAAGTACGTTTAACTTCTACTAGTATCTGAGAGATGTTCAGTTATTCTAAGAAAGCATATTTGTTTTTTTATAGGAGGTGGATACTAGCATAGACCAAGGCCGTCCATATACTGATTGTTAGCTAAAACTTTTAAAGATCTTCATCAAACAGAAAGCCTGTAATAAAATCATTGGTATCATCTGCATATTAAATAAACCAGGCTCCTTCCATTTATTAAAGAAAACACAGAGGACCTAGAATGGAGCCTTGTGGAACACCAGACTTTGGTTCTTTTACACATCCGCTGGATTCATTTAGTCAAGAAATAAGAAAAAAACCCTAAAGGCCCATTTATACTCCCTTCACATACGAAAATGTATACGTCCTTTTCAAACGATGTTACCGTTACTGCTCACATACTTCCATGCGTCCTTTACGTTGGCATGGATGTTAACCAATACATCCACTGGGGGGGGCAGCCCAGAGTCAAAGTTTATAACAACAAACTCAAAAACAAACATGGCGACTGTGGAGGAGGTATTGATAATGTACCTCTTGCATAAAAGACAAAAATGGAGGCAGCATTTCTAACCAACTCGCACAACTATTCCACAGAAAGTTCCGCCATTGTTATTTCTTTGTCGTGTCTCAGTAGAGCTACGTATCGGGTAGTGACAGCAACACTGCCCCCACGGTTTCTGGTGGTACTGCTCCATTTGGGCCGTATCCGTAAGCTTTACGGGAACGTGCAGAAATACGGACGAAATGAATGCGGAGCACGCACAGAAGGCTCCGTCTGTATCTGGATCCGTATTTAACATTGAGCTTAAATGGGCCTTTAGGCGGTCTCTTCAAACATTGAAATGCCTTTATTTTTACAGCATGGTCATAAAGACCTTAAAAACACACTTCAGCATGTTTCGGCCTCATTCCTTCACCAGGAAGTCAGACGCTCTGATCCATCAAAAACTGCGAGTGAGGTCCTGGATGTGGTCTAAATTGCACAAAAACACGGGCGACGTTATGGAAATGTTTTTGTGCAGTTTACAGTGAGCGTGGGAGGTTGCTTGCAGTTTTTGATGAGTGAAACCTACCCCCCCTAGTTTGGCTGTTTAGGACTTTATTCCAGCGCTGATATCATTCGTATCATCTCGCAGTTTGAATTCTGGCATCTTGACAGCCCTAGTATCCGGATTCTGCATGAATCTTTAAATCTCTGAACGTTCCTTCATTCTTTGCAATAACAGCAGATGTTTTGTTGTAGAGTTGAGGGTTGGCGAGCTCACAGTGTACATTTGGCGTGCTGATCCGTGAGTGTCTCTCACGTGTAAAATACATGTAAGCGTTTTCTTTTATATCACCATATGATTGTACAGTACTGCTTGTATAATTTCCAGGTAAAGCATGTATTTTAAACCTTTTGTAAATCCAAATGAGAACTGTGTAAATATATACAGAGATGTAGAAAGTCATTAGGTTTGCAGTTAATCTCTAATAGCATGAAAACTAGCGGGGTTTAGTATGTATGTACAGGCTGTATGTTAAATCTTTATGAAGGGAAACACTTGAAAATCACCTGATATCAGACTGCGTGCTGTCTAAGGATAAACTCTGCAATGCATTTTTTGTGCCTTTTATATCAATGTATGTAATCTAGACAATCTTGAAAAGCTTGTGTACAACCAAAATGACATTAAAATGATTTTGGGGGCAAATACACCAGTGTCTGCTGTTTTTCTTACCGGGAGTTAAAAAAAAGATGCTGATGGACAGTCGGGGAGATTCCTATTTTTAAAAAAGTGAGGTCGCAGGAAGTGCCCCATTTATAGGGTGTCATACTGTGAACGATTGCGATTTGAAATGCGATTATTTAGGTTCATAAGTTTTTCTGTTTAACAAACATGACCAAGAAATCATTCTATATTATATCAAGTACAATATTAGATGAGCTTAAACTAAATGTAGAAAAAAATATCTTTCTGTGATTTTGGCTACTAAAACTAATCTGATATCAGTGGCTTTATTGAAGGGGATGATCATTTCTCATATTCTTCTCATTTTGATGAAGAAAAATAAACGCATGAGCAAGAAAAGTAAGATTTTTGTAAAAAATAAGATGAAATAAAAAAGATACTTGAAGGTTTTAATAATGTATGAAGCAGTGATACTCAACATGTGGCTCTTTTATGTCTTCATTTTAAATATTATTCCCCCTCAAAACTTTAAAGAAGGGAAACTTTTTTGTACTTTTTCACCCATTTCTTCACCTTTTACCCATGTAAGCAACCTTTTGCCATTGAATACCACATTTTTTTCCTACTTTTTTTGCCCATTTTTTGTCACTTTTATCCCATTTTTGCCCATAAGGGCTATCTTTTGCCATTTAATACCACTTTTTCTCTACTATTTTGGCACAATTTGACACTTTTTTGCCCCTTTTCACCTTTTTTCTCTGCATTTTTACCCATTTAAGCTACTTATTGTCATTAAATACCACTTTTTTCCTAGTTTTTGTCTACTTTAGCCAATCCAACTGTAACTCATTTTTTTGTCACCTCTCACCCATTTTTGGTACTTTCTGACCTTTTTCCACTTTTACTCCCCATTTTTGCCCCTTTTCACCCATTTTTGAAGCTTTTTGACCATTTTGCCACCTTTAACTTATTGTTTTTGCTACTTCAAGCTGTTTTTGCCACTTTTCACCTCTTAGATTGTGGCTCTTGCAAAGGTATTTTTTAACAAATTGGCTCTTTGGTTGAGCAGGGTTGAGTAACACTGGTATAAAGCATAAAAAAAGAAAAAAAAGATTGTATCAAACTGGTATTTTGACATGTCTCAGGTTAAAGAAATATTGCACTGTCTGCGATTCAAAAATTACGGCATGCCATATTGCGATTTAATCTGATTTTTTTTACCTCGGATGCCGGCGCTGGGGATGATGCACAAGAGATGAATACTTTCCATTTGCTACAAGTTGGTAACTCAGGGTTTGAAGTTGCAAGTTTCATAGTTGGAATTCCAAGTTCAGGGCGTATTTGTGCTGATGTGTCTGACTGGTAACCTGGAATTTCCAAGTCCAAAGATGAACTGGAACACACCATCAGACTCTTCGAGCTTGCAGATGCTCACTGATGAACCAGGAAGGGAGGGAGAGACGGGGGCTAAGGGAAGGAGGTGTACCCAAAGAGAGAATTTGTTGTCATTGATATTTTTAAGATGCACAGAAGTGCTTCAGGTTTTGTCGTCACTGAGGATTCTGGTTCAGCCAGCTACTTTATGGTGTCTTATTTTATTGAATTAGATTGTAATCACAGGTTTTCTTGCATTGTGTTTCAGGTTCTGTCCCCCACGGAGCCGAGCATCCCGTCACCGTCCTCCCCGGACTATCGGACGAAGGGTCAGGGGGACGAGAAGGAGCATTTCCATATCCTCCCCCAGCTCCAGGCTAAGAGGGCTGACTTCCTCACCGTCATGCTGACCGGTACCTTACCTCAGCGCCGGAGCTTCGCCACACCAGACGAGGAAGTCCCAGAGCCCGCGGGGCCAAGAGACGATGATGTCACGAAGAGCGAGTCTAACAGCGAGGCCAGTCAGAAGAGCACTGAACGCAGCCAGGATGCTGCACCGTCAACGCTGATGGCCGAGGATCAGAGGGGCCAGAGGGAGCATGCCTCGGCTGCTGATGCCGACCCTGACTTGGAGGATGCTTCTAAAACCCTGGTCCTCTTCTCTCCTGGAGACACTCGCAAGTCTCCCTCTGGTGCTGATCACGGCCTGGAGGGTGAGCTGGCCACGCCATGTGCCCTCTCATCCCGTAACCTCTTGGTTGCTGATGGAATTCAGCCAGAGTCTGCTGAGACTGGACGATTGTCCCCCGCCCTCAGGTCGGACCTCAGGCCTTCCACTCCCATTGCTCCAGCTTCTCCACCCTTCACCAAAGTAGAGCGCACTTTCATCCACATTGCAGAGACATCACACCTTAATGTCATGTCTTCCAACGGTCATTCTGCTCGAGAGAGCGACCGGGAAGTCCTGGCCATCATGAAGGCGTCGGCAGCAGAGGATGACACCCAGGGACACGGTCCAGAATTTATGACAGACAAGTCTCCAGAGGAACTGGTGCCAGACCAAGGGATGGCTTCTGACAAGCTTCCCAACACGGAGAATGGTCCGTCACAGGTGCTGGCCCAGTCTCTGGAGCCTGTTCCAGAAGCCATGTCACCCATTCTTGAACATAAAGATCTGTCGCTGGATCTTAAGAAACACTTATCATCCGGTGAAGATGCCATGAAGACAGCAGGATCAGAACTACAAGCTGCAATAAAACCCAGAATCAGGAGCAGAATCCCAATCCTCATCTCTGAAGAAGACTCCGGCTCCGAGCAGTCCTCCTCCCTCTCAGCCCGGGCTCGGCTACAGCAGCGAGCCAGGCAGCTGGACTTGGCCCGCATGCTAGTCCAGAGGCAGCAGGGTCGCTGGATGAGGAGGAGGATGCTCTCTGGGACGTCGTCATCACTATCCTCTGGGGATGATGAGCGCAGGAGGGCCTCAGAGACTCTGTCCACCACGGGCTCAGAGGAGGACACGCATACCTCAGACGAGTCCAGGAGGAGCTCCCGTCTCAAACCGACTGATGAGCAAGGCTCCAAAGAAGGCAGGAGCAGGATCCCCCGGCCCGTCACCCCCATCAAAAGGCCCTTAGCGGGGCTCGCTGCTGCTCCTCCGTCTCCTCTCTCCCTGCCAGAGTCCAGCGCTGCCAAAGGACCATCGTCCTTCAATAATGGGTATGAGTCTGTTTTAATACCAGAGTGAACTAGATCAACATTGCAATTTCAGGTGAAATTGCATGGGGATGCTGTAAGCTGAATTGTGAAAGAACTGCTGAAAATAGCCAAAAGCACAAAAATAGCATAAAATAGCATAAAATGGCATACAAGTAGCTGAAAATGGAATCCAATAGCTCAAAAAAGTATAAAAAAGCTGAAAGTAGCCAAAACAGCTGAAAATACCCTAAAAAATAGCTGAAAGTAGCCTATAAAAAGCTCAAAATAGCATAGACATAGCTAATTTTGGCCTAGAAGTAGCTGAAAATTGCATTCAGTGGCTGAAAAAAAAGCATAGAAATAGCTGAAAATAGCTGAAAATAGCATACAAGTAGCTGAAAATGGAATTCAATTGCTCAAAAAAAGTGTAAAAATAGCTGAAAATAGCCTATAGAAGGCTGAAAATAGCCTAGAAATAGCGAAAGTAGCGTACAAAAAGTTGAAAATAGCCTAAAAATAGCTGAAAGTAGCCTTAAAATAGCTAAAAATAGCATAGGAATAGCTTATTTTTGCCTAAAAGTAGCTGAAAATTGCATTCAGTGGCTGTAAAAAGCATAGAAATAGCTGAAAACAGCATAAAATGGCATACAAGTAGCTGAAAATGGAATTCAATTGCTCAAAAAAAGCATAGAAATAGCTGAAAATAGCATACAAGTAGCTGAAAATGGAATTCAATTGCTCAAAAAAAGTGTAAAAATAGCTGAAAATAGCCTATAGAAAGCTGAAAATAGCCTAAAAATAGCTGAAAGTAGCCTATAAAAAGCTGAAAATAGCCTTAAAATAGCTGAGAGTAGCCTTAAAATAGCTAAAAATAGCATAGGAATAGCTAATTTTGGCCTAGAAGTAGCTGAAAATTGCATTCAGTGGCTGAAAGAAGCATAGAAATAGCTGAAAATAGCATGAAAATAGGCATATTTTAAAAAATTATAAAAATTAGAAATGAGAAAAGTCATTGCAGTCAAATGACGAAGAAGCTAAATTTTTTAAAGTTTAAACCATGTCAATACAACGTATAAAGGAGGAGATAGCCGGTATGGAAGAAGAATAACAAACAAAATGGCAGACGTGAATATCAATAGTGTGGATGCTCAGCATCCCCACTAATAAGGCCAGGTCTAGGATCAGGGTCAGAACTCACTGTCCCTCCTCTGATTCCAACAATCTCTGGCTCTCTTATTAGTATCCCTAAATGTCGATAAGAATGAATGAGGGCCAATCAGCCATAAGCTAAGAGACTGGCTAATGGAGCAGTGGGTTCGCTGGCCAAGGCTCTTCTGAGCAAGTGGATCAAAGTCAGAGTATTTGGGTCCTTGGTCCTCCGGTCTTACTACACTCTTGGCCTGAGGTGCCTGCAGGAATATTTTGTGATGACTTCCCTGGGAAATAGTGGATTTTGGATTGTTGTGAGCTGTAAGCTGTAACCAAAAAGTCTTACATGATGTTCTGGTTTTTAGAGTTAAATGCCTTCATAGTTTTCCTTCTTTTATCAGCTGTTGGTCGTTTCACCTTCTCTTTTCTCTTCTGTCCACAGGAATCAGAAAATCGCCCTCAGCACTCTTAGCACTCAAAGAAAATCCAAACCTGTCGTATCCAGGTCCTCCTCCTCATGTCCCCGTCCGTCTGCCGCCCCCGCCCCTTCAGGTAGTCCCCGAATGCCCCTACGAGTCCTGTTTGGAACCCGCCGCAGCCTTAGCTCTACCCACTGTAGGACTGACAGCCCGTCCCCTCAGAGAGTATGTCCGTCCAGGCAGCCCCTCTCCGTTCGAGCCCCAACCGTCCCCATGCTACCGCCCAGGACCGCAACAACCACCATGCGGCGCAGCGCCTCGCAGGAAGCCACAGCCCAGACTTCCTCTGGCATCACACCCGCAAGGGCCCGGCCCAAAACCACCGCCGCCGCTGCAGCTAAGGGGAAGCCAAATACCAGGGAGAAGTCTGTGCCCGCTAGATAATACAAAGAGACTCATCGCTGAGATACGTTTGTGTATAATCCGTCTTCAGACGAGCTACGCCTCAAAGGTTTTCACCGTAGTAGACCTCCTTGGGTTCATTTCATGTACACGGATTCTTCTGTTTTCAAGGACAGCTGACGAACTTTCTTCATGGGCTTCCAGTAATCCTGACTGACGCTCAGACAGGACAGGAGTGTTGCTGCCATGGTGCTATGGATGTTGCTGCTTCCTAGTCACCCCCGGTTCAACCCGATAATCACCCACCCCCCAAACAAGTCCAGCTCAGAGGCTCCCGTTAGGGCTGGTGTTCACTCAGCGTTTTTACAGGAAGAGGGTTTAAATGAAGACCTTGTGGACTTAGATCTAGATTCAGAAAACTTAAGTGTCTGTTGTGACAGTGAATTGCCTTAGGCATGGCTCAGCATCGGAAGACAAGGACAAAAACAATACATTCCTGAAAACAGAGTAAAATGGCTAAATCAATAAATTAGAAAAAATTGCGTTCATTTTTATCCTAATCAGGCTATTTTATCTCCTCCTGGGTTTCAAAAAAGGCCAACAACACGCCACGTCCTCAGAAACATCTTTTCTCATGTTAACACAAACCCCACTGAGGTCACGCCATGTCAGCAGTACTCGACCCTCACTGTGACGGTGAAACCGCTCACTCAGACACCAACAACGTCCTTAACATGAACATTCCCTCTCCGTTCCTCCATCATGACCATTTTATTCCCAAAGTAGTCCCACCAACCCTAACCGGGTCCCCAAACGCCGACGTTCAGGGCGGGGTTTGTCTTTGGAATGTTGTATAATGCAGCAGTGACCTCTGACATCATCTTCAAAGGCAAGGTGGGAATGATTTAGACCAGTGGTTTTCAAACTTTTTTCGCCCAAGGCACACCATATTGAAATCGATACAAAACAGACTTTTTAAATAATGTTACAGTCAAGGTGGCCACTAGGGGGGAGATAAAGGGGAGAGCTTTCTGGGGCCCAGCCAACTGGGGGGTCATGGCGATGGCAAAAGGGGGCAAAAGGTGGCAAAAATGGGTTAAAAGTGATGACAAAACATGGCAAAATTGGGCAAAAAGTGGCTAAACAAAGTCAGAAATGGGCAAAAATTGGCAAAAAGTGGCCAACCAATGGGTTAAAATTGGCCAAAACTTGTTGAAAGTGTCAAAATAGTGGCAAAAATGGGTTATAATTAGCCTAAAAGGATTAACCGTGTGAAAAGGTGGTAAAAATGGGATAAAAGTGATAAGATAAAAGAGCAAAAGTGGGCAAAGAAGTGGTCAAAGCCAAAAGTGGCAAAAAGGTGGCATAAATATATCACAAGTGCCAGAAAAGTGGCAAACAGGGTCAGAGTTACTACAAGGGGGTAAAAGGGGTTAAAAGTGATGGGAGAAAATGGCAAAAAATGGCCAAACAATAGCAAAATTTTGTGAAAAGTGGCAAAAAGGTAACAAAAATGGGTTAAATGTGGCAAAAAGTTCCCAAAAAAGTGGCAAAAATGGGTCAAAAGTAGTAATAAGAAGTGGCTAAAATGAGTAGAATTTTTTTTTAAAAACTGGTTAAAAATAGCATGAATTCATAACTTTTACACCAATTTCAACCCAATAATAGCTTGCCATGCTTTTCAGCTCTAGATGAGGTAACTGTTAGCCAGGATGCTAGCACCAATGCTACCTATCCAACACACACACAGATATCATCAATAAATCCCAACTGGGGAGGTCCCATTATCTGGGGTTTTTCAGGGGTCCAGCCAGATCTGTGGGCAGGCCTGGTTACAGTTCTTGCCATAAGGTTGTAAAAAGGAGGGTTTCTGGAGCCCAACCAAATTGGGGGCTCATGGAGGACAGTTAAATAACGGTCTATTATAAAGTTAAGAAAATATATTAAGGAAAAACTGAGACAACTTTGATGGACATGATAAGATTACATATGAACAGTCTTGAAAAGTGGCTAAAAAAAGGAGGAGGGCCAAAAAGCAGCAAGAACAGGTATAAACAAGCAAAAATCAAGTAATGAACATGGGCGAAAAGTGGCAAAAATGGATAAAAACCAGCAAAAATGGGTTATGAGTGGCCAAATTGGGTTAAAGCTGGCAAAAAAAAGTGCCTAAGATGGTGAAAAAGCAGGAAGAACAGGTACAAATACGCAACAATCAAGTGATAAACATGAGCAAAAAGTGACAAACATTGAATAAAAACCAGCAAAAACGGGTTACATGTGGCCACATTGACAAAAAGCACCAAAGATTGGGTTAAAACAGGCAAAATAGTGGCCAATCTTCACTGGTCGCCATTGTTTACAGGCTTGCAGTCACTTTAACTAAACCCCGCCTCTAGCTACGGCCGCTTTCTCCTCAAATGATGCTGATTGGTCTGGTCATTCTCTGACCAGGAACTCGCCTATCTGATTGGAGCTTTGAGACACAGAACAGCCAGATTTTCTGAGGAAATCTTCTGCAGACTAGAGTGTCTCATTTCAGATCAGTTTGAGCGTCTACTGAGGCTATGATGACTGGGTCTTTCTGAGGGATGATTCTCCTGAAATGGGACACATCAAACATCGCCTTGGACACCATCGCCTCCTCTGGTAGCTCTTCATAGGTGCAATCATTGCCTTCCTTAAAACGCTCCTTTACTAGAGGAAGCAGCTCAGAATGATCGGATGCATGACAGAGACGGCCGTGATGAAACGAGCGGTTCTAAAAGTGAGTCGATTTTATTTAGAAGCAACCAAACCAAGAAGACGAGGCTGGCGGAGCTGCAAACATGGCGTGCTCTGTAAAAACGCTGAGTGACCACCGTCCTTAATCGGCCCTCCCACGGCTCTTCTTCTCTTCTATCGACCGTTCTCTGCTTGGTTCACTCTGCATGGTGAAATATATCACAAATATGACGACAGAAAGCAACATGTACAACGATCTGTACCTTTAAATCTTTGATAACGCTTCCCCTTCCTGTTGGGATACGTATGCCAAAAAAAGAGATGAGTTAGACTGATGTGATGCCCGATATGTTGACATGATAGAGATTCCTCATATATGCTGTGCTCATTCTGGTCTTGGACAAAGGGAAGATGTGATGATAAATAACTAGCTCGGCCGCTCGCCTCCTCGTCATGGTGTGACCATGGGCATGCTTTAGTCATCGTTCTCTGGCTCTTCGGTTTACATTAGCGCTCTGAATTGTACAGAAAAGAATCATTCCCCATAAAGACGTCTTTATTTTTTATCTCGCCAAGCAAATTGTAAATTTCAAGTCTTTAACCTTCTGTTCCAATGTGTTGGCACTACGCCTGTTTTTTAACGCATGAGAAAAACAGGGTTAACCATGAGAGGACGTCCTGCCTGCTCGGGTCCTGCTGAGGTGTGCTGGTCGTGTTTGTACGGGATGGAGGCCACTGAGCTGTGAAGTAAAGTCTTGGTCAATGTGGACGCTGTCTGTCTGTTTTTTTCACTCATCACAAATGTTTTCTTTCTCAGGTCCAGGATCCTGGATTTATCCTCCAATCAGCTCTCCATGAAGCAGAATCCACCAGAAAAAGTCTGAGTTCGCCCTGTGCCCTCTTCAAATTTACTACCGTCTGGACACCTTCGAGGCAAAAATGTACACGTACAGAAAAACTGCCATTAAATCAGCATACGTCAATATTTTTTTCTACTTTTTTTCGTGTATCTCTTAAACTTCAGACCTGCTCAAAACTACCAAACATTCAATAATTTTCAAGATTTTAACCCTTTAAATGCCAGTTTGATTATTTGAAATATTTTATTTTTTACTAAAAAACAGAAAAAGGGAATTATTTTTCATTTAATAAATAGTATAAGGATGGGGCTTTGGTGGTGATAAGAGTCTTGGATGGGTCAAAGATTAGCAACAAAATGGATTTGATTGCATTAATATTTTTTATGTAATGTCAGAAATACCCTCTGGACACCTTCGAGGCAAAAATGCCCCCATTGACTTCCATTAAAACCAGGTTTTTTAATCTCACTGTCATTGCAGTACAAATCATGCATTCTTTAATGTCAGCATTTCAATGTGAAGAAGTCTAGCGAAATTTGACATTTTTACCTTATTCAACCAGATTCAACCATTTACCCATTCTAGGACCATGCACGAAATTCTTGTATTTTTTCCCGGTATATTATGAAATATTATTAAAAAATTAATTTAAAAAAAAAAATTAAAAAATTAAAAAATTAATTTTGTTGCTAATCTTTGACCCATCCAAGACTCTCATCAGCACCAAAGCCCCATCTTTCTACTATTAATTTTATGGAAAATAATTCACGTTGTGTGTTTTTTGTAGTAAAAAATAAAATATTTCAAATAATTAAACTGGCATTTAAATGGTTAAAGTCTTGAAAATTATTCAATGTTTGGTAGATTTGAGCAGGTCTGAAGTTGTTAAAGAGATTTATGAAAAAAAAAAGTATAAAAAAATATTGATGTATGCTGATTTAATGGCAGGTTTTTGTACGTGTACATTTTTGGCCTCAAAGGTGTCCAGAGGGTAGAAAATTCACTGAGAGAGTCTGAATGACATTTAAGAGTAAAACATGTTGGATTTCAAAAATTTAACTAGAAGGAAAAGTTCCTGTAAAAATTCATGCCACAAGCTGTAAAACTGACAAAATGGTCACAAAATAAAAAAAAAACGGGAGAAAAATGGCCAAAAATGCCGAGGAGGGCACAAGGGTTAGAACCTAAAAATACTCTCCAGGTCTTTGGCCTTGGTCGTACGATGACTCTAGTCTAAAACAGGAATCTCTCCTGTTTTTACCTTCATTCAGAAGCTTTTTGGGTGACTAGAGGGCTAAAGTGTGAAGCAGCGCCGTCTCTGTGGTTGCAGTCGTGTTGACTGGCTAAAGAGTTTAGCCCTTGCTAGCACAGGTCAGAATATAACATTTCAAGCATGGATACGATGAAGGCAGCATGATCTCTTTATAAAACTAGATAACACACTCTGTGAGTGAGGAGGGTGGAAAATATGAAGAGAATCCTCCAATCAGACCCTCCTGGTGCCGGTCATCTCCCTCTTTCCTTGCTCCTCACCCACGTCACTGTGAGGAAAACAGACCCGAGTCAAACATGAGTATAAAAACGCTGCAGGGATGAATCTTGGGTGTAAATAATCTTTATGTGAACATACTGATGCTCGTGCTTCACCACAGAGCTACAGGACAGAAATACAAAAATATAACAAGATATTTAACACATCGCACGGATTAACATCAGATTTGAGACGATATGGAGTATAAAAATGTTTAGAAATGATAGAATCTGTTTCCCTTTATATATTTATATCTGTACAGTAAAGTCTATGCAGAGTCAAACGCAGGGTTGGAGAAGTTTCCGTTGCTCTGAGCCTCGAGGTCGTCTGTCCCGGCGAAGTCTTCGGGGTCGAGATCGGCCTCAAACATGCGCTGCAGCAGAGCGTCCACTGTCCGATATCCTGGAAGAAAAAAAATCAATCACTGATGATCAATACTGACATGAAGAGCACCTCTCTCTATTTAAAGACATCCTGATATCCCAACAGACGAACCATTAAATCCTGATAAACTGAAATCAACTGTTGCTGGGCAGGCCTGGAAAATCAATATGGCAACAAACAGTCAGGAAATCTGTGCCAATAAGGATGTGACAGGATCAATAAGGCTCCATATGCCATGATGGCAGTTTTCAAAGATACATCACAGATTCACAGTTCACAATACAGCCAATAGGTGGCAGTAGAAGCCAAACTAATGCTGCCAGGTGGTGAACCCCAGCAAAGAAAAGTGAAGCTAAACTGGTACAACAGCAGTGTAAGAAGCCGCAGTTCCTCCAGTGTCCACTAGAGGCTCTCTGCAGAATCAGCTGATGAAATAATTCATGAACTAACTTCTTACTTTTTGAGGCGATTTTAAACATCAGTGTCGGTTTGTTGTTCGTCGTTCCTGTCGGGCCCGTTCCCAGGTCGTTGTCCATCGTTTCCATGGCGTCGACGAGGTTCTCCTCCAGCTTTTCCCTGGTGGCGGAGAGAGAGGAGGTTAGAACGGAATGGCTTTGATGTACGGAATGTTCTATAAATGTCAAAGGATGACATCAGCAGAAGACAGAATGTTTCATAAGCTTTAACGGATTGTACAGACGAGAAACACTGGAAGTTGACTCGCCGCCATTACTGCAGTGGACTCTGGCCGGTTAAGCCATGCATTCTAATGAAAGTTGACTCATAAAGTGAATGTTTATTCTTTTGCCATGACTTTGAATTTAACTTTATTTACTCAACAAGTTAGAAGACATGCTACACAACATATGGATTTCACAGCTGATTTAAAAATTGTCACAAGCTTATGATATGTTCGTAATGATCAACTATTTAAAAAACTATGTTTTTGCTAGTACATATTTACATACAGTTTTATATTATTACGCTAATTAATTTGAATAGAAAGTCATTAAACAGCTGCTGGGTTTATGTTAGCCGACATTGTTTTTTTATGACACATAACTGCCAAGCAGATAAAGATCTGATCGTCCAATATGTCCAGCTGGAAAATATGCCAATTACTAAATAAATGGCAAATAATTACATAATTCAAATTTTATTTCCTAAAGCAGCATTAGTTAAGGGTTGAATGGTTCAAATATAAACTAGAAGTCATTTTTCTATGACCTACATTTCGTGTGAGAGCGTACTCCTTCCTGCTCAGAGCTCAGGTTTATAGAGAGGTGCAGAAGTGAGTTAGCATTTTAGCACTTCCGGTTCTGTCGTCTGAAAGTCTCTGGGGTTTTTGAATGAGTTTTTGGTAAAATGCCTGAAATAAGGTCTGTGGTGAACACAAGCTCAAGAGAGTTTAACGTTTTATCCTACAACATAAAACAAATCTGAAACGTGCCCACCTTTGAATTCTGTCTTTTCACGTCTTAATAAAGGCAGCTGCTAAAAGACAGCTAGCAAGGACTACAGCGTACTATAAGTCATCATCCCAAGCGCGGCAACTGAGCCTGCCGTTAGCTTGTATCCGCGGTGATGACGTTAAATTCAGTCGACCGTGTTGTAGCTCAATATAGCATGACGCTAGCTTTTTACTTTCATTAGTTAGATTAACAACCACATGTAATGCTTATTACTTCCGCCGAGGAGGTCATGTGATCGGCAGGGTTTGTTTGTTAGCAACATAACTCAAAAAGTTATGGATGGATTTTAATGAAATTTTCAGGAAATGTAAGGAATGGCATAAGGAAGAACTGATTAGATTTTGGGAGTGATCCAGATCACTGTCTGGATCCAGGAATTTTTTTAAAGGATTCTGTACTATTGGGAGATAGGGCTGATGGTGGAGGTCTGCGCTCTCCGAGTGCTTTTCTAGTATTATCAATTTGTGAAGGTTATCTTTATGAACAAAACGTGTAAGTTTCATCAGCTTTTATTGGACACAGATCTTATTTTTAACTATAAGCTGTGTAGACCGCTGACTTCAGAAAAATAACGGGAGAAAAAGATAAGACAAGGGATAGGAACTATGCAGAAAGATATTTAGAGAGCAGCCGGGATTTAATCTTTACTGTCAGTAGAGTAGTCTATATCCATCTGAGACTTCTTAAACAGTGTTAAAAATGCTTTAACACTGTCAAAAGTAGAGAGACATTTCTACTGAGTTCTATTGTTTCACCTTGTTCAACATAATAACAGCTACAATGTTATATGAAAATAGAGGTATTTCCTCTCACACTGCCACAACAACACACATGAATGTGAAGTGTTGGCTACAATGAGAAAAAAGTACTTTTCAAAGTAACTGGTTACTTTTACAGAGCAGTAACTCAGTTACTAACTCAGTTACTTTTTGCAAGCAGTAACTAGTAACTGTAACTAGTTACTATTTTTCAGTAACTTGCTCAACACTGCCCTCCACCCACTTTTCCAAAAGGTGACAAAAAGGACCGTCAGCATGAGGAAAAGAACTTCATCTTCTCCCAGCTCCTCTGTGGGTAACCGTCGATTGTTTTGGGTCTGTTTGTTAATAAAGCTTCTTGTTCAAACTCACTGAGCCACAGCCAGCTCCAGCTCCTCGATCTTCTTCTCCAGAGACGTCTGCAGGTCGCTCTTCTCCACCGAGTACTCCACGAAGAACGCCTCCAGGACGAACGCCACGAAGATGCTGGAGGGCAGACAGGAAATGATGCGTCATCACTTAAATAACATATAAGATAATAAACCTACCAGAAACCCAAGGCTGAGAACCGAAGCTAACACAGAAGTTCCTCTGGTGTCCACTAGAGGCTGTGTCCTGCAGTGAGCCCACCCCCATAGAGCTCCATGTTTAAATTTCTGACTTTAGAGCAGAATTAAATTTATACAAAAAAATCAACGTTCTTCACAAATTAATCTTTAAGCAGACACAGAAGACACACGAGAGTTTTATTTTGAAAAATCTCACAGAAACATCCTGTCCAGGTTAAAGAGTAGTTAGCAGTGAGAAAGAAAAAACACGAGGTTTTAACATGAGCTTTGAGAAAAATGTTGTAATACAATTTTAGATTTGATTTTACCCTGTCATTTCAACTTTTTTAGAACGACTATTCGACTTATTTTTTTTCACATTTTAACTTCTTTTTTAGAACGGTACACCCAGCCCCGTAACGCAAATCCACAGGGCCCCCTGCAGCTCGCCTTAAGTGGTCCCTTGTATTTTTTTATATTCGTCGGTATGAATAAGTCAGCTCCTCCTCCCTGGCCAACCCGGCAACAGCACTGCTCACAGAAAATGACTGAGGTGATAAAACAGAATCAGCTGATCGTCTAGTCTGACAGTATTTCTCAGTAAATAGTGCAGTACAGTAGAAATCAGTGCTCTAACGGACCAATGCTGTCTTATAAAAGCACTCTAAAGGCGGTAGCTGCACACGGGTCGCTGGTCTGCGTGGATCATCACTGCTCTCTTTATTATAAACTACATTTATCAGAGCCACAGATATTAGAACCTTCACTGTGAATAAGTTGCTGTTGCATGTAAGCTATTGAGAATCCATTTTTCTCAACATTTCTATGAATAATTAATTATAACATTTGAGAGACTGGAATTTTCACCTCAGACACAGGACACCAGGTTTACCAGCAGCAGGGAGAGCTGTAACTGGTTTCTCTGTATTACCACTGTCCCACTAAAATTAGTGCTTAAAAGCGGGTTTTTTAAACACGGGTAAACCCGCTATCAATCGGCAAGTGACTCCTTTCCCATTGCCAGCAGACCCGGGTCTGATCGCCAGCAGACGAGCTGCGTGGCTGTTTTTTCCGTCCAGTACGTCAAGCTGATGTCATCACGTTGGAGAATTTCTCATGGATTTTCCAGTAAAGCGCAGCGCTTCCTACTTATGTGAAACAGTGTTTCTATTTCAATTTTTCACATCTATCTGCTTCTTGGAAATATTAGGCAAACATCGATCTTTTTCATGATTTAAAACAGAAACTTCAGCCTGCCAAACTCCTGTCTCCTCCATCAGCTGTCATCAGGCTGAACAGCTGATGGAGGAGACGGCAGTTTTCAGAATGAGATTTAAGGGTGAAAACTAAAAAAAGAATATATAGTCATTTCCAAGGAGCAGACATATGATAAAGGGAACTAGAAACAACCTTTTAGAAAAGTCTCTCATTCTCCAGCTGCGTTTGTACATGTGATAAACCATGAGAAATCCAAGGCTGCAGAAGCCTGACTGGTTCCCGAAAAACCAACAGCTTTCAGTAGATATCTTCATTATGACAAGAGCGAGCCAGAAAAGCATTTTTTTTGTTTATATGTGCCGTTAAACTGCGCTGCCATGCTGTGAAACTTCTGCCTTTAAACTCCTGCCTCCTCAGGCTTGAATGCACAGCAGACAGAATAAAGTTTCTGTGCAACAACAACAACAACAAAAAGGATCAATGAGATCACAACAGACAAGGAACATAAACGTATTACTTATATTAATATTAACGTAGGCACGTCACGCCAAAGTCATCCCGTGTTCACCCGGGTGTGACGTTCCCACTGGAGGCGATCGGAGGCGAGCCGATAAAAACCCGTGTCCATTGCAGGGTCAGTTGACCCGGGTCTGAATGGCGATTAGAGCCTCTCCCACTGCAGACAGGAGCCGATTGTTAGCGGGTTTAAACGGGTTTTTCGGCCAGTGGGAAAGGAGTATATGATTCCAGATGCTCTTTCTGCCCACACCACAAGCAGTGCATATATCTGCTATCCTAAAGATGATCAGGCAAGGGCGGGGCCCCCCGCAGCCCCCGCAGTTTTCTAATTAAAAAAAAATCAACAACTCGATTTTTTAACAGTAATATTTTTCAACCTTCTGACTATATCAACATTTTAATCAAATAATAAATGAAGATATTTAGATTTAAAGATTGTTTAAATCTAAAACACAATATTTAGTTTTTTTACCTTTTAAATTTAATTTCAACACATTTTCACTGACTAGTTAACTTTTTCTAACCTTCTGACTCCTTTATATTAATCATTCATCTTTATTCTGCTAATGTTTTTTTTTTTCAGTGCTGCCACTTTATACTGTGGATTCAACTTTTTATTATTTTACTTCTTTTAGATTCATTTTTTTCTTCAACAATAAATTTTTGATTCACTATTCAGTTTTTTTTCAGCATTTCAACTTTTCAAAATTTTTATCTCCTTTCCCCTTATATTTTCACTTTCTTTACTATTTGACATTTTTCTGAACATTTTACTTTTTAAATTGACTTTTCCCTCCGTTTTATTCATTTTTAGCCATTAAACCACTTTTTTTGTTTTGATTGGCTAGTTGAAGTTTTCCTCCTCATATATTATTTTAATGGATTATTGCTACTTTTTCACTTTTACGGTTTGATTTTATTTCTTAGTTTTTAATGTTTCTGATTCAATATTTAAATCTTTCCTCATCATTTCACTTTTTCCTCTGTGTTTAATTCATTTTAATCCATTAGTCCACTTTTTCTCAAGATTTCGACTTTTAATTGGCCATTTGTCTTTTTCATAATCATTTCAATTTTTTAACCATTTAAATTTTCTTAAAACCATTTGTTAAATGGACTATTTGATACTTTTAAATTAACCCTTGGATTTTTTCTCTCAGTATTACAATGATTTTTTTCTCCTCAATATTTAAACTTCTTCTTGAGGGTGGGGTGTGACGTATTTAGCCTTGAAGCATTCAGTGAAACAAACTTGGTAAAAGTTAAACATAATATTTATATTCAGGTCCATCCAAATTATTCAGTCACATATAAACATATAAAATTTTCATGTTTCTATTAATTTAGAATAAATCTTTCATTCAGGGAGGGTCCCCTCCATGTGTCGGCCATCTTGGATTTTTGCTTCACATGAAGGGTTCAAATATGGTAAGGTTTTAGTGCCGTTATTCATGGAGGACAGTGAAGAGAGTCAGAATCAGCGAGAGAGACATGCGGGGCAGTAGGAAGGTTCCGGCTAAATACCACAGCAGTATCCACCCTATAAATGTCATTTTCTCTTTTAGAGTGGGCAGATAAGGAGGGTGGCGTTCTCCTTACTTGATGATGACGATGACGACCATGATGTGAAAGAAGATGAAGAAGATCCGCGCTGACACATGGGTGACGGTGGTGAAGCCGCTGCTGAGCAGTGAGGGCGCGTTAAGGAATCACAGAAACACGGACTAGAATATTAATAGAAATAATTATAATAATCACAATAATAGTAATAACAATAATAATAATAATGGTAATAATAATAATGATAAAATAAAAATAATAAAAACAAAAAAAGTAATAATAACAATAACAATGACAATAATAATAGTGATAATACTAATAATGATAATAATAATATTACAAAAAATAATAATAATACAATAATAGTAATGATAGTAATAACAACAATAAAAATTATATTTAAAATACAAATAATGGTAATAATAAACATAATAATAATAATAGTAATAATGGTAATAATAATAACAATAATAGAAATAATAATAAAATAATAATATAATAATAATAATAATAATAATGATAATAATAATAATAATAATAATAATAAAAGTCATATAACAACAATAATAGAAATAACAGTAATAGAAATAACAGTAATAGTAATATAATAATAATAATAATAATAATAATTATAATAATAATGATAATAATACAACAACAATAATAGAAATAACAGTAATAGTAATATAATAATAATAATAAAAATAATAATACAAATAATAATAATAATACTGATAATAATAACAATAATAATAATATAAATAATAATGATAATTATAATAAAATAATAATAACAACAATAATAATAATGATTATAAAAATAATGAAAATAATAATTACTGTTATTATCATCATTATTATTATTATTATCATTTTCCAAAATTCTGACTTGATCTGTGAGAGGAATTTAGTGAAACTCGTCTATGAAGCGTTTTAAAACCTCAGAGATGGCTAAATATTTTTCTTTTGACCCTTTCTCACACGTTTTAGTCCAGGCGCCACCAGCTGACCCTGAGGCGTCCGTCTAAAGGATATCGTGCCACTGGTTGACCACGGTCAGCTCCACCAGTAGGATGTAGGACGACACCACGTTGTTGAAGTTGTTCTTGCAGTAGTTGAGATGAGCGAAGGACGTTCCTTCCAGCAGAGGGTTCCCACAGTACTTCCCCGCCGGGTCGTTGGGATCCTCGTAGTACTTGAACTTCCCTTTGAACAGCTCCATCCCCACCATGGCGAAGATGTAGTACACCACCTGAGGGGGAGGAGCCAGCTTCATCACCAGGATGTTTGCATGTCATTTTAGCCCCACTCTTCACTGAAATATCCCAAAAACTAAAACCTATTTCATTTAATCTTTAATGAACCAACCAAGAGGAAACAGGCAGAGGATGGACCAATCAGGTTAGCTCTGCCTGTTGTTGCTATGCTGTTCTCCAGGAGAGGCTAGCTCTGATCTCACTGAGACAGTACCAACATTCCATCACACACACACACACACACACACACACCCACCCACACACACACACACACAATAAAAGTTAAAAATAGGGAGAAAAAAATGAATAAAGGGTCAGAAAGTAGCAAAATGGGTGAGGAGTGACAAAAAATAAGTTACAGGTGACAAAAAATGGTTCAAAAGGGGAAATACATGGGAAAAATGTGAAAAGTGACTAAAATGGGCAAAACGTAGTCAAAAGTGGCAAAAAAATCTTGAAAAAGGGCAAAAATGAGATAGAAGTGGCAGAAAGCAGTGGCAAAAATGGGCAAAAAATAGGAAACAAGTGGTATTTAATGCCTAAAGGTAGCTTGAATGGGCAACAAGTGGCAAAAAAGTTGGGAAATTGGCAAAAATGGGATAAAAGTGGCAAAAAATGGAAAAAGTGGTGAAAAGAAGTAGCAAAAATTGATAAAAAGTAGGAAAAAAAGTGGTATTTAATGGCAAAGGTAGCTTAACTGGGTGAAAAGTGGCAAAACAATTTTGAAAAGGGTAAAAAGTAAAAATAACATTTAAAATTAAGACATAAAAGAGACGAAAATAATCACGAAAAAGCCACATGTGGCTCCAGACGTTGAGTATCACTGCTTTAGGCTGGAAGTACTCACAATGATGAGCTGTCCAAAGGTGAGGATGGCCGGTCCGATCCGGATCAGGGTGTTGATGATGGTCCGAAACCTAACAGGAAGTACATCACTGGTGAAAAAACTACCAAAATAAAACAGTTCTACGTGGATAAGAGACATGAGTTAGTCATCATCAACACCTCCGCGTGTTTAAATGTACAAAAATAACCGGCTGTGTTTGGATCTGGAGTTTGAACCTTTTGATGCTGTCGACCACTCGGATCAGTCGCAGGACTCTCAGGATGAAGACGATGTCGAGGATCTGACGGCTGGTGTAAGCGCCCGCTGCATCGACACAACCGGAAAAGATATGAAGAGATTATTACGCTCCCAAAAACATGGCCTTTAACCCATTTTCCTAAGGCAGGGGTTCTCAACCTTTTCAGACCACAACCCCCCAAATAAAGGTGCCAGAGAGCGGGGACCCCCACTGGACCTGAAGGTTGGACACAGCCATGAACATCCTAGGATAGTCATGTAGAGACAAGGCCGTCCACAAGGGGGAGAAATCAGCAAAACCCTGGTCCACTGTAAAGTTAAGCTGTGGTATTTTATATTTAACCTGAATTATAACCACTCTTACTAAAGACAAACATTTTAATTCATGTGTGTAGTAGGTAGCCCTCTTAAAAATGTAAATCCTTCTGTTAAAAGCGAAATTAAAATATGTTAAAAATAGCTAAAATTGGTTAATAATGGCAAAAATGGTAGGAAAGGTGGTGAAATTAGATTTTAAAAGTAGCAGAAATGGGTCAGAAATGCCAGAAATTACATAAAGGAGGCAAAACGTGCATATTAAGTGGTAAAAGTGGATTAAAAAGTGGCTGAAATAGTGTTCAAGTGGCAGAAATAGGTGGACATTTGGTGAAATGGGATGAAAATTTATATAAAATGACAAAAAAGGGTTAGCTGAGGTAGAAATAGTCAGAAACTGACAAAAATTGACATATCAGATCATAAAATGTGGCGTAAAAAGTGGTAAAAGTGGTTAATAGTGGCAATAATGGGACAACAGAGCCAACAATAGGCAGAGAGTGGCAAGATTTGGTTTAGAAGGGGCAAAAACAGGCAGAAGAAAGTGGTGGAAAGGGTTTAAAATGGACAAAAAATGGGTTTTAAGTTGCAAAAATACAGTTGCTAGAAAAAGTATGTGAACCCTTTGAGATTTCTTGGATTTCTGCATAAATTGGTCATCAAATGTGTTCTGATCTTCATCTAATTCACAACAGTAGACAAACACAGTCTGCTTAAACTAATACTGCACAAAAAATGAGATGTTTTCATGTTTTTATTGAACAAAACATGTAAACATTCACAGTGCAGGGTGGAAAAAGTATGTGAACCCCTAGGCTAATGACTGGTTGACCCTCCGTTGGCAGCAATAACCTCAACCAAACGTTTCCTGTAGTTACAGATCAGACCTGCACAACGGTCAGGAGGAATTTTGGACCATTCCTCTTTACAAAACTGTTTCAGTTCTGTGTCTGGTGTGCATCGTTCTCTTGAGGTCATGCCACAGCATCTCTATCAGGCTGAGGTCAGGACTCTGACTGGGCCACTCCAGAAGGCGTATTTTCTTCTGTTGAAGCCATTCTGTTGTTGATTTACTTCTATGCTTTGGGTCGTTGTCCTGTTGCATCACCCATCCTCTGTTGAGCTTCAGTTGGTGGACAGATGGACTAAAGTTTTCCTGTAAGATGTCTTGATAAACTTGGGAATTCATTTTTCCATCAATGACAGCAATCCATCCAGGCCCTGAGGCAGCAAAGCAGCCCCAAACCATGATGGCCCCTCCACCATATTTCACAGTTGGGATGAGGTTTTGATGTTGGTGTGCTGTGCCTTTTTTCTCCACACATAGCGTTGTGTGTTCCTTCCAAACAACTCAGTTTTGGTTTCATCTATGGACAGAATATTTTGCCAGTAGTGCTGTGGAACATCCAGGTGCTCTTTTGTAAACTTCAAACGTGCAGCAGTGTGTTTTTAGGACAGCAGTGGCTTCCTCCGTGGTGTCCTCCCATGAACTCCATTCTTGTTTAATGTTTTACTTATTGTAGATTTGTCAACACAAACATTAGCATGTGCCAGAGACTTCTGTAAGTCTTTATCTGACACTCTAGGATTCTTCTTCACCTCACTGAGCATTCTGTGCTGTGTTCTTGCAGTCATCTTTACAGGACGACCACGCCTAGGGAGAGTAGCAACAGTGCTGAACCTTCTTTATTTGTAGACAGTCTGTCTTACCGTGGACACATGAACATCAAGGCTTTAGAGATACTTTTGTAACCCTTTCCAGCTTCATGCAAGTCAACAGTTCTTGATTGTAGGTCTTCTGAGAGCTCTTTTGTGCCAGGCATGGTTCACATCAGGCAATGCTTCTTGAGAACAGCAAATTCAACACTGGTGTGTGTTTTTTATAGGGCAGGGCAGCTTTAACCAACACATCCAATCTCATCACATTGATTGGACTCCAGGTTGGCTGACTGCTGGCTCCAATTAGCTCTTAGAGAATTCATTAGCCTAGGGGTTCACATACTTTTTCCACCCTGCACTGTGAATGTTTACATGTTTTGCTCAATAAAAACATGAAAACATCTCATTTTTTGTGCAGTATTAGTTTAAGCAGACTGTGTTTGTCTATTGTTGTGACTTAGATGAAGATCGGAACAACTTTGATGACCAATTTATGCAGAAATCCAAGAAATCTCAAAGGGTTCACAGACTTTTTCTTGCAACTGTATGTTAAAATTGGCAAAACTGGTTTAAAGTGGCAACAGTGTAATTCAAAAATGTTTTTTTAAGGCATCTGGAGACCCCCTCTCAGTGTCTTGCGCCCCCAAATGGGGTCCTGACCCCAACGTTGAGAACCCCTGCTCCAAGACAGTGGTTCTCAACCTTAGGGTTGGGGGTCTCCAGATTCCCTAAAAAAACTAAGAATATTTTTTATATTACACTGTTTCCCCTTCACACAAATTTAGCCAAATTTTAACCCATTTTCATAATTTTTCTCAACACTTTTTTGCCAGGTAAAAACCTACTTCTGCCCATTTTCTGTTTTTGCCACATCTTAACCAATTCTTATGCCACTTATGCCGAATGCCACTTTTAACACCCATTTTTTTTCCCCATTTTAGCCACATTTAAGCTAAAGTACGATATTCCTTTATTAGTCCCACAAGTGGAAAGTCCAAATCATTTCATTTCACTAGTATGTCCATTTTTACCAGTTTAACCAATATCCTGCCTTTTCTCTTTTCTCAGTTCACACTCTTTTGCCAGTTTACATCATTTTTTTGAATCCCATTTCACAAAATTTCCACCTTTTTGCCCACTTTTTAACTCCCTTTTAAAGCTATTTGTGATGATTTTTGCCTTTTTTTGTTTTTTTTTTCAATTGTAATCTAATTTTTTGCCATTTTTAACCATTTCTTCTACTTTTAAAATCCAATTTCACCTCCTTTTCCACCCTTTCATGCCATTATTAATCCATTTTTGCAATTTTAAACCCATTTAATTTATTTTTTTAAAGGGACTGACATTTTTATGAAAAAAGTTTGGCTGGACCCCAGGCGGCCTTATCTGCCCATGACTGTTCTTGAATGGTCATGGCTGTGTTCAGCCACCTTCAGGTCCAGTGGGGGTCCCCGGTCTCTGGCACCTTAATTTTGGGGGTCGCGGGCTGAAAAGGTTGAGAACCCCTGCTCTAAGGAATATTTAAAATACACAATAAATCATCTGCACTGTGGTTTGATGCAGCAGCTGTAGAAACTCCTGAAAATGCCAAAAACCAAGAAGTTGCTCCTCCGTTCCTGCTGTCCCTCTAACTTTAATGTTTACTATCACCACCCTGGCTGTGTTTGCTGTGCTTCCTCCTTCACTCAGCTTCTTGGTGTTCCCTCACACTAGAGGATTTTTGGACATAAATACTGAACATGCTTAATATTTAGGATCTAAACTGTTATGATTGTCTTCTGAGGAAATCAGGGAGGGTGGAATCTCTCCCAGCACACCTCCCACCACAGGAACATCTGCTAAGATCATCTGATAACGGGGCCTGGCGCTGGTCTGAAGGGGAATCAGGTCAAAAATCAGCATGGCTGTCTTCTTTTCATTTCAAGCTGCAGACTCGTTCTGATTCGAACACTTTAGTAACTAAAACCAGACTTACACGACTTCATGGCAGAGTTGATGATCGTAGCGATGAGAGCTGAGACGACGATGATCATGTCAAACCTGAAAGCAGAAACATGTCAGAAGGTTCCTGCTTCTCTTCAACAGAAACACGCCAAAGCTCAAACCAGCAGCTAACAGGAGGCGTTTTTATGTGCGGCTGCATCGTTGAAGCAAACCTGGAAACCAAAACTCTTCATGAGCTTCTGCATCCTGCAAGCATTTATATAAAGATCAAACCGTTTTAATGATGAGTCTGTTATCCAGCTACCATCAAACACCAGCAGGGGGCGAACTACTGAAGACCGTCAGACAGAACGTCACCAGCAGCAGCAGAAAAAGCTCCACTTAAAGTGGCCTTCCTGGTTCACGCTGAGACCTATCACAGAATGTTTGGCCTGTAGCTTGAACAAGGAAGGTAACTTTTTAACAGCTTTTCTCCCTCATTATGTGGAATTAAGCCATGAAACCAAAACAGCGGTTTACTTTGTAGTCAATATGCCTTACGGAGAATATTTTCTATTAGTCTTCATAAGAGACAGAGATGGGCGGAGCTAAGCAGTACATCTCCACTGAACTATTAAACATGTACCGGGGCCACAGTGTTACAGAGGAGGAAGAGAGGAGCATGGATCACTGAGAACGTCTGAGAACAATCCTGGTCTTTCCCAGTCAGCAGGACCAGAACATGAATGAGCTACAGCAACAGAACAGCAGCTTCCTGTAGCAGGCTCTGGTGGAACATACAGCATTTCTATGTGTCTGTCAGCCATCCTTTATTATATAGAATATACATTATGGGTTGGATGAACCAGCTGTTTCGACCAACCCTCATCCTAAGCTCTGCTGCTCATCCCACAAACGCATTTACAGGGAAATAAACAGATGAGATAATGTACCTCAACACTCATTTACTTCTTTTTTGTATTTTTCTGCTCTTTTCTTTTTCTTTCAGACTTTTTGTGACTGAAATAATTCTATATTTCCACACTGTTCTTTGCTGAGGGTGAAAAAATAACTGACACAGCGAGAGCGAGCTGCTCCAAGCACTGACAGACGAACAGAAGCAGCAGATGATTGATCGAAACGTGGTGAACATACCTCCCACTGATTATGTGAAATGGGAAAAAGCTGTGAGAACAGGAAGTGATTAGAGGTTAGGTCATGTTTTCATTGTGAGATTTAGCACAGGTACGCATGCATGGATGGATGCATGGATGGATGGATGGATGGATGGATGGATGGATGGAACAGGCAGACACAGAGGTGCAGACAGAGAAACACATCTTTAAGAGTACTAAATGTTTTTATGATGGCTGCCCTCTAAGGTGAGCTGTCAGTGAAACGTTAACGTGATGAAGATGTCGGTGGCTCTAAAGTGAGCTGTCAGTGAAACGTTAACGTGATGAAGATGTCGGTAGCTCTAAGGTGAGCTGTCAGTGAAACGTTAACGTGATGAAGATGTCGGTGGCTCTAAAGTGAGCTGTCAGTGAAATATTAACGTGATGAAGACGTCAGTGGCTCTTCCTCACCAGTTCCAGAAGCTGTGTCTGGAGAAAAAGGCTCTGGGCTCAAACACGTAGAGCTTTAGAAGGATCTCCAGCAGGTAGAGTGCCAGGAAGCCCCACTCTGAGTTAGCGATCATCGGGTTCTCCTCATCCAGACCAATGAAGACGGCGTTCACCAGGATGATCAGGTCGTACACGATCACAAATGCCCTGAAACACACGCGGGGAAAAATCCACTAAATATGAGCAGTTTAGTCTTCAGTTTATTTTAAGTTTTCATTTTGGTGAACCAAACAGTTATAAATGTCTAAAACAATAACCTGTGATACTGAAACAACCGACAGAATTAAAAACACCCAAACTTCTCATGAGACAGAGGAATTCATCTATTTTACTGTTATTATAACATTGATGCATGCTATCATTTTAGGCCCCTCCTTTAACACCATCTGAGGGTTTAACTCATGTTTTTATTTGCTAACAGCAATATGCTAACCAATGAACATTCAACTATTAAATCACCTGCAAGAAATAAAAGAAAAAACGTGAATGTGTTTATGATTGTATTTCTGAGGCTTACAGTCAGGTTAATTTAGCACAGGTGGACTCCAGCCCAGGTGTAGAAACGTCTCAGCAAAGATCAGAGAAATGGGAGGAGCCTGAGCGACATTTACATCTGAATTCTGCCGTCAGTGTGATTTTTCAGGTTTTTAGTGAATTCACAAAAAAAAATCTAAAGTTTTGTTTTCACTTTGAAGGAGAACTGAGTGTAGATTCATGAGAATAGAATAGATTTTTTTCAACAGTAGCATCAGGATGAAACATATAATTTAAAAACTGAAGGTCTGAATACTTTCTGAGTTACCCATCCAGGTGAATTAGTGACGAGCTAAGAGCTTAGCAGTGCCTCTTTAACAGCTTTTCTCCTCCATGCTCTCGTAAACATGCTTTCAATGAAAACACTGAATATTTACCATTTAGAAAATAAACCTACCGCGGTACTGGTTTGATTGGGATGGAATGTTTTTTTTAATGATTTGTTTTTTTATTGCTCATCATGTAGGGTGTCCATTTTTGGTCACAAATGCACTGAGTGTAACAATTTATTGATTAATTAATAGTTCGTCTATACATTTCCACATACAGCTCTTATATTTTCCATCTAAATGCTAAGTAACCCCGTCTCTCTCACCTGTGCTGGACGAGCCAGCAGATGAAGCGACTGGGGGCTGACAGGTAGAGGGTGGGGCACAAACCGCGGAGGGGGTGTGGCCTGGACTTGAGCGTGATCACCTCGATGTTGAGCAGGTCAGCCAGCTGGACGAAGGCGACCTTACCTGTGGACCAAGGACACATATGAACACAAACTGAAGTCCTTCTTCTTTAAAATACCACCTTTAACACCGTTATACATATAAATAAAATTATTATTATTACTGTTATTATTATACACGGGCAAACATACAGGAGGGCATGTACAAAATGACTCACTGACATCCAGTGACCTACTGGAGCAGGAATGTTTCAGGAGATCACCTTTAGCCATTTTCTCTGTGTCTATAACCCAGTTTAGGTTCACTGGATTAAGATCAGAGATTTATTCTGTTTTAAGATTACCTATCGTACCATACCATCTACATTTATGCACATTTATGTCGATGCTGAAGGAGGACAGGATGGGCAGGCCCAGAGGATGCTGTCCTTGGTTGGCAACTTTTGGAAAAGTAGGTGCAACTTTAAAAAAATGGCAAACTATGGCCTACTTTTTAGCAATTATGAAGGGAAAGGGCCCCAACATCCCTAGCTTCACTGACATTCCATCCTCAACTTTTAATTATGATGCAAGAGCTTATAAACATTCTGTCCTCTTCCTTTGAAGATAATACCATAAAAGACTATAAAACATTCCGTTGATGATGGTGTCATGGAAGCTTTAAAAACATTCCACCCTCTATCTTTGATGATGGTGTCATTGAAGCTTTAAAAACATTCCATCCTCTATCTTTGATGATGGTGTCATGAAGCTTTAAAAACATTCCATCCTCTATCTTTGATGATGGTGTAATTGAAGCTTTAAAAACATTCCATCCTCTGTCTTTGATGATGGTGTCATTGAAGCTTTAAAAACATTCCATCCTCTATCTTTGATGATGGTATCATTGAAGCTTTAAAAACATTCCATCCTCTGTCTTTGATGATGGTGTCATTGAAGCTTTAAAAACATTCCATCCTCTATCTTTGATGATGGTATCATGGAAGCTTTAAAAACATTCCATCCTCTGTCTTTGATGATGGTGTCATCAAACCTTTAAAAACATTCCATCCTCTGTCTTTGATGATGGTGTCATTGAAGCTTTAAAAACATTCCATCCTCTATCTTTGATGATGGTGTCATTGAAGCTTTAAAAACATTCCATCCTCTATCTTTGATGATGGTGTCATTGAAGCTTTAAAAACATTCCATCCTCTGTCTTTGATGATGGTGTCATTGAAGCTTTAAAAACATTCCATCCTCTATCTTTGATGATGGTGTCATTGAAGCTTTAAAAACATTCCATCCTCTATCTTTGATGATGGTATCATAGAAGCTTTAAAAACATTCCATCCTCTGTCTTTGATGATGAGTCATGGAAGCTTTAAAAACATTCCATCCTCTATCTTTGATGATGGTGTCATGGAAGCTTTAAAAACATTCCATCCTCTATCTTTGATGATGGTGTCATTGAAGCTTTAAAAACATTCCATCCTCTATCTTTGATGATGGTGTCATTGAAGCTTTAAAAACATTCCATCCTCTATCTTTGATGATGGTATCATGGAAGCTTTAAAAACATTCCATCCTCTGTCTTTGATGATGAGTCATGGAAGCTTTAAAAAAATTCCATCCTCTATCTTTGATGATGGTGTCATGGAAGCTTTAAAAACATTCCATCCTCTGTCTTTGGTGATGGTATCATGGAAGCTTTAAAAACATTCCATCCTCTGTCTTTGATGATGGTGTCATGGAAGCTTTAAAAACATTCCATCCTCTATCTTTGATGATGGTGTCATCAAACCTTTAAAAACATTCCATCCTCTGTCTTTGATGATGGTGTCATCAAACCTTTAAAAACATTCCATCCTCTATCTTTGATGATGGTGTCATCAAACCTTTAAAAACATTCCATCCTCTGTCTTTGGTGATGGTGTCATAAAAGCTTTAAAAACATTCCATCCTCTGTCTCTGATGATGGTGTCATGGAAGCTTTAAAAACATTCCATCCTCTATCTTTGATGATGGTGTCATCAAACCTTTAAAAACATTCCATCCTCTGTCTTTAATGATGGTGTCATTGAAGCTTTAAAAACATTCCATCCTCCATCTTTGATGATGGTGTCATTGAAGCTTTAAAAACATTCCATCCTCTGTCTTTGATGATGGTGTCATTGAAGCGTTTAAAACATTCCATCCTCTATCTTTGATGATGTGTCATAAAAGCTTTAAAAACATTCCATCCTCTGTCTTTGATGATGGTGTCATGGAAGCTTTAAAAACATTCCATCCTCTGTCTTTGATGATGGTGTCATAAAAGCTTTAAAAACATTCCATCCTCTGTCTTTGATGATGGTGTCATGGAAGCTTTAAAAACATTCCATCCTCTGTCTTTGATGATGGTGTCATAAAAGCTTTAAAAACATTCCATCCTTGCCTTTTGCATCCAGCACAGAGCATGATTGCTCAGACTCCTTCCATCCTAATATCTGAGCCTGTCTCTGGTGCAGGTGAAGGTCATACCTCACACCTTCTCCACACCTATAAGGACTTTATCTTAAGGCCCCTTGGAGCATGAGGCCCCAGGATACTTCCTTCCTTTTGCCAGAACAGCCAATAATATTGATTTGTAAAGTAAGAAGTGATCTTTTATTCTCGAGTGGGAAAGTGTGAGAACAAATGAGAGTGTTTTTGGTTTTTCTCAGAAAGATAGTGATGGAACGGGGTTTAATCTTTCCGTCATGGCAGTGCAGAGAGCAACTGTGGTCGATCTGTGGCGGCCCAGAGAGCAACTGTGGTTGATTTCTGTGTCAAAGAGAAAGAAGAGCAGCCACTGAGTAAGATGTTCATCAGCGTTCCACCTCAGAGCTCAGTCACAATGAAGATAGAGTTGAAGAACGCAGACTGTCTCCATTGTTTAGTGTTGGCCTCACTATCAAGAATCCGTCACATCTTCCTAAAACCAGACGAGGCTAAATGTGTGGCTTTGGCAGCTGGATTTTAAGGCAAACTCAAACTAGATGATCCATACTGTCCCCAAGGCCGTCCCACCCCACAGCCCTGTTATTGACTAGATGGAGTGCTTGGAACCACACGGTCCTCTTCCTGGGGTCCTGGCACTGATGGAAGACGTTCTTCAGCAGGGTTCGGCTGCTTGAGAACTGACACGACCATTCCTCTGAGTGGTAATTTTAACAATGAGTGTTAGAGCGCCACATCAGACCAGGGCCCACCAAAAAGCCACAAACTGAGTAACGCTGCAGCCATGAGGCCGTGCTTCTTGGAAACAAAGCCATGCATGTGTCGTACTATGATGTGATGACGCGTCCACGCTCAGGGCAAAGTGAGCGACGTGAGTTTAGGCCAGAGGGGGTCTGAGGAGGGGGTCTATCTTAAGGTTCAGTTAGGAGGACTAGACCAAGAGTTCTCAAAGAATCGATACGGCAATGCATCATCCTATCATCGATACAGACGGGACAGAATCGATGCAGCCATAAATGCTGACAGCAGCTTCAACATCTACATCACTGATCATCAACTGGCGGCCCGAGGGCCAAATCAGGCCCTCCAAAGCCTCCTGTCTGGCCCCCAGAAGATCATTTAATTCAGAAATAGGAGAAGAAGAATATGTTGTGGTTTTAAGAGTTTCTTTTGGCTTTAAGTCTCTGAAGCCGTTAAATCCACCAAAAACAATTAATATTGAAACAATTGAAGAATGACTTAACGTTTGATCTGTTTTTACAAAAAAATCCCCGTGTCAGTCATTAGAAGTAAATATTTTAAATATATGTTTTTTAAAAAATGGGTTAAGACGAGTGGAAATGTTGCAAAAATGGCCAGATGAAATGGTGAAAAGCAGTTAGAGAGGGGCACAAAGGGACACAAATTGGAAGGAAAAGTAGTAAAAAAAAAAAAAAAGAAAAAGGTTAAATGGTAAAAGTGGAAAAAAGGCAAAAAGTATTTAAAAAATGGGTTAAAGGTGGAAAAATTGTGAAAAACAGTCATAAAAGGGGTTAAAAAGAGGAAAAACATGAAAAGTTGCAAAAATGGATAAAAGAGTGGCACAGAGGGGATAAAACATGAAGGGAACGGGGTAAAATAGATAAAAGACTGGCAAGATTTGGGCTTAGAGAGGCAAAATGGGGCAAAAAGTACCAAAATGAGTTAAAGATGGCAAAATATAGCAAAAATATTCTGGCAAAGTAGTGACAAGGGGTTAAAAAGTGGCAAAATGGACAAAAAGTGTCAAACCTTGGTTTAAAAGTGGCAAAAGAAAGAAAATACAAATTCAATGATGTTAATGAGGCCTAAATCTGAGTTTTGCTTATGTCTGGCCCCAGAGTCTCTGTCACCACTAAGTCTGGCCCTTGTGCAAATGTACTTGATAACCCCTGATCTACATCCTCAACAGACTGGCTGCAGATGCTGAAATGCACGATGCAGCGCACGCTTCAGACCAAAAAAAGACCAGCTGTCCCATGGACAGGAAGTCCATCATCTACCAGCAGAATAAAAGCTAACATACTGGATCATTTCAGGTCATTCAAACACCAGACAGTCAGGAGTCAGACATGAGTCATGCAGTATACAAGCTTTGCAAAAACAAGGTAAAACACTGCAGCAACACTAACCGGGCTAACCAGCAGTTAGCCAGAGCTAGCCTGGCAGTTAGCACTGAATGATGCCCCCAACTTCTGAGTGGGATCAAAATATCACAAGATGTGCATTTATGCTTTAAGACGTAGAGCGTAGCTGATAATGAAGCTGTTTAATCTCCACTCGTCTGTCATCACGGCTTTTTATGCAGATTTAAACTAAACCCAAGTGGGTTTGTAGGAGAGTGAAACCAGAATATCCTCATAAAAACAGCAGGAGGGACGACAGTCTAGTTTGAAAGTGAAGTATTACTATATCTACAGGTATTTACAGAATACAACAAACAACAGCCATCACTACAAACACATTTAAAAATCAAACTCAAACTTTTAAATGAAACAGAAGCAAAAATCCAACCATCAGCAGAAAACTCAAATATCACTCACAGCAAACAGAAGAAACAAATGCAAACATAAAAACAACTAAAATCAAAAACATGCAAATAATCAACCTGTTTACTACACATCCTTCCCTCCTGAGCTGCTTCTAACCCAGAGAGTGTTGCATGATGGGTAAAAGAAAAATCAGTATTCCATATCAATTTCAAGGACGAGTTTCCAGCCTAGCCTGTCTACCTAAAAGGAAATTATATTTACTTTTGTTATTTTATCTCTAACTTAAAGCATGCCTGTCCATTAGTAGTGTTTTACAGCATAAATAAAGTCTTTAAAAATCATAATCCCGCTCTGCTCTGTATAATCTGAGATTTCCCGCCCTAGCGCCCGTCTGTGTGCGGCGTACCGATGCAGCCCTGGTTCTTGTGGTCCGACACGCTCCACAGCAGCTCTCGGTGGGCGTTGCTGATGTTGGGTTGGACCAATCGGACCACCTGATTCCAGTTTGCCTGGCTGACTACAGGCTCCGCCCCCTCCTCCCTCGGCTCCTGCAGCACGGCGAAGGCCCGGATCATCTTGTGCCTTTTGGCCCTCACTAGCTGCCGTACCTCCTCCTGGTGGAGTGATAGACAAAAACATTAAAGAAACAGCTCTGTTCTTTAAGGGATGTTTTCTTCCTGTGAGGAGGAAGAATGTCAATCTGGCGCCCCCCTGTGGCCAAAGACCCTGTTAGATGATCCAGAAACAAGGATTTATGTTTGTTTTGTTTCTGCTCCCTGACCAGAGGCCGTTATCTCTGAAGAGACCAGCTTTAGTTTAAACAGAGGTGGTTCCTCTCCTGCTCGCCATTCCCCACCTTCCTCCTCTGTTATCTCCTCCTCTATGAGCTGTCTCGTCTCATAGATCAGTGGTTCTCAACCTTGGGGTCGGGACCCATTTAAGGGTCGCAAGACACTAAGAGCGGCCTTAAGAAAACTAAGAATATTTTCTAAATTACACTGTTGCCACTTTACAACAATTTTGTCACATTTTTACCCTTTTTCATCAGTTTTTTCCACCAATTTTAACACATTTTTTCCCTTTAACACCAATTTTTGTCCATTTTAAACTCTTTCCACCACTTTTTTCTGCGTGTTTTAGCCACTTCTGAACCAGTTCTTGCCCCTTAAGTTTAATGTTGTCTCTGTTAACCCATTGTAGCAACTGTTAACCCCTTTTTACCACTTTTTGCCCCATTTTTTCCCTTTTTAACCACATTTCTTCATTTCGTATGTCTATTTTTGGTAGTTTAACTAATTTCTGCCAATATCTGCCTAGTTTTTCTTTCTCAGTTAACCTTTTTTGCCAGTTTATATCAATTTTTCATCCAATTTCACCAAGTTTCCACACAATTTTGCCAATGTAAAGCCATTCCAGCCACTTTAAACTCCCTTTTACCACTATTTATGCCCACTTTTGCCACTTTAACACATTTTGGCATTTTTTTGCCATTTCTATCTAATTTTTGCCTCTTCTAACCCATTTCTGATACTTTTAAAATCCATCTTCACCACCTTTTCCACCATTTTTTGCCATTATTAACCCATTGTAGCAATTTTTAAAACATTTTAATCCTTTTTTTAACAAAGGTGATTTAGATTTTTAAGAAGGCTATTTACTAAACGAATGATAAAAAGATATTTGTTTCTTTATCAAAGAAACAAATACAGTGTTTATTTTTCAAGATTAAATATGAAATATGGATATCAAAACTGAATTGAATTTCCTTCGGGACCAATGAAGTATCTATCTATCTATCTTAACTTTACATTAGACCAGTGATATTCAACTTGTGGCTCTGGAGCCACATGTGGCTCTTTTACATCTTAATTTTAAATATTATTCCCCCAGAAAACCTTGAAAAAGGAAACTTTTTTGCCCTTTATACCATTTTTGCCACTTTTCACCCATTTAAGCTACATTTTGTTAATAAATACCAATTTTCCCCTACTTTTTGCCCATTTTTTGCTACTTCTTTCCAATTTTTGCCATTTTTTTTTTACCATTTTTTGCCACTTTTCACCCATTTAAATAACCTTTTGCCATTAAAATATCACTTGTTTCCCTTTTCCCCATTCTTTCCTCTTCTTTTTGCCCTTTTCCACCATGTTTTGCCACTTTTTGCCCATTTAAGCTGCCTTTTGCCATTAAGAACTACTAGTTTCCTATTTTTTGCCCATTTTTGCCACTTTTTTAGCCACTTTTATCTCATTTTTGCCCTTTTCACAATTTTTTTCCCATCTAAGCACCGTTTTGCCATAAATACCACTATTTTTTCCTATTTTCCTGTTTTTTTGCCCATTTTCTCCAATCTTGACTGCTTTTTGCCCATTTTTGTCACCCCTCACTCATTTTTTTGCCTTATTTTTGCTGCTTTTGGACCATTTTTTGCCATCTGTGACTGATTGCTTTGTAACTTCATACCTTTTTTGCTAATTTCTGAGTCTTTTTTTCCACTTTTATCCACATTTTCACCCCTTTAACACCCATTTGTGCTGTTTTTTGATCATTCTCGCCATCTTTAACTTATTTTGATTGCTACTTCAGGCTGTTTTCACCACTTTTCACCGCTTAGATTGTGGCTCTTGCGAAGGTATTTCTCAACATTTTGGCTTTTTGGTTGAGCAGGGTTGAGTGGCACTGATATAAACCGTGGCTTTGCTGGCCCCCATGGGTCCCCCAGTTTGGCTGGGCTCCAGAAAGCTCTCCCATTTATCTCCCTTTGTCTGCACATGACTGTTCTAGAATGTTCATGGCTGTGTTCAGCCCCCTTCAGCTACAGTGGGGGTCCCTGACCTTTGTTTTGGGGGTCCCAGGCTGTAAAGGTTGAGAACCCCTGTCTTAGATAAAGGTGTGAGTCTTTCTAAAGGTGAAATGAGCGTCTGTGGTACCTTGAGGTATTTCTTGTAGTTGTTGTAGACGACGGCTAAGAAGACGGACATGAAGATGTAGGTGTTGATGAGGATGTAGAGGATGAAGAAGATGGCGAAGATGAAGCTGGAGTTGTACGCCGGCATCCTGATGAAGACAAAGAGAAATAATGAAATATAAAGCAGTGTATGCCTCAGGATTTAATCCTTCCATCCCGTCTGCGCTGCTTCTGTCCAGTCTTACATGACGTCGGGGCTGTTGGCCGTGGTGACGAGGACGTACAGGTCGAAGACGATCTCCATGTAGTTAGTGAAGTACGGAGCTCCATCTATCGTCTTCAAACCTCTGAGCAAACACACCTCATCAGTCAGGGATTTATAAAAATGTCAACTTTTTAGGTATTCAATAGTAAAAGGCAAACAGGAGCAGGATGTGGGAATCATTCTGGTAGACATTTGATCATCCCAGGGCAAGACAAAGAGACCCATCACTGATCACGCTGCAGACATCGTGGTCTGTTTCAGAGCTGCAGGGTGAAGAAATCTACTCAGACCTTTGGTGTCATTACTAAACCACACCTACGAAACTCAGACCAGAGAACGCCAAAGAACACGGGGGTATGGAGCTGTCTGATGTGTGAGAGCAGCAGAGGATGTCTTTATTAAACTCTGAGGGGCAGAGAGCGCCGTTATCTCACCGTTTTCCGAGCAGTTTGAGCGCCATGAGGGAGAAGATGAGGACGCTGAACATGAAGAGCAGGAAGACGTAGAAGATCTGAGGCAGAGCGTTCCGGATGCTTCTGAACGCTCGACGGAGCTGAACACAAACAAACAAACAAACAAATAAACAAACAGAGTTGACGAGGCGGCTCGTCCTCCAGGAGAGAGCGGCCGACTAACGATGCATTCAGGCGCCGCCGGCTCAGAGACGCAAACATTTACACGTTTAACAGGAAGTTTAACTAAGGGGAGATCATGATGATGACGATGTGGTTAACGAGCAGATGCACACGATAGACGGCCTATCATTTTACCAAAACCTCAGTTCCAAAAAAGCTGGGACGCTGTGCAAAATTTAAATATAATCAGAAGTCAATGATTGCCAAATCTCATAAACCCATATTTCATTCACAATAGAACAGAAACAACAGTTCAGATGTTGAACTGAGACATTTTAACATTTCAGGACAATACATCTCAAAAAAGTAGGGACGGGGCAACAGAAGGCTGGAAAAGTAAGAGAAACTGACAAAAACAGCTGGAGGAGCATTTATACCAGTGTTACTCAACCCTGCTCAACCAAAGAGCCAAACTGTTAAAAAATTCCATCACAAGAGCCACAATCTAAGCGGTGAAAAGTGACTAAATTGGTAAAAAAGTTGTAAAACAGTGGGAAAATGGGGGAAAACTGGCATTTAAGGGCAAAATGCAGCTGAAAAGGGCAAAGCAGGATAAAAGTGGCTAAAACTGATGAAACAGGACAAAAATGGGATAAAAGTGACAAAAAATGTTCATTAGTTTCTAAAAGAAGCGGTAAAAATGTGCTAAAAGCAGTGGAAATGGATTCAAAGTGGCAAAAACTACGGGGGGGGGGCGGGGGGCAAATTAGGCACACAGTGGAGAAAACTGGGTGTAAAAGATGAAAAGTGGCAAAAATTGGTACAAAGTCACAAAAAATAAAGTTACGGTGGTCAAAAAGCAGCAGAAATGAGTGGAAAGTGACTAAAGTAGGCAAAAAAGCTGTAAAAAGGGGGGGGAAATGGGGGGAAAGTGGCATTTATTGGGAAAAGGCAGCTGAAAGGAGCAAAATTTGCAAAGAAGTAGGATAAAAGTGGCTAAAGCTGATGAGAGGGGGCCAAAATGGGAAAAAATCCCAAAAATGTATTGAAAAGTGGCTAAAAGAAGTGGTAAAAATGGATGAAAAGCAGCAGAAACTGATTGAAAGTGGCAAAAAATATATATATATAAAAAAAGTAAAAAAAATACAGGTTGACAATTAAGTGTGACCACCTAAACCTACTATATAAATGTGGGAAACTTCTGAGGTCAAAGTTTTAAGGAATGATATTTTACATTAAGACATAAAAGAGCCACAAATCACCACAAAAAGATCCAGTGTGGCTCCAGAGCCACTTGTTGAGTATCACTGCTTTAGACACTAATAAGGTTAATTATCAACAGGTCAGTCACATGACTGGGTATAAAAGGAGCATTTTAGAAAGGCAGAGTCTCTCAGAACAACAATTTGTGAAAAACTGGGTCTAGAACTTATGAAATAATTTCAGAATAAGAAAAGCAGGGGATGCTACACGATGGTAAACATGGCCCTGTCCCTACTTTTTTCAAAGTTCAAAACGAGCTAAAATTTTCCTGAAATAGTAAAATGTCTCATTTCAACATCTGATCTGTTGTTTCTGTTCTATTGTGGATCAGATGTGGGTTTATGAGATTGGACCATCATTGACTTCTGTTTTAATTCACATCTTACACAGCGACCCAACTTTTTTGGAGTTGGGGCTGTAAAAAGTCTGACAAGCGTCTGAGTAGTGAGATGAGGCGTTACCTGCCGTCCCTCGGTGACGTTGACCAACAGCAGCGGTCGGAGGACTCTGGACCATCGGACGGCGTAACAGTCGGCCGCTTTCAGAGCGCCGTAGATGACGATGTCCACCAGAGTGAGCTGAAACAACAAATACAGAAGCATCATCAGAGTTTGGTACGCTCTGATGCCTCCCGCTGCTCGGCCAGTGAACAACAATGTTTCATCAGCTTCAAAAGATGACATCATCAAAGGGTGACATCATCAAAAGCAGAGTCTCTGATGAGATCATCCTTAAAGATTATGAAACATTCCCTCCTTGTCTCTGATGAGATCATCCTTAAAGATTATGAAACATTCCCTCCTTGTCTCTGATGAGATCATCCTTAAAGATTATGAAACATTCCCTCCTTGTCTTTGATGAGATCATCCTTAAAGATTATGAAACATTCCCTCCTTGTCTCTGATGAGATCATCCTTAAAGATTATGAAACATTCCCTCCTTGTCTCTGATGAGATCATCCTTAAAGATTTTGAAACATTCCCTCCTTGTCTCTGATGAGATCATCCTTAAAGATTATGAAACATTCCCTCCTTGTCTTTGATGAGATCATCCTTAAAGATTATGAAACATTCCCTCCTTGTCTCTGATGAGATCATCCTTAAAGATTATGAAACATTCCCTCCTTGTCTTTGATGAGATCATCCTTAAAGATTATGAAACATTCCCTCCTTGTCTCTGATGAGATCATCCTTAAAGATTATAAAACATTCAACATCCTTGTCTCTGATGAGATCATCCTTAAAGATTATGAAACATTCCCTCCTTGTCTTTGATGAGATCATCCTTAAAGATTATGAAACATTCCCTCCTTGTCTCTGATGAGATCATCCTTAAAGATTATGAAACATTCCCTCCTTGTCTCTGATGAGATCATCCTTAAAGATTATGAAACATTCCCTCCTTGTCTTTGATGAGATCATCCTTAAAGATTATGAAACATTCCCTCCTTGTCTCTGATGAGATCATCCTTAAAGATTATGAAACATTCCCTCCTTGTCTTTGATGAGATCATCCTTAAAGATTATGAAACATTCCCTCCTTGTCTCTGATGAGATCATCCTTAAAGATTATGAAACATTCCCTCCTTGTCTCTGATGAGATCATCAAAGATTATGAAACATTCCCTCCTTGTCTTTGATGAGATCATCCTAAAGATTATGAAACATTCCCTCCTTGTCTCTGATGAGATCATCCTTAAAGATTATGAAACATTCCTCCTTGTCACTGAAGAGATCATCCTTAAAGATTATGAAACATTCCCTCCTTGTCTTTGATGAGATCATCCTTAAAGATTATGAAACATTCCCTCCTTGTCTCTGATGAGATCATCCTTAAAGATTATGAAACATTCCCTCCTTGTCTCTGATGAGATCATCCTTAAAGATTATGAAACATTCCCTCCTTGTCTTTGATGAGATCATCCTTAAAGATTATGAAACATTCCCTCCTTGTCTTTGATGAGATCATCCTTAAAGATTTTGAAACATTCCCTCCTTGTCTTTGATGAGATCATCCTTAAAGATTTTGAAACATTCCCTCCTTGTCTTTGATGAGATCATCCTTAAAGATTATGAAACATTCCCTCCTTGTCTTTGATGAGATCATCCTTAAAGATTATAAAACATTCATTCCATAGTTGAGATTTTTGAGGTTTTGGTGCTTTTTGATACCACTGATCCCTGAAATAACAGACAATAACTAGAGAATGTAATTTCTGAAGAAACTGTGCTGTGAATGCTGATTTGCTGAACGGCTGCGCAGAACTGCTAATGCTGAGTTCTGAGTTCTGCTGAGTACCTTTCCCTGAACGAAGCTAAATGCTAGCTTGAATGGCTGACGCTGAACTGCTAACGGTGAGTAGGAAAAATCTGAGAAAGACGCTAAATGTCATGTTGAATGGCTAAGGCTAATCTGCCCATTTGCACATGCGCGGCGGTAACCCTACTGGGACAAACTGCCCAAAATGCGTTGCCAGAGACGTTTCAGGGATTTTGAGTCAATCTGCGCTGTAGATGGGTTCATTGTGTTAAAATTTTTAATCAGATTAATCATGATGATGGATTAATCTGCATTAAAGCGTTAATTTTGACAGCCCTTGACAAAATACATTTAAGAAATTTTACCCCAGAAAATGCCACGCCTTTATGCGTCTAGGTGATGTGGAGGCACTGAACTTAACCATAATTTCAAAGTGATGATGGTAAAATTTCATCTAAAATATAAAAACAAAGTTACATAGAGGCTAACGGGGTAACACACTTAAACCGTTTATATTTTAATTACTAAGCTATAAAAAAATATTAAATCCAATCTGTGCAAAACTTTAGTATCCACAGCATTCTGTGTTTTTAAGCCCAAACTGACCAATCAATAAGCAGGACTTCTATACTGTTACGACCAGCTCGCCGTGGGTAAAAGGAAGTAACATAAAACCAGATGTAGTTGGTAAATTAAAGGTATTTATTACAAAAGGACTGCTGAGTGCTGCTCAACTAACAACCAAATAAAACTGAATCTAAACTAGAGTTTTAAAACTAACTGGTGATACAAACTGAACTTAACTCCTAACTAACTACACTAACTAACCAACTCTAATAACAAAAGAACAGCACCCCTAAACCTAGTGTGGCTAAACAAACAAAAACTATATGTGAGTGTGCGCCTAACCAAACTACTACCTGGCCCTGTGAATCAAAACTAGTGCCTCAACAAACAGAACCTTAACACAAGTTCAAAACACTAAACGAATCAAACACAAAGAGGCACAGCGGCGAGCTCCAAACTAAGGTGAAGCTGCGCCCGGACTGGAGGACGGCCAGGCCCATATGAGCGCTGGCTGATTGGTTTTGCTGCAGCTGTTCACTGATCACCTTCAGCAGCAGCACAGGTGTCAGGAATCGGCCTAGAGAAGCCACTCAAACAAACACACACACACACACACACACACACACACACACACACACTCCACAGGAGTAATTAGTAACTCGGGGTGGGGGTGGGGGGGCGGCTGTGGCCGTAACATACTGTCCTAAATAATTTCTTGCTTTCACATCACTGAGGTTGTTCTCACTAAAATCAATTTCTTTAGAAATACAAAAGTCACACAACAGCTCAAAGTTTTACTTAAATTATGAAGGATATCATTTGCTGAGGTCAGGCAGCCATTCTTCATGAGCTCATTGTCTAAATACCAAAATAAATGCTCAGATCTTGAACTGCTTTTCTTTTGAAAGGTTCATAAGCTTTCTGGTGAGCAGCTTTTATTTTCAATGACCTTAAATTACAGCATGGCCTCTCTCTGGGACAACGAATGAAAGAAATCAGTTTTAAATGTCTTTTTTCTTTCTTTATCTTGTGTTCAATATCTTTACAAGTGCTCTCAGTTGGTTAAAAATAATCTCATAATTAATAGACTTAGTAAGTAATTAATCACAGTTAACTGCCTGTTGATGATCTGAGAGAGACTGCATTATGGATTCGTTTAACAATCAGACCAAACCACTAGAGAGAGAGGACATGCTTCTGAACGGCAGCAAAACTTTTTACCAGCTTTTGAAGAGGAGACGTTGAGACTGAGGGCAGATGGCCCACCAGTCTCGCAGCGTTAGGGCGCACTCACACGAGGCCATCCGTACCGTGCCTGGGCCAGTTTCAGCCTAAAGTCCGGTGCGTTTGGCCAGTGTGAGTGCGCCCTTAATTTTGTTGACTAATTATTTCAATCATGGTTTTCGTTAATAGCCTTTTATCCCCTGACGAAAAACAAGACAGTAACTAATAAAAACAAGCGCACATGGACAAAAACTAAAAAAAATTAACTGACAATTTAGTCAACAAATAAAAACGAGACGAAAATGTTTGACAGAGACTTTATCCAATCAGACTTAATTTCGTCATGTAGACTGGTCTTGCAGTGCATTTTTGTGTTTATATGTGCCATGAAATGTCACAGCCGTGCTACGATGGTGATGAGGAGGAAGATTTAGTGATAAATTACTCTCATGCACACGTGTGTGATTAAAATGTCACATATTATCAAAAACAGATGAAAAACACTGTCCTTGTTGTAGAGACAGTTTTATCGTGCAGTAAATCACCTCACTATGGCGTTTATCTGTTTCTGGCGTTCTTGTGTAGACGGAGATTGTTTTCAAAACGTTGCCGTGTAAACGTGGAACTTTTTGGAAACGAAAACGGAAAACGAAGCAAAATGTCGTCGTGTAAACAAGGCCTGAGAGTCACTGGAACAAAGACACGAGCTTCATCTGCAAAGTCAATCGAAGATTGGCTCATCACTTCCAGTCAAACTCTACTGGCAGATCTTTGGTGAGCCCTTACTCTTCTGCCCATTTTTTAATTTTCATTTATTGATCGACACCTTATTGATCCAAAGGTACAAAGTAGAAAAGGTGTGAATTTCAGCAGTTGAACCCTGGTTTGAACATTCTACCTATTCATTTCAATGGTCCCAACTTTTTTGAAAATGGCCAAATATCTCCGAAAGTATAATGAATATTTCTTAGAAAAGTCATCCCGCACCATTCCTAATTAGGCTGAATGTTTTGAGGGTTGAATGGTTTGAATCGGTTGAATTTTGTAGAAGAAGCGTCCCAAAAACACAAAGAATTTTGGCGGGGAATAACAATTCCTGTGAATGTTAGTTAGTTTTTAACGGGTTAAAGCAAACTAATACTGAGCCGTTTAAAATCTGACATATTTGGTCTATGAGTAAAAACATGAAGCCAGACTCAGAGATCTCTCTGTCTGACATCCTCCATCTGCACACGTCTAATAAACGCTACATTAACCGTGATCACATGACTGTTACATAACCTGACTAAAGAGCTGATTTTCCTCCGTATATCCGAGCTGATTGGCCTCCTCACTGTCTGAGTCACCAGGAAGTGTTTCTGCTGGAATCGTGCTGACGAGGCGACATGTCCGACTAAAGGTTGTTACACAACCACGGCAGAAAGTCTCCTCAGCACATTCTGGGCCCGCTGCACGCTGACAGGAACTCACATCAGCACACTGGAGAAAGAAGGACGCCAGAAACCAGGAAGTGTTCAAACAGTCCAAACTGACCAACACTGACCCTCCAGGGTCTCCATACAGATCTGGTAGACCCTCCAGGGTCTCCAGACTGATCTGGTAGACCCTCCAGCATCTCTATACAGATCTGGTAGACCCTCCAGGGTCTCCATACAGATCTGATAGACCCTCCAGGGTCTCCATACAGATCTGGTAGACCCTCATGGTCTCCATACAGATCTGGTAGACCCTCCAGGGTCTCCATACAGATCTGGTAGACCCTCATGGTCTCCATACAGATCTGGTAGACCCTCCAGGGTCTCCATACAGATCTGATAGACCCTCATGGTCTCCATACAGATCTAATAGACCCTCCAGGGTCTCCATACAGATCTGGTAGACCCTCCAGGGTCTCCATACAGATCTGGTAGACCCTCATGGTCTCCATACAGATCTGGTAGACCCTCCAGGGTCTCCATACAGATCTGGTAGACCCTCATGGTCTCCATACAGATCTGGTAGACCCTCCAGGGTCTCCATACAGATCTGGTAGACCCTCATGGTCTCCATACAGATCTGGTAGACCCTCCAGGGTCTCCATACAGATCTGATAGACCCTCATGGTCTCCATACAGATCTAATAGACCCTCCAGGGTCTCCATACAGATCTGGTAGACCCTCATGGTCTCCATACAGATCTGGTAGACCCTCCAGAGTCTCCAGACTGATCTGGTAGACCCTCCAGAGTCATAACAGCCTCTATGAGCAGAGCAGACCCACACGCTCACTGAACAAAGAGCCCTGCCTTCAGTTAACATTACTGCAAAACTTAAACCCGGCGTTAAATTTACTGAGTGCGGTAAAGAAAACAGTCCATCTATTTTCTGTTAAAAACATCCTGCTGTCTGTAAACATGTGGGTATAACTTTAATATATGACAACACACATAACCTTTATGACTGTCATAACTCTCCTGATATAGAGCTTTATTTTCAGAGCTCTAGTAAAAACGGGTTTTATGTGTTCGAACAGATGCAGAAGCAAACAGAAGATTAAAATATAAACTCAGAACAATATATCAGTTATCTCTCCTCTCAGTTAAGGTTCAGGTTCAGGTTCAGGTTAAGCACCTCTACTAAAGAAAAGAAAACAATAAGCCCCTCCTACCACAATTTAAAATTCCTAAATAAGCCCCTCCTACCAGAATAAAAAAAAAATTCCTAAATAAGCCCCTCCTACCAAAAAAAAAAATCCTAAATAAGCCCCTCCTACCATGAGGATGACGATGATGCAGATGTTTTTAGGATCCTTCCAGAACTTGTCTCTAGGGATCACTTTGGCGTAGTGAATGAGGCGAAGGGTGAAGACGAGCAGACACAGCAGCTCCACCAGCATGGTCACCTGAACGAGCACGACACAATAAAAACACAGTTAGCACACGGGACTGTCTGCGGAGCTGGATTTTACTGGTTCAAACTGGTTCAAACTGGTTCAAACTGGATCAGACTGGTTAAAACTGGTTTGAAATGGCTCAAACTGGTTCAAACTAGTTCAAACTGGATCAGACTGGTTAAAACTGGTTTGAAATGGCTCAAACTGGTAAAAAACTGAATAAAACTGGTTCAGACTGGTTTAAACTGGTTTGAAATGGCTCAAACTGGTTCAAACTAGTTCAAACTGATTAAAATTGGATCAGACTGGTTAAAACTGGTTTTGAATAGCTCAAACTGGCTTAAAAGTGATTAAAACTGGTTCAGACTGGTTCAAGCTGGTTTAAAATGGCTCAGACTGTTTCAAATGAGTTCAAACTTGTTTAAACTGGTTCAGACTGGTTTAAAATGGCTTAAACTGGTTCAAACTAGTTCAAACTAGATTAAACTGGATCAGACTGATTCAAACTGGTCAAAACTCATTTAAACTTGTTCAAACTGGTTTAAACTGGCTCAAACTATTTTAACATGTGGTCACTTCTTCAGTTTTTTGCTGTTACTGCTGAGATAAAATCATGTACCAGTTAATATTTAGCATCACAAACTCTGTCCATGTTTAAATTGTTATTACAGACTCTTTTATAAGGGTGAAGGAACTACAAATCCCACAGGTCACTGGGATTCCTCTCCTCATTCACATTGAGTTTGTTTAGAGTATGGCAGCAGATTCTGTCGTCACCAGCAGCCAACAGTCCACCTTCATGACCACAGTAAATGTTTCCATAGTAACAGCGAGCTCCACCAATCACAAACACTGCTGTGACACTCTAGGATTATGGGTAGTGTAGTTCTTGCCCCTGAGATCCTGTATAAACCACATGTTCTCCATAGAGCCAGATATCAGAGAGGTAGCTCGTGGTCAGTCTACCTTTAACGGTGATGACATCACAGCGAATAATCAAATCCAATGTAGAGGAAATACATTTGATTTTTACTTTGGAGACGGCACTGAACACTGCTGCTGTCACAGATACGGCTGCGTCTCTAAATATTAGAATATCATGTAAAAGTTCTTTTTTTCATGTGATTTCACGGATATAAACTTTCATTAAATCTCGATTTTTCTCATTAAAGGAAAATACTCCCAGAGATTTTTTAGTTTTAATCTTGATGATTGCAGCTCAGAAAACTTTAAAATCCTCTAACTGATGACTTAAAACATTCTAATATTTAGAGTGGAGGATTTTTGACTTTCATGAGCTGTAAATCATAAATGTTTCACTTGGAAGTTTAACTTTTTAAAATTATGAAAAAAACACCCAACTCTTCCATGATATCCTAATCATCAGAGCTGTGCCCTGATGTCCCAGAGCCCAGCCTACTACAGTTTAGTCTAGTTTAGTGTAGCTAACCCTCACAGGAGGGTGTTTTAGAGCAACCTTCTTACCCAGATGGGCAAAGGGACGACGGCAGGCTCCTCGAAGATGGCGAGGGAAAGATCCACCAGGATGAAGAAGTAGAGGAGGACCTTAAGGATCCAGTGGTTGTAGAGGAGATAAAGCCTGAAAGCACAAAACACCGTAGGCATTAAAGTGAGGAGGCTGGGGTGGAGGAGGTGAAGCTTTAGTCTATAGAGGAGGAGGCTGGGGTGGAGGAGGTGAAGCTTTAGTCTATAAAGGAGGAGGCTGGTGTGGAGGAGGTGAAGCTTTAGTCTATAAAGGAGGAGGCTGGGGTGGAGGAGGTGGAGCTTTAGTCTATAAAGGAGGAGGCTGGGGTGGAGGAGATGAAGCTTTAGTCTATAAAGGAGGAGGCTGGTGTGGAGGAGGTGAAGCTTCAGTCTATAAAAGAGGAGGCTGGGGTGGAGGAGGTGGAGCTTTAGTCTTTAGAGGAGGAGGCTGGGGTGGAGGAGGTAAAGCTTCAGTCTATAGAGGAGGAGGCTGGGGTGGAGGAGGTGGAGCTTTAGTCTATGAAGGAGGAGGCTGGGGTGGAGGAGGTGGAGCTTCAGTCTATAAAGGAGGAGGCTGGGGTGGAGGAGGTGAAGCTTTAGTCTATAAAGGAGGAGGCTGGGGTGGAGGAGGTGAAGCTTTAGTCTATAAAGGAGGAGGCTGGGGTGGAGGAGGTGGAGCTTTAGTCTATAAAGTAGGAGGCTGGGGTGGAGGAGGTGAAGCTTTAGTCTATGAAGGAGAAGGCTGTGGTGGAGGAGGTGGAGCTTCAGTTTATAAAGGAGGAGGCTGGGGTGGAGGAGGTGAAGTTTTAGTCTATAAAGGAGGAGGCTGGGGTGGAGGAGGTGGAGCTTTAGTCTATAAAGGAGGAGGCTGGGGTGGAGGAGGTGGAGCTTTAGTCTATGAAGGAGGAGGCTGGTGTGGAGGAGGTGAAGCTTTAGTCTATAAAGGAGGAGGCTGGGGTGGAGGAGGTGGAGCTTTAGTCTATAAAGGAGGAGGCTGGGGTGGAGGAGGTAAAGCTTCAGTCTATAGAGGAGGAGGCTGGGGTGGAGGAGGTGGAGCTTTAGTCTATAAAGGAGGAGGCTGGTGTGGAGGAGGTGAAGCTTTAGTCTATAAAGGAGGAGGCTGGGGTGGAGGAGGTGGAGCTTTAGTCTTTAGAGGAGGAGGCTGGGGTGGAGGAGGTAAAGCTTCAGTCTATAGAGGAGGAGGCTGGGGTGGAGGAGGTGGAGCTTTAGTCTTTAGAGGAGGAGGCTGGGGTGGAGGAGGTAAAGCTTCAGTCTATAGAGGAGGAGGCTGGGGTGGAGGAGGTGGAGCTTTAGTCTATGAAGGAGGAGGCTGGGGTGGAGGAGGTGGAGCTTCAGTCTATAAAGGAGGAGGCTGGGGTGGAGGAGGTGAAGCTTTAGTCTATAAAGGAGGAGGCTGGGGTGGAGGAGGTGAAGCTTTAGTCTATAAAGGAGGAGGCTGGGGTGGAGGAGGTGGAGCTTTAGTCTATAAAGGAGGAGGCTGGGGTGGAGGAGGTAAAGCTTCAGTCTATAGAGGAGGAGGCTGGGGTGGAGGAGGTGGAGCTTCAGTCTATAAAGGAGGAGGCTGGTGTGGAGGAGGTGAAGCTTTAGTCTATAAAGGAGGAGGCTGGGGTGGAGGAGGTGGAGCTTTAGTCTTTATAGGAGGAGGCTGGGGTGGAGGAGGTAAAGCTTCAGTCTATAGAGGAGGAGGCTGGGGTGGAGGAGGTGGAGCTTTAGTCTTTAGAGGAGGAGGCTGGGGTGGAGGAGGTAAAGCTTCAGTCTATAGAGGAGGAGGCTGGGGTGGAGGAGGTGGAGCTTTAGTCTATGAAGGAGGAGGCTGGGGTGGAGGAGGTGGAGCTTCAGTCTATAAAGGAGGAGGCTGGGGTGGAGGAGGTGAAGCTTTAGTCTATAAAGGAGGAGGCTGGGGTGGAGGAGCTGAAGTTTTAGTCTATAAAGGAGGAGGCTGGGGTGGAGGAGGTGGAGCTTTAGTCTATAAAGGAGGAGGCTGGGGATGGAGGAGGTGAAGCTTTAGTCTATGAAGGAGAAGGCTGTGGTGGAGGAGGTGGAGCTTCAGTCTATAAAGGAGGAGGCTGGGGTGGAGGAGGTGAAGCTTTAGTCTATAAAGGAGGAGGCTGGGGTGGAGGAGGTGGAGCTTTAGTCTATAAAGGAGGAGGCTGGGGTGGAGGAGGTGGAGCTTTAGTCCATAAAGGAGGAGGCTGGGGTGGAGGAGGTGAAGCTTTAGTCTATAATGGAGGAGGCTGGGGTGGAGGAGGTAAAGCTTCAGTCTATAGAGGAGGAGGCTGGGGTGGAGGAGGTGGAGCTTTAGTCTATAAAGGAGGAGGCTGGTGTGGAGGAGGTGAAGCTTTAATCTATAAAGGAGGAGGCTGGTGTGGAGGAGGTGAAGCTTCAGTCTATAAAGGAGGAGGCTGGGGTGGAGGAGGTGGAGCTTTAGTCTTTAGAGGAGGAGGCTGGGGTGGAGGAGGTAAAGCTTCAGTCTATAGAGGAGGAGGCTGGGGTGGAGGAGGTGGAGCTTTAGTCTATAAAGGAGGAGGCTGGTGTGGAGGAGGTGAAGCTTTAGTCTATAAAGGAGGAGGCTGGTGTGGAGGAGGTAAAGCTTCAGTCTATAAAGGAGGAGGCTGGGGTGGAGGAGGTGGAGCTTTAGTCTTTAGAGGAGGAGGCTGGGGTGGAGGAGGTAAAGCTTCAGTCTATAGAGGAGGAGGCTGGGGTGGAGGAGGTGGAGCTTTAGTCTATGAAGGAGGAGGCTGGGGTGGAGGAGGTGGAGCTTCAGTCCATAAAGGAGGAGGCTGGGGTGGAGGAGGTGAAGCTTTAGTCTATAAAGGAGGAGGCTGGGGTGGAGGAGGTGAAGCTTTAGTCTATAAAGGAGGAGGCTGGGGTGGAGGAGGTGGAGCTTCAGTCTATAGAGGAGGAGGCTGGGGTGGAGGAGGTGGAGCTTTAGTCTATGAAGGAGGAGGCTGGGGTGGAGGAGGTGGAGCTTCAGTCTATAAAGGAGGAGGCTGGGGTGGAGGAGGTGAAGCTTTAGTCTATAAAGGAGGAGGCTGGGGTGGAGGAGGTGAAGCTTTAGTGTATAAAGGAGGAGGCTGGGGTGGAGGAGGTGGAGCTTTAGTCTATAAAGGAGGAGGCTGGGGTGGAGGAGGTGGAGCTTTAGTCTATAAAGGAGGAGGCTGGGGTGGAGGAGGTGAAGCTTTAGTCTATAAAGGAGGAGGCTGGGGTGGAGGAGGTGGAGCTTTAGTCTTTAGAGGAGGAGGCTGGGGTGGAGGAGGTAAAGCTTTAGTCTATAGAGGAGGAGGCTGGGGTGGAGGAGGTGGAGCTTTAGTCTATGAAGGAGGAGGCTGGGGTGGAGGAGGTGAAGCTTCAGTCTATAAAGGAGGAGGCTGGGGTGGAGGAGGTGAAGCTTTAGTCTATAAAGGAGGAGGAGGCTGGGGTGGAGGAGGTGGAGCTTTAGTCTATGAAGGAGGAGGCTGGTGTGGAGGAGGTGAAGCTTTAGTCTATAAAGGAGGAGGCTGGGGTGGAGGAGGTGAAGCTTCAGTCTATAAAGGAGGAGGCTGGGGTGGAGGAGGTGAAGCTTTAGTCTATGAAGGAGAAGGCTGTGGTGGAGGAGGTGGAGCTTTAGTCTATAAAGGAGGAGGCTGGGGTGGAGAAGGTGAAGCTTTAGTCTATAAAGGAGGAGGCTGGGGTGGAGGAGGTGAAGCTTTAGTCTATAAAGGAGGAGGCTGGGGTGGAGGAGGTGGAGCTTTAGTCTATAAAGGAGGAGGCTGGGGTGGAGGAGGTGGAGCTTTAGTCTATGAAGGAGGAGGCTGGTGTGGAGGAGGTGAAGCTTTAGTCTATAAAGGAGGAGGCTGGGGTGGAGGAGGTGGAGCTTTAGTCTATAAAGGAGGAGGCCACACAGAGATTTTTTAAGTCAGAGTGCAGTAAATCTGTCTTTCTCTCCTTTAAAATGTGTAAAATTCAGCAGCATGATTCTGCATGCGATGTATTCATCACTGATTCCCTTTGCTAAGAATGCTGCATCCCCGTCTCTTCTCATCACTATCATAGCATGGCTGTTGTGTAACGGAATATTTCATTTCATGGTGAACAAAAGCTGTTAGCGGTTTTCTAAACTAAAAAGAAGGAAAAGGTGCATTTATGGTTGACTTTTTGGCATTTTAGTCATCACCTTGTTGTTTCTGTGAAGCCAGTAGCCACCATAGTAGGACAGGAGCTTGGGCTGAGGATGTGATTGGTATTTCAGTGTGTTTAAACAGGAAATTAAAGGTCTTACCTTACGGCCTGAGGGGACGTGTCGAAGAAGATGTTCCTGTTGTACTGAGCGTCTGAAACGTAGACCGAGGCCAGGTCGAAATCCTGAAACACACCAACACAACGGAGGATGAGTTTTATGAGGCGCTGACTGAACCTTTTAAAGATGATGGATGGTCCAGATTCACATCTGTCCATCTCTCAGAGCTTTAAGCTGATTGGCTCGTTCCCGCTCAGAGAATGAACAGACCAATCAGCATCATCGGAGGAGAAGGGGGTGGTACAAGCATGGTTTAGTTGAAGTGACCACAACCCTGTAAACAATATGGATTTGAAGAACTGTTGGGTACAAGAATCCTAAAGTCCTAAATATAAAGTAAACATAAAGGTTACTGTTCAAACCATCAAAAACTGCAGGCAAACATCTGAAGTCTGTGTAATCTGCATTATTGTCAATGTTTTGGTGCCAGACTTTGCATTAACACTGGCAGATTTTGGTACAAAAATATAATTGGGAATTACAAGTTTTCATGCATTCCTGTATTTCTGATTTAAAGAAATCTAATTATGTGGTATAGAAAAATGTATTAGGTACTGAGGATTTTGATGGTCTTGGGGGGGTCTTACATTAGGGACCGGGCCCTGATCTGAATATAAAGCTGTGTTTCCATCAGTGGGTCTGGTTTAGTTCGCGTTTCCACAGACACCCGTGCCCTCGCTTGGTGGGCGGGGCTGTAAAGGTGATGAAAGTGAAGTCACAGACAGCGCGAGTCTGCTGGTCCAGCTGCAGAGTTATAGAAAGGATGAGTGACAGAAATCAGTAGAGAATAAGCAGTAAACAGCTTTATTTCAGCTGAAAGTGCTTTTTAAAAAAATAACTACATTAATGATGTTAACCGCTGTCAGCGCAGATCCTCAGCTGATGAATACGTGTACAGAGATGTTTAGAGTCGTAACGCTACGTTAATGTGTGAATATATCTAGTCTAGAACAGTTTATACGGTAAAATATGAAAGTTTAGAGCTGTAATGTGAGAATTCACCACATTAAAAATAAAGTAAAAGTTCAGCTGGTGTTAAAATTGAGCTGGATCAAGTCAGAAATCCTGGAGGCGCTGATCTCGTTTTACAATAGTCTGCAGCCTGAAGATTCAGGCTCTGCTTCGTGTTCTTAAAATTCAGGTCCAGATAAACGTCAGGAAACTTGATTTGTGGCCAGACACCAGTATCCACACACTGGGAAACAGTTTGGATCTCCACTGAGTCCAAATAGTTCTGATTTAAGCAGATATTAGTTCGTTTTTCTCCCGTTTTCGCCGCTCCTCACAAAGCAGACTTCCGTGTTTTGTGGCTGGAGGCGAGCAGCCGAGTCGTGTGCTGACGTGACGTCAGTGTTGCCCCTATTGTTGTGTGTAGCTCCGCCTTTTTGGTACGGATAGGTAAGACTGGCACTCCTACAGAAGGGTGCCGAAAAGTGGGACAGTGTGGGTCGGTTTTTTGGGACCCTTTCCAACTTTTGCTCTACAGAAACGCAAAAGAATGCGTGCCGTACCACAACAAACTGAGCCGGACCGCTTGTTGGAAACGACCTATAATTGACCCTAAAAGCAGATCCATTTAGTCAGTGAGAACATGAGCTAGAGTTAATTTCGTCAACTAAAACTATGACTAAAAAGGCCTTTTTTCCCATGACAAATCAGACTAAAACTAACAATATTATATCTGTGATGACCAAAACTGGCTAAAGAATAAGTTTATTTTTCATCAAGATGACTAAAACTAGACTAAAATGTAATGTAGTTTTTGTCAGACATTCTAAATCTGTGATATTTCTCCACTGTGGGCAAATCTGTCAAAAACAACACATCTGTATCTATTCTGCCTCTCAGCTGTAGAAAGCAGGGACCCCAGGTTTAGCAGAGAACTCATTACCATGATTTGGTACCAGATTTAAGGAAGAAAATAAATGCTTGGACTGAAAGCAAAGACCAAAATGTGAGGACTTATTATGGACTAAAACTAGACTAAAATGTTTTGAGGTTTTGTCGACTAAAACTAAAGAGGGTAGAAATGACTAAAATGTGACTAAAACGAAAATGCATTTCATTTAAAGACTAAAACTAAGACTAAAATTAAAAATTGGAGCCGTACTGGAGTACGGTTCATGTTTTTCCTCTAAGCTGCAGGGTAGAAGTGGACGTAGGAAGAGGTCTGTTGTTGGTGTCTAAAAAAATCAAAACCTCCACAGCAGCACGATTGAATTCATGTTCTGTAACTGCAGGAAGAATTTCAGACACTCTTTCATGTATTTTTGTCAAAATGACGGCGTCATCTGCATACGGTTGACTTCTCTTTACATGTCTTGCAGGAGCCGTTGTTAAAAAGTGAGGCAGTCCAGGAACAGCGCCCTGTGGGACTCCTGCAGAACACATGAAGGCTCATTGATGCCGTCAAACAAACAAACTCTTCTACTGCATTACTACTGATTCCTCAGAGGACCTAAAAACCAATCAGAAGTCCTGAACCATCGGGAAGATTTCTGACTGAAGTAGCTGCTGATGGATTAGTAGACTTTAGACATTTCTGCTGGATCTAGTCCTCTCCTCTTCTACACAGATGTGTTTCTGAGCTCATGCTTGTTTCTATTCTGCAGGAACCGTGTAGTTTTTCAGGTATTCAGCTTTCTGACAGCCTTGAAGCGTGCTTGTTGACCATGCAGCTGCAGCCTGACTGTTAAAAGTTGATAATAAAGCTTTAATGAGGACAGGAGTCCACCGTTTACTGCAGCAGTCATCTGAGAGCTCACAAACATGAACACATGATCATGACGGTGTCTGCTCACCTCTCTGCTTTTGGCTGGAGCTGCTCCTTTCTCTCCTTTCTCTCCTTTTTCTCCTTTTTCTCCTTTTTCTCCTGCTGCCTCCGTCTTCTGCGTTTTCGCCTCCATCTCTGCCTCCTGCTCGATATTTCCCCTCAAACTTTATCAAACTTTCCAGAACTTCGTCACTCTTGTTTATTTGTCCGCTCCAGAGGAGTCCGTGTCGGTGTGAGGAGACTTTTCCTCCATCAGCCCTCCTCTCGGTCCTTGAACGCTCCTGTCTGCGCCTCAGTCATAAACCAGGGCTGGTGAGGCGTTCATGGACTTGGGAAAAAACACACTCTGTGACGTGGACAGACTCCTAACTGTAAAAAAGCATCTCAATCACACTATTTGGCATCAAACTAGAATAAAACAAAGATATTGGGCAAAAAATGAAAAAAAAGAGTAATATAAAACGATATTGACAAAAAAGTGACATGAATAAAAACAAACATCTAAGTCAAAAAAAGTGAATCAGACACAAATGTACAAATAAAAATATGTAGAAATATTAAAAATGAAAACTGGGCAAGCAATAAAACAATGATAGATGCATTTTTAATCGTCCAATAATCTCCTTTTTTGTTCACAGTAAAAATGCAGCATACTGAATGAGCTTGCTGATATAAATTCGTTTATGAGTTTGAAATAATGAAAAAGAATTTGTTGTTTGTTTTTTTGTTTTTCATTTAACTGAAGGAGTGATAGTCAGATCGTTTTAACGTTGACTGAATCTTTTACTGACTTTATTTTGAGACAGTGAAGGTGTCACGGAATGTCATGTGACCCTCAGGATAACGGAAACGGAGAGAGAGACGTTCAAGGGAAACGATGAACAAATGAACAGTCGTTTCTTACTGATTATTGATCCAGTTTATAAAAAGTAAAAGTTTATTCATGATCATCAGTTTGGCTCGATGACGTCACCAGGACGTCAAATAAAATGAAAATAACGTAAACAAAGCTTTTTGAGTTTAAAACGTCGATCACAGAGAAACCTATAAGCCTAAAACGGTGGCCCTAAAAATAAATATAATAATTAAAAAAAAAAAAAAAACACGAGCTAGAGAAGAAGTGGGCTATGGCAGTGGTTCTCAACCTGGGGGTCGGGACCCCTTTGGGGGTCGAACAACACGTCGAGGGGGGTCACCGGCTGCCTTACTAAAACTATGAATATTTTTTAAATGACACATTTGACACTTAATACCAATTTCGCTCAATTGCAACACATTTCCATCACCTTTTCCACCAATTTTGCCAATTTTTAACATTTTTTGCCACTTAAGAGCCATTTCTATCAATGTGGAACCCTTTCCAACACATACCTCGGCCTGTTTTTGCCCCTTCTAGACCAATTCTTGCCACTCTCCACCTATTGTTGCCTCTGTTGACCTCTCATTGCCACTATTAACCACTTTCTAAGCCCATTTTTTCTCATTTCAACCACATTTCACTACTTGTAATGTCCATATTTGCCAGTTTAACCCATGTCTGCCCATTTTCAACACGTTTCTGCCTCAGTAAAGCTCTTTATGCATTTTAGACAAATTTTTCCTCTATTTCATCAAACTCCCCACCCATTACAGCCACATTTTAATCCCCTTTTACGTGCATTACTTTTTAATGCACGTGTTTGCCACTTTTACCATACCAAAAGTGCTACAGTGGCCCCAAAGAAAAAGCTATATATGTTAGCTAGAATGTCTTAAAAGCAATATAAAATGTTTCTGTTTCATTAGATAATTTTCCATTTTTTCATTTCATGAAATAACATAAACAACAATCAGCAGCACACAGATTACATGTGAAAAACTCCTTACATATACATCCAGTCTCAAATACTCATAATCCTAAAAACTATAGAATATAACCACCATTATACTGTCAGAGTACCAGCGCACAAAAGCTATGAACGTCTGCATCTAAAATACTCTGATGATTGCCTGCATGTCTGTGAATGACACAGACATTAGTGCTTTTTGTGTCTTATACATTCAGAGAAATACTTTATGCATCAGTGAAACGTTGATGCTTTTGACCTTCAGGGCCACCGTAGACTTGCGTTAAAACCCGCCAGAGTCGAACTGAATAGACTCTGAAACCAGCTCCAGTCCCTACTGTTCCTGGTCTGTTAGTATCTACATTAGTAGAGGAGGTCTAGCTGTATTTGTGTATCGGTGCTGCCCCCTGCTGGTCACTCTGCAGGATGACACCACACTGATACTTGGTCTGAAAGAATCAAAATTCAGACTTTATTCTAAAATTCTTCCATGGATCCATCATAAATCCTGGACATGACATTTATTCATGTTTACTGCAGAACAACAACAGGAAAACACATTTATACTGTTTGAATAGAATGATAAATAAACATTTATACTGTTTGAATAGAATGATAAATAAACATTTATACTGTTTGAATAGAATGATAAATAAACATTTATACTGTTTGAATAGAATGATAAATAAACACATTTATACTGTTTGAATAGAATGATAATTAAACACATTTATACTGTTTGAATAGAATGATAAATAAACACATTTATACTGTTTGAATAGAATGATAAATAAACACATTTATACTGTTTGAATAGAATGATAAATAAACATTTATACTGTTTGAATAGAATGATAAATAAACACATTTATACTGTTTGAATAGAATGATAAATAAACATTTATACTGTTTGAATAGAATGATAAATAAACATATTTACATGTTTGAATAGAATGATAAATAAACATTTATACTGTTTGAATAGAATGATAAATAAACATTTATACTGTTTGAATAGAATGATAAATAAACATTTATACTGTTTGAATAGAATGATAAATAAACATTTATACTGTTTGAATAGAATGATAAATAAACATTTATACTGTTTGAATAGAATGATAAATAACATTTATACTGTGTTTGAATAGAATGATAAATAAATAAACAGAAAATGTACCACCCTCATGTGCTGACATCATAGATCTGTCTTCCCCTGGGTCCCCTGGTCTGGGCCCGTTTAGGCGTCATGCGTGTTTGTTGGAGGTTGTCGTGCTGATGAGCTGCAGCCTCCCTGATCTCCGTCTTCTTCAGTTTCATGGAGATGTTCCACCATCATCACCTCCTTCATCAATAATCCATCACAGCTACAGTCCAGCGGCTTGCCCTGTATTTACTCCCTGCCTTCCTCCATTAAACCGCTCTCATGTTCGTCTCTTTGTTCCCTCAGCTGCTGCTCTATGCTGGTTTCACATCAGGTACCCGGGGCCCCCATCCAAGTACACTTGACCGCCAAAGTCTTTTCACCTGATCCGTGTGAACACCAGTGTACCGTACCTGGGCCCTGTTCCCGGGTCAGCTTTAGAGGTGGTCTAGGGCCCGGATCATGAGGGCTCGAGGTGTGAATGCAACCGTGCTCGAGTACGGGCCGAGCTGTAAACGTCTCCTGTCTGTCCTATCTGTGCGGGACGGGTCCATGTCATCCTCTGAGCTACTCTCTCCCTGTGTTTTTCCTGATTACACCTCCAGAGGAGAAATACCAGAACATCCAGCACTAACATTTCAGAGAAGAAAACTAAACCTTTATCACAGTTATGACCACCAAAGATCAGTTTTAGCTCGTCATAGTTGAGTCAATAAAGTTTTACAAAAGCTTTTTTAATTGGTGACCCTCTTTACAGGGCCGTTAATATCTAAGTGGATCTATGGTCTTCACTGGTGTATGACCTCTGACCTCTCCCCTCCCCCCTCACCTGATGTCACTGCTGATAAAACATTCATTACAGCTGACAGACAGCATCACCACCCCTCCCTGTTACCATGGAGACACACCTGAACACACCTTAACGTGTGCTGAATAATTCAGTGTCAGGTATAAAACAAACGCTTCATGTGAAACATTCAAAAGCAGCAGGTAGCTGAGAACACGCCGTCACGGACAAAAGGAAACCTACAGCGTTAATAATGAAAGGCTGCAGTTCCTCTCATGGCCACTAGAGGCTGAGTGTAAAGCAGCTTCAGTCTCATCCACTCCCATGTTAAAACGTTAAAATGTCCGTGCATGCAGCAGAAATAAACATGTCTACATCCAGGTTCAGAGGCCTTTATGGAGGCACACTGGACAGGGGAATTTGATGCCTGCAATATGTTCCAAAAAAGTTGGGACAGGTGTTAGAAATGACAGTGAATTTTGAAGAATATCCAAAAAAAACTAGAATATTCCACAGGTGCAAAGGTTAATCTAGAGATTTATTGTCTTTCTTATTTCAGTGGGGCAATGCCAAACCAGGTTCTGAACGAGTTACAACAGCATGGCTTCACGGTAAAGGAGGGCGGGGCTTAGGCTGGCCTGCATACAGAAGGCAAGGCTGGATTATTAGGGTTTATTAGCTTCAAAGGATGACATCATCTTCAAAAGCAAGGATGTAATGTTTGATAGGCTTTAAAGATGAAATCATCTTCAAAGGCAAGGATGTAATGTTTGATAGACTTCAAAGATGAAATCATCTGCAAAGGCAAGGCTGGAATGTTTGAGAGGATTTAAAGATGAAATCATCTTCAAAGGCACGGATGGAGTGTTTGGAAGACTTTAAAGATGAAATCGTCTTTAAAGTCAAAGATGGAATGTTTGATTAGCCTTAAAGGATGACATCATCTTTAAAGGCAATAATGGAATGTTTGATAGATTTCAAAGATTAAATCATTTTCAAAGGCAAGGATGGAATGTTTGATTAGCTTCAAGGGATTACATCATCTTCAAATGCAGAGGTCAGAATGTTTTATAAGCTTTAAAAGAAAACATCAATCTTAAAGTCAAGGATGGAATGTTGTATAGGCTCTAAAGACCACATCTTTAATTATTTGGCGCTGGTGTAGCTCAGTCTGTAGAGCGCCATCAGATCCAGTCCCAGTCTCAGTTAATGTTTGTTGAATGGCTTCTCTCTCCATATTTCCTGTCTCCCTTCAGCTGTCCACTTGAATAATGACAAAATTCCTTTTAGAGAACATCTCTAAAAAATAATAAAATAAATACAATTAATTTGTATGGACAGATAAAAAACTGCTTTATCCAAAATTTTTCAAAATTAAAAAAAAAAAGAAAAGAACTAAAAAGCTCCTTCGACAGATTTCCAAAACCAAAACTTTTATTCCTTTTTCTTAATTTATTCGGAAAAATGTACAAAAAAAAAGAAAGTGTGAGTTTCAAGGCTTTCATTACAAAATAATTCTGTTCTGATCATAATAAATTTATTCTTAAATACAAAGGAACTTTGCCCTCGAAGTATTTAAAATCAGCAGACAGTAAAACTAGAACCAAACCAGTTCATTACAGGAAGTACACATGACAGAACCAGGAAGTGACATCATGAGAGTAATTATAAAATAAAAGAACCCCCGTACAGCTGTGATAGAGATATCAACTGTTTTTTCTTCCATTATTGTTCGATTATTTCTGAGCCTTTAATTTAACATGTTTGCTGAACCTCAGAGAGCGGATCGGCCACTAACGAGGAGACGGCGTTTACATCCGCCCTAACCAACGATTTGATGGTCGGCGTGCTAATCCGACCTCCATCAGTTCCTCCTTCATCGAGCTGCAGCGTTCTGTAAAAACTTCCTAATCAGTTCAGTTCTGCTGGAGAACGTTCTAGAAGGACTTCCATCTGATGGCAGACAGGATGGTGTGGATGAAGTACAGAAGAGTCGCCATGTAGGAGAAAACCTGCAGAGATGCAGAGACTGATGTTAACGGCAGAGGAGGGAATCATGGGAAACTCTAAAACCTTTGTTTAAACCCCCTACTCCATGGTGTTGAAGAAGTGCAGTTTCTCTACTGTCCACTAGAGGCTGTCTCCTGCAGTGAGTCAGCCCTCATAGAGCTCCATGTTAAAACTGTAAAGCTGAAACAGGATCACATTTACAGCCAAAGCAGTTCCGGCTCATTCTTCTATTGGCACACGGAGCCCAGCTTATATTTAGATAACTTAGTTTTGACTACATGAAGGTCAAGATTGATTCTTAAATATGCTAAATTAGGGGCGTGGCCTCTGACTATAACGTGTATGCTGTAGCTGCTTGTCAGAGGCATTAGCCCCGCCTCAGCTCCACTTTTTTGTCTGTTTCATCTGAAGGTCGTTTGAGACAATGTTCTATTAGGAATGAATGTAAAGAGGAAAGTTCCAGATGGACCAGAATAAACTAGAGTATGACCCCTAAACTCTACACAACAGTGGTTTTTACCACAGGTTAACAGACTGACCTGGTGTGGAGGCCATCGCTGTGTCTAGTGTGATTGAACCAATCATAATTTAAGCCTTCTAAGAGTTCATCAGCTAATGGAGGTGTTTTATTGTAACGTCTCAAGGCTGTGGTGGAGGGGAGAAACCTTTTGAACCAATCAGAGAGGGGTTTCTGGTCCTCGCTGGGACTCACCACGGCAGAAATGTCCAGCTGGTAGTTCTGGAAGATCGGCCCGTCCCTCATCTCCAGGGTCACTCTGGCCAATGCCACTGAGGCGCTGAGGTAGAAGAAGGCAGCGATTCCATGATACAGGAAGTCCTGGCAGAGAAAGGGGAGGGGCACCAACGAAGAAGAAGAAAAGGAGGATGTATGTGGTTAATCAGCGGCCCTGAGTCAAAGACTGACACAGCTGTGTGATCAGATAAACAGATCCGTCATGGTGACGTGGTTCTCAGACTGGTCTGGTGGGTTCCAGCGTGTTTACAACAGGAAATATTCAGATGATCTGATAATGAACATGACGTTTAGTAGGTTACTGAGAACGCCACGTGATGCATTCAGGGGATCCGGACTCATAGGGGATAATGATTTATTCATTTAGTTCAAAATCAGTTTATTTCAGCAGAGAACACTCATAAACTCTGATGGAACCGAGGATGTGACCATAAAACCTCCATGTCAGCGATGTCCAGACTGTTAGAGGGATTTACCTTTGGATAGAATCTCTGAGATGTCAGACACAACAACTCCAGTCTGAGTTACACGGCTTCTGTTAGGGTCAGGGTTAGCTAGGCTAGGGTTAGCTAGGATTAGAGTAAGCTAGGGTCAGGGTAAGTTAGGGTAGGGTCAGGGTTAGCTAGGCTAGGGTCAGGGTTAGCTAGGCTAGGGTTAGCTAGGGTAAGAGTAAGCTAGGGTCAGGGTAAGTTGGGGTAGGGTCAGGGTTAGCTAGGCTAGGGTGTGTTTGGGAGTGTTTCAGGCCCTATGGAATCAGCAAGTAGAGGTCGATTTGTTCAACTACAATCCAGCATATTTATGTCTGAACATGTTCTACATCTATATGATTTAGATCCTTGTTAACCCTACGATAGAACGCTTGCTGTGACTTACGGCGGCGGCCCAGCTTGCTTTGTTGTGATGACCACCACAGGCGAACACCACCATCCAGATGAAGGTCATGACGAAGCAGAAGACAGACACGAACATCACCCAGCCCTGAGGGTTTGCAGGAACCACCAACGTGCACGCCACCAGGATCCACACCAGACCGCCGAAGATCTAAAGAGACCACAATAAAAGAGGAAACCATTAGCTACGTATAAATATGGACGGCATGTCTGCATCTTCTATGGTACACAGAGATAGTCAAAAAACTGTCTGGGCCCATAATAAACCCAGAGAATGGGCCCTGATAAACCCAGAGAATGGACCCTGATAAACCCGGAGAATGGACCCTGATAGACCCAGAGAATGGACCCTGATAAACCCAGAGAATGGACCCTGATAAACCTGGAGAATGGACCCTGATAAACCCAGAGAATGGACCCTGATAAACCCAGAGAATGGACCCTGATAAACCTGGAGAATGGACCCTGATAAACCCAGAGAATGGACCCTGATAAACCCGGAGAATGGACCCTGATAAACCCAGAGAATGGACCCTGATAAACCTGGAGAATGGACCCTGATAGACCCAGAGAATGGACCCTGATAAACCTGGAGAATGGACCCTGATAGACCCGGAGAATGGACCCTGATAAACCCAGAGAATGGACCCTGATAAACCTGGAGAATGGACCCTGATAAACCCAGAGAATGGGCCCTGATAAACCCGGAGAATGGACCCTGATAAACCCAGGGAATGGACCCTTATAAACCCAGAGAATGGACCCTTATAAACCCAGAGAATGGACCCTGATAAACCCGGAGAATGGACCCTTATAAACCCAGAGAATGGACCCTGATAAACCCGGAGAATGGACCCTGATAAACCCAGAGAATGGGCCCTGATAAACCCAGAGAATGGACCCTGATAAACCCAGAGAATGGACCCTGATAAACCCAGAGAATGGACCCTGATAAACCCAGAGAATGGACCCTGATAAACCCAGAGAATGGACCCTGATAAACCCAGAGAATGGACCCTTATAAACCCAGAGAATGGACCCTGATAAACCCGGAGAATGGACCCTGATAAACCCAGAGAATGGACCCTGATAAACCCAGAGAATGGACCCTGATAAACCCAGAGAATGGACCCTGATAAACCCAGAGAATGGACCCTGATAAACCCAGAGAATGGACCCTGATAAACCCAGAGAATGGACCCTGATAAACCCAGAGAATGGACCCTGATAAACCCAGAGAATGGACCCTGATAAACCCGGAGAATGGGCCCTGATAATTTATTTTTCAGGTCATGTGTGTTGGATCAGTAGCAGTGGTGCTAGCATCCTGGCTAACAGTTATGTCACTGTGGAGCTGAAAAGTGTGTCTAAGTATTTCTGGGTTCTGATGGTAGAATTATTTATTAGTGCAACTCCTTAACCCCTTTTCAACAAATTTTCTGCCAGTGCAAACTAATCCTTTTTGCCACTTATAACCCATTTCTGCTGGGTTTTTTACCTTAAAGCTGCTTTTTTGCAGCCGTTCTGACAGTTAAGGCACATCTTTGAGTCCTTTAGTTCATTTTTCCCACTATTTTGTGACTTTTAACCCACTTTTTGCAAGTTGTTGTCATTGTTGCCACCGTTATTCCCATTTTGCCACTTTTTGCCACAGCCATTCCACTTAATGCTTATTTTTGCCTTTCATTTCGGCACTTTGATTGCAGTTTTTGCCACAGTTTTGCCACTGTATGCTTATCTTGCATTCTTTCTCCCACTTTTAACACATTTTAGCTGTTTTTTTTGTCCATTTTTACCACTTTTTACCCAAGTTTGCTACTTCTTTTTGACAGTTTTATCCCATTTGTGCTGCTTTTCCCTTGACTCTTTTGGCTTTTTTCCACAAATATGTTATTATTCTTCATCAAATTTGTCTCCGTTTTTCGCACACCCTGACAGTATGGCTTAGTTTTGTAATCTAACATTACTTTCCTAATGGTTTAGTTCAATGTGCCTGTCCACATCGCTAATAAAGAGGTAATTCTCTTTCAAGGAAAGGGGTTTACATTTTGAAAATAGTTATAATAGCAGTTAAAATCAGTAAAAACTAAGTCTTGGTTGCTGTGATGAGAGTGGTTATAATTTAGGTTAAAATGAATTAATTTTCCTGTCATTTCTGTAATCAAAGGCAAAAAGTGACCTGTTGTTAAATGCTGTTCTGTTGAATTCTTACTTCCTGTTCGCTGACGGCCCTCGTCCTGACATAAACATTGAACCTGACCCGTTCATCGTCTCTAATGGTTTGGCGTCTTCGTGTCAGCGGCGCAGCCTCTGCATGAACTCTACACCTGGGATGATTGACGGGCTGCATTATTCATGCAGCTGCAGCACGCTCCACCTGCACCTGTGTCAGTCTGTTTACCTGTGAGAGAAGCAGCATTCCTGCTCAGGTGTGACGCTAGATCTGGGCCACAAATAAGTTTATCTGTTGTCATTGTCTGGCGTCTTCAGGACGATCTCTACTCGGAGGATATCTCCGAATCTCACGTCTGAACCACCTGAACCCTGAACATAAATGCTTCTTTACATCCCTTAAATTCCTCAAATTAATTTCTCACATAATTCTTCATTGATCAGTCAACTCAGACGGCGTTTCTCTGGTTTCCTCACTGGTCTCCCTGTCATCCTGGGACTTTGTCCCAACACCACAGGATCATGACGGTTCTACAGCCTTTAATTCTCCCTCTAATATTCAAATTCTTTGCTTATTTCACCCTTTCTGCGCCTGGAACTAGGGCTGGGCAATTAATCACAAATTAGATTAAATCACAATAAGGCCTGCTGCAATTTTCAAATCACAGACAGTGCAATATTTCTTTAACCTGAAATTGGTGTCAAAATACCAGTTTTTTGTTTGTTTTGCTGCAGAGAATTTATTTTTTTATATTTCATTCAATAATTTTAGTGTCATATTTTTAGATTAGTGTACAAAAATCTAATTTTCTTCATTTTTGTATGTTTTTCGTGTTAAATATGAGAGTTACATTAAAATGATCACTCCCTTTAAAACAATTCATGTCAAATTTGCAAAATGAGTTGAAATCATCACAATTAAATATTTTTAATTGTCCAGCCCCAGTTTAATCTAATATCTGTGTTAATTATAGTATAGAAAGGATTTCTGCTACTGTTTTTCTTCTTCTTCTTCTTCCTTTTTTTTTTAAATACATGAGATGAGGGACTTAAGAAATAATCACATATTGAATCGCAATCACAATATTGGATAAAAAAATCGCAATTAGATTATTTTCCCAAATCGTTCAGCCCTGCCTGGAACAGAGTTTGAACTTTACACAGTTGCCAGTTCCACCCACGTCTCCAAAAGTCGCCGTATATTTTGCAAAAATGGAGGACAAAGGCTCCAACATCCCATGGACGACGGTCTGCAGGATAAAGAGGTCTCATTAATCTGACAGCCCAGGTCTACAGCAGGACTGTCTCTGACACTTCCTGTTTGTTCATGTACAGCGGTCTGCGGGAATAAAGTTGTGTTTGAATGAGGAGACTCTGGTCTCTGCTCTGAGTTATCTAGTTAGATTACTGTCTACATTGCTACATTGATGGAGCATGACGGTGATGGTGATCTACAGTGATGGAGCGTGCTACATTGATGGAGCATGCTACGGTGATGGAGCGTGCTACGGTGATGGAGCGTGCTACGGTGATGGAGCGTGCTACGGTGATGGAGTGTGCTGCATTGATGGAGCGTGCTACGGTGATGGAGCGTGCTACGGTGATGGAGCGTGCTACAGTGATGGAGCATGCTACAGTGATGGAGCGTGCTGCATTGATGGAGCGTGCTACATTGATGGAGCATGCTACCTGATGTGTCAGCGTTTACGGTGAGAGAAGCAGCATTCCTGCTCATGGTGTGCTAGATTGATGGGCCACAAATAAGTTTATCTGTTGCATTGATGGCGTGCGCATTGAGGGCGATCTCTACATTGAGGAGCATGCTACGGTGAATCTCACGTCTGACATTGAACCCTGAACATAAATGCTTCTTTACATCCCTTGATTCCTCAGATTAATTTCTCACATAATTCTTCATTGATCAGTCAACTACATTGATGGAGCGTTTCTCTGGTTTCCTCACTGGTGCTACCCTGTCGTGCTGGGACTTGATGTCCCAACACCACAGGATCATGAGCGGTTCTACAGCCTTTAATTCTCCTCTAATATTCAAATTCTTTGCTTATTTCACCCTTTCTGCGCCTGGAACTAGGAGTGGGCAATTAATCACAAATTAGATTAAATCACAATGGCCTGCTGCACATTTTCAAATCACAGACAGTGCAATATTTGCATTAACCTGGAGCGTGTCAAAATACCAGTTTTTGTTTGTTTTGCTACAGAGAATTTATTTGCATTGATATTTCATTCAATAATTTTAGTGTCATTGATTTTTAGATTAGTGTACAAAAATCTAATTTTCTTCATTTTTGTATGTTTTGATGGAGCATGTTAAATGATGAGAGTTACATTGATGATCTACCCTTTAAAACAATTCATGCATTAATTTGCAAAATGAGTTGATGGATCATCACAATGATAAATATTTTTAAGTGATGGAGCCCCAGTTTGCATTGAATGGAGCATGCTACATTGATAGTACATTGATGGATTTCTGCTACTGTTTTTCTTGCTTCTTCTTCTTCCTTTTTTTTGATGGAGCATACATGAGATGAGTGTGACTTACAGAAATAATCACATATTGAATCGCAATCACATTGATAAAAAATGCTAATTGATTATTTTCCCAAATCGTTCAGCGTGCCTGCAGAGTTGATGAACTTTACACAGTTGCCAGTTCCACATTGAAAGCGGTATACATTTTGCAAAAATGGAGGACATTGATGGCTCCAACATACGGTGATGAGTGTGCTGCAGTGATGAGCGTGCTGCATTGACAGCCCAGGTCTACAGCAGGACTGTCTCTGACACTTCCTGTTTGTTCATGTACAGCGGTCTGCGGGAATAAAGTTGTGTTTGAATGAGGAGACTCTGGTCTCTGCTCTGAGTTATCTAGTTAGTTATAATCAGGACCTTTCACCAAGTCTGCAGGATTACTGTCTGTGGGGCGCGTGCTACATTAATGGAGCGTGCTACATTGATGGAGCGTGCTACATTGATGGAGCGTGCTACATTGATGGAGCATGCTACGGTGATGGAGTGTGCTACAGTGATGGAGCGTGCTGCATTGATGGAGCGTGCTACATTGATGGAGCGTGCTACATTGATGGAGCGTGCTACGGTGATGGAGCGTGCTGCATTGATGGAGCGTGCTACGGTGATGGAGCGTGCTGCATTGATGGAGCGTGCTACGGTGATGGAGCGTGCTACATTGATGGAGCGTGCTACGGTGATGGAGCGTGCTGCATTGATGGAGCGTGCTACGGTGATGGAGCGTGCTACATTGATGGAGCATGCTACGGTGATGGAGCGTGCTACATTGATGGAGCGTGCTACATTGATGGAGCGTGCTACGGTGATGGAGCGTGCTACATTGATGGAGCGTGCTACAGTGATGGAGCGTGCTGCATTGATGGAGCGTGCTACATTGATGGAGCGTGCTACATTGATGGAGCGTGCTACGGTGATGGAGCGTGCTGCATTGATGGAGCGTGCTACGGTGATGGAGCGTGCTACATTGATGGAGCGTGCTACAGTGATGGAGCGTGCTGCATTGATGGAGCGTGCTACGGTGATGGAGCGTGCTGCATTGATGGAGCGTGCTACGGTGATGGAGCGTGCTACATTGATGGAGCGTGCTACATTGATGGAGCGTGCTACGGTGATGGAGTGTGCTGCATTGATGGAGCGTGCTACGGTGATGGAGCGTGCTACATTGATGGAGCGTGCTACAGTGATGGAGCGTGCTGCATTGATGGAGCGTGCTACATTGATGGAGCGTGCTACATTGATGGAGCATGCTACGGTGATGGAGTGTGCTACAGTGATGGAGCGTGCTACGGTGATGGAGCGTACTACATTGATGGAGCGTGCTACAGTGATGGAGCGTGCTGCATTGATGGAGCGTGCTACGGTGATGGAGCGTACTACATTGATGGAGCGTGCTACAGTGAAGGAGTTATTAAATCAGAAACATTAGAACAAGGCTGGAAATCTCAGGTATACCAAACACAACACATGACCTCTAACACAGATCAGCATCAGTGTGTTTGTGTGATTTAAAGAACTCAGGGGAAGAGCTACGGGTGTTTGTGGCGTGTAAACTCACAGACAGACATGCTGATAATTATAATTATTATGATTATTTACTCCCATCTATCTTGATGCTTCTCTGCACTCTGACCTCCTTGTTTACTGTCTAAACACTCGTCTGAACCTAGGGATGATTTTGGATGCACGTCTCTTGATGCCTGAGGCCCCAGGCAGTCACTCACTGGTGTCTACCGGTAAAACCACCTTTAATGATAATAATAATCATAATAATAATAACTTTATATGTATAGCACTTTTACAAAGTGCTTTGACATGCAGAAAAACAAAGCAGCAGAACCAACAAGACGACAGCAAATCATTAACACAAGAGAACACTCAAGGTAAGAGAACCTAAACAAGATCAAACCCTAGGCTGTTCAACCCAAACAACATTACTACTGAGACATTATTAGAACTAAAATTCCAGAGAAATTATCTGAGTTTGATATCCCATGACATCGTCAGAACTGCAAAACCTAAGACGTCATTAGAATAAGACATCCTGAGATATCACAGGAACTAGGAAATCACGAGACATTAGAAGAACCCAGGAGCACCTGGCCAACACAGGAACCCAGCCACAGAAACAGTTATTCTGTTCATCGCTGCACTAGACTCTCGTTTACCCGTGATCTGTGATTTTACAGACATGTGAGGAGCTAATGGAGCTCTAAGCTTCTCTCACATCTCTAAACCGTCAGCGGTTTTTAACCACCTGCGTCGACTCTAATCCCGCTGTCTGCCTCTTCTTTGGCTAGTTAACCTGCTGTTAAAGGGATATTTCAGGATTTCTGAAGATGGGTTGTATGAGGTACTTGGCAATAGTAGTGGCGTTATCCACCAGCGATTTCAGACAGCGTTGTCCCTTCAAACAGGAAACGCTTGGGGAAGCTAGGCTAATCCAGCAGGTGCAGATATGCTGCATAATTCAGAAAGTTTTGGCTATAAATGCCACAGAAACAAAGCGGCTCAGTAGCACACTAAATCTAAAGATGCTGAAGGGTCTCATTTTTCAGCCAGAAAAATTAGACACTCATGTTTGTATTCTTTTAAAGTTAAAGTTAAAGTAAACAGGACTTCCTGTTCTCTGTTTTCTCTGCTTTATATTTCACTCTTCACTTTATTTCAGTACTCTTTAATGGAGTTAGCTTCATAAATGAACTGTGATAAACTGATTGAAGCTTGGGTGGTTCAGTCTGTGCAGGAGAGCATAATCAAACTTACAAACCATCATGTCATGAACGCCACATGACAGGAAGTACGCTCTTTTATGACCATCAAATAGTTTTTAGTATTGTGTAAAGTCCATAGAGTTAGCTTCATAAATGAACTGTGATAAACTGATTGAAGCTTGGGTGTTTCTATCTGTGCAGGAGAGCGTAATTTAACCTCCAAACCTTCATTATGTCATAAATGCCATAAAGACAGGAAGTACGCTCTTTTTTTCACCATGAAATAGTTTTTAGTATTGTGTAAAGTCCATAGAGTTAGCTTTATAAATGAGCTGTATGAAATAACGTTGCCTACTGATTAAAACTCAGGTGAAAGCATAATCTAACTTCCAGTTCACCCTCGTCATGTCATAAACCACACGACAGGAAGGTAAATCTGTTAAGATCGGGTTAACTTTGTGTAACTTTTGGAGCGGGTGCTCCATAAATTAAGTTGCCTACTGATTAAAGCTTAGATGTTTCAGTCTGTGCAGGAGAGCGCAATCTAACTTCTTAACTTTCATCATGTCATAAACGCCATAAAGACAGGAAGTATCAGGAAGTATCAGGAAGTATCAGAAAGGTAAATCTGTTAGCAGCACCAGTTTTACTTGAATGAAAATATGGAATGTGGGACTGTTTTATAAAAAAGTGCCTCACAAGTGTTAAGACAATATTTTGCCACACCAGTATTTTGTCCCAACCCTCATCACTATCTCCGTCCTTTAACCAGACCTGCAGGATTACTGGTTTGTGAGACACGTGGCCAGAATCGTGATGGTGCTATCTAATCAGAAATAACATCTGAGATAGATGCGACCAGTTTGAATACAAAGAAAGAAAATGTTGGAAGATAAAGGAAGGATTCATTTAGCAAACATGACGTTAAAGCTCAGACATCCACAGACACGTCAACAGTGACTCAGCGAGTCTGAGGAAGAGCTCCCATAGACCCTTTCTGCTGGATAAATCTGTGACTGGAGCTTCCTGGAGTGTTTTCCTTCTTCATGAGTGTTCAGCTGTGAATCCAGCGTCCTCTAAAGGATGTCTGCTTTTAACTTCCTCTCATCACAGGGCTTTAGCAGAGCTTCATTATAAATTACTCACACTCCCAAGCTAGACGTCTTAATCCTGGTCGAGATCTCAACGCTGGTTTAAATGTAGAGAAATAACAGAGATGGGTGTTTTTAAAGCTATGGCATCAAAAAGAAGGCCACAAAGTTCTACATCAGGGGCCAGCTGAGTAAAGTGGAGGCAAAGACCGGTATGAGCCCCTTCCCCATTTATCTAAAACCCCTAAACTGAGAACAAAGTATTCTGGAGCATCTTTGTACAGGTCCCACAACTCCAGGACCGACTCAACTGGTCCCTCAACAGTCTTCCATCAGAACTCAAACTCCTTTAATCAGCATGAATAAAACCAGCACCCTTCCTCTCTCTCACTGTTAGAACACATTTACACCAGCAGCCTCTCCTGATGTCCACTGTCCTGGCTCCTTGGATTTTCCTTGCCAACTATGTTCTACTTTTGGGCAGAAATGGAGGGAAAAAGCCCCCAACATCCCTGGCTTCCCCAACATAACGTCCTCTATGCTTTGAAGAGCTTATAAAACATTCCATCCTTGCCTTTTGCATACAGCCCAGTCTCGAAGAGCACCTTTAGTCTCCCTCCGTTCTGATACGTGAACACGTCTCTGAGGTAGAAAAATAAAACTAGAAGCTCTATCAGCCATGTTATTTTCTTCTGGACTCACTGACCCATTTCACCAGAGCCAGTCGGTCTAAAGGGACCCAGCAGCCATCACTAGACTGATCTGAAGACATGGGGGGCTTTTAGGGGGGCTTGGACCTTGATGCCGGGGTCGGGGGTCCTAAACCGAGACTTTCAGGAGAATCAAAATCACCCTGGCCCCTTATTCATATTTAAAACACATCTGAACCATTGAAAGTAGATTAATCACATTAATCATGATTAATTATGATCAAAAGAGGAGCACTATTTGTTTTAATCGTGATTAATCACATTAATCATGATTAATTATGATCAAAATTAGAGCACTATTTGTTTAAATTGTGATAATCGCATTAACCATGATTAATTACAATCTAAAAATAGAACGCTTATTGTTTTAATTGCGATTAATTGCATTAATCATGATTAAATGTGATCTAAAATTAGAGCACTATTTGTTTTGATTGTGATTAATCGCATTAATCATGATTTTTTTATGATCTAAAATTAGAGCACTGATTGTTTAATTGAGATTAATCGCATGCTTTATTGTTACTATGAACAAACTTTAAGCCGCGTCAGCGTCTTCCAGCAGCCACAGAGATATAAAATCATTTTTCCACCACTCCTTAATGTCCCATTTTACTTTGAAAAAACTCACAGGAAGCTTTTTTCTTCTTAGCTTTTTTAACTGTTCACTTATTCCCTTTTAAATCCATAACAAGTTCCTTTTTCGTGGTTCAGTTGAGTTAGCCTGTCAGAGAGGCTCAGTGTCTGTAAGTCAGCGTTTGTTAGTTTAGGAAATTTCTCATCAATAGTTTTAAATGCAAAATAGTGGGATTTTTAAATGCGATTAAAAGGCTGCAATTAATTACACTTAACTAAGAAAATGTTGAGATTAATCTTGATTAAAGACTTTAAGCTTATGTGAGAGTCATTCTAGAAAAACACTGAATATTTGACGCCCAGCTGTCATAACTCTATCCAGAGGCTCCTTGGAGAACGTCTAACTGTGGCTGATGGTTAAACTCCTTCATGCACCTTTTTACTACTTTAGAATCCAAATATGTGCAAAAATAGACGATTAAAAACCTGATAACTGACAGAATAATCACTGTGGAGCTTCAGTTCATCACTGAGACTAAACTTTAAACTTTAAAGCATCTTCTATTCAGAAAATCACTCACTAATAAAAATTCATCTCATTATTATGACACAAGACATTTTTCCAGAGTTGCTTATCTTTTATTTGTGTTTTATTTATATTCATATATAGTTTTTTTTCAAAAACTGTTTTCCATAATATTTTGTTATTGAATTGGCAATACTGGGCTACCATACATTTGACATTCATTATAACTTTCATCTCATTGTTTGAATTTTGGCTCTTTCATAATTTAACTATGACATTTTATTCAAATAAGCTTTAATGTTTTTATTTTTATATGGCAAAAATATGCGTCTGTATATTTTTGTGTTATTACCATTTTAAGGAAAACAGTTTGATAATTTTGACTTTTAGTCTGTTATTTGAGTTTACATCCCGTTACTCTGACTGTCAGATAACTTCATAACTATCACCCATTATTTTTATTTCTGAATTGGCAAGAATGGCCCTCCATACATTTTGTCATGCCTTTCCATAATGAGCAAAAAAAAAAACAAAAAACAAAAACAAACCAACAAAATAGTTTTAACTTTTTAGGTAATCTTCATTTCTAATCTGGTTTCATTTTTTATGTCTTTAATATTTTTTTTATAACTGGCCAAAGTGGGCTTCCATACTGTGCCCAGTGCTCTCACCATTAAACGTTTCTACATATTCAAGGCACCAAACATGTTTTTACGTCTCATTTGTTTGAGTTTATCTGAGCTACATCTGTGCAGTCCTGTTATTCTGTTTCCGGTTTAGTCTGTGGATTTGTCTCAGTGAGTGGCTCGTGCTCCACACATAAACCTGACCTCCTGATTAAAGCTCAGCTCTTTGGCTCCGTGCGTAAAGGCTGCGTAAAAGCGCGCGGTGGAGTCTTACCAGCTCGGGCAGGTAGAGGATGTCGGGGATGGTGGTGCATATTCCGACCCCGCTGGGCAGGTTCCCCATGGTGGCGGTGTTGGAGGCCATCCTGCTGCTGCTGCTGCTGCTCGGACTGAACCACGATCACAGCTGCGGCCGTTTAAAGCGGGAGGAGCAGACCGGAAAAACCGGAATCCCCATCAGCGGGAAACACGGACACACCCGGGGCTGGCAGAGCTCAGGGAGCCGGGAGGAGAGGATGAACACCGAGGCTGGGTGGGAAGGGGACTGATGGAGGATCGGGGAGAGGGAGACTTATCAGTGTCTGACCAGCAGCGTGACTCACACGTCACCATGGCAACCAGCAGGACGCCTCCTCAACAACAAACAACAACAACAACAACAGTTGAAGAGTGGAGAAACACCAGCAGGGGCGTAGCTGGGATTAAGGGTCCCAGAAAGAGTACTACAGAGGCCCCCCTACCTGACTAACCAAGCAACAACTGCAGCACCATATTCACAAATATCTGCATTTTCATGTAGTTTTGAACCACAGTTTTCCCAGTTTATGAGCTTTTTTCTTACTTTGGTTAAATTAAATGTACTTACATTACAGGCTTCAGAGTAAGGAATAGATCCGGATTTTTCCCACAAACAAAATAAGGGAAGAACTCCTGAAAACGTATGTATACGTTTGTTTAAATTCACCAGACAGAAAGAAATGGAAAATGTAGCTTTTCCTCCAAAAAGACCGTTTTTAATCGGCAAAATCATAAAATAAGGATGAAATATTAAAAATCTTTGGAAAAAAATGACATTCAGTTTGTATAAATCTACTGGAGAGTGAAATATCTGTTGTGATAAATATGGAAAATCAAAACATTCAAAAATGTGAAAAAAATTGTAGCTTTTGCCAAAGTTTTGATTTAATAAGATAATAATGTTGGATTAAAAATAGTAACTCTGGAAAAATGGCTTTCTTAATGGGTGGGCGGCTGGAGGAGGGACACTGTCATGTCAAATTTTGGTGGGCGGAGTTTTCCCATCATGCTTTTGGTGAATTGTTTGGATGTCACTGTAGCCGTTCCTCTGCTCATGTTTTTGTTGAATTATTATTCAACATTATTAGAATTATTGAAGGTAAAAATTCCTGATCTAAGATGTTTTATCGACCTAAACAAAGACTAACTGGTGCTCCTCGTCCAATGGGAGGCGGGCGTTGGCGTGAGCCTGCATCCGTTCACACCTCCACCTGTAAACAACACATCCATGGAAACAGAGGCTGCCTCTCTTGGCAGGCGAGCTGTCGGACAAACACCTCCGATAATCGCCGAGCCGGGTCTGATTTCAGCCGCTGACACCTGATCCTGCTGCAGGGAATCCTACGCCAGAAGTCTAAAGACACCAGTCAGAGGGGAGGAGGAGGACGAGGACAACAGCAAGACCAGAACCTGCTCCAGAGACCTTTCCAGCACTGTTGATCCACTTCATGTTTTAGGTTGCAGGTTTGGCCGAGGTAGTCGTCCCAGCCTTGAGTTCCACCTGTGGCTCCTTTCCTGCATGTCATTTCCTGTTCTCTCTGTCGGATTTCTTTCATTTTCTACGTCCCATCCTCTCCAACAAAGGCAACCAGCTCTAGAAATAAATCGAAGGTTAGCCATGTAAAGCTCTAGGTGGCGCTGCAAGCTGATGTTATCATTTATAAGATTGAAAGCATTGTCTTCATTGGCAAGGACGGAATGTTTTATTAACTTTAAAGGATGGAATCATCTTCCTAAATTCTATCACAGGCTTCAAAGATCAAATACTCAAAGGCAAGGATGAAACATGAATCTGGTGATGTTTGGGGCCATCCATATGTGACAAAAAGAAGGAAAAATGGCAACTTTTAGGAGGTGGAACTGGCAAGGAGCAAGCCTTTGCTCCTCCCCATCCCCAGCTTCCTTTATTGCCTTTCAAACATTCCATCCTTGCCTTTGAACATTCCTTTAATATCTTTCAAACATTCCATCCCTGCCTTTGAACATTCCTTTAATATCTTTCAAACATTCCATCCTTGCCTTCGAAGACTGCTTTAATATCTTTCAAACATTCCATCCTTGCCTTTGAACATTCCTTTAATATCTTTCAAACATTCCATCCTTGCCTTTGAACATTCCTTTAATATCTTTCAAACATTCCATCCTTGCCTTTGAACATTCCTTTAATATCTTTCAAACATTCCATCCTTGCCTTTGAACATTCCTTTAGTATCTTTCAAACATTCCATCCTTGCCTTTGAACATTCCTTTAGTATCTTTCAAACATTCCATCCTTGCCTTTGAACATTCCTTTAATATCTTTCAAACATTCCATCCTTGCCTTTGAACATTCCTTTAGTATCTTTCAAACATTCCATCCTTGCCTTTGAACATTCCTTTAATATCTTTCAAACATTCCATCCTTGCCTTTGAACATTACTTTAATATCTTTCAAACATTCCATCCTTGCCTTAGAACATTCCTTTAATATCTTCCAAACATTCCATCCTTGCCTTTGAACATTCCTTTTATATCTTTCAAACGTTCCATCCTTGCCTTTGAACATTCCTTTAATATCTTTCAAACGTTCCATCCTTGCCTTTGACCATTCCTTTAATATCTTTCAAACATTCCATCCTTGCCTTTGAACATTCCTTTAGTATCTTTCAAACATTCCATCCTTGCCTTTGAACATTCCTTCTGTGTCAGACATTGAACCCACTTTTCCAAACGTTGCCAACTATGGAAGATGTTTGTATTTTTGTTATTTAATCACTTTTAAAAAGACAGACTGGAACCAATGAAGAACTGTTTGGGAGGAGAAAGACCAGAACTCTTGGTGATCTGAGCCAAAGGATCCCTATCTCTGAAAAGAGACAGATTTCCTGTTGTGATGAGTTAAACCTGATGGACCTCAGCTGAAACACAGGGAAGATCAGGTTTACTGGGAAAGACTGGACTGAACCAGACTGGACGCATTGGTGGAAACAGACCATAAGTGCTGACAGACTCTGTCCTTTTTGTTACAGCCAGGTGTGAGTTGTCCGTGTCTGTATGGGCTCATCTTCCAGGTGTTTCAGTTTCCCCACGTTACCTGAGCTGCAGGTAAATCCTCCTTTCCCCCTTGCTCTATTGTCTGTTCAGGGTCGTTTAGATAATGAGCAGCCTGCCAGGAGACCTGCAGGAGGTTAACGCCTTATCACGTTATACCTAAACATCATGTGACCACGCCTGATTATTCTAGATCCCTTTAAGCCTCAGTAACATCAGAGTACTGGTTAAATCCTGTTCTGTCTTTATGAACATGGTCATAGATTTAGGTAAGCTGATACAGAGTGAGAAAGATTCTCTTCATAACCAACGTCTGTTTCTCCTTCTTGTTTTATTAACATTTGCTGCCCTCTAGTGGCTGTCCTTGTACCCTCAGGCTGCAGTTTGCTGGTCCTCTACAGTAATCCTGCAGGATTAAACACATCTGATGGGATTAAACCTTAAACCTGAGAGTTGAAAAGAAATAATGGATTATGTGATTGGATAAAATCAGATAATCCAGTCCTGTTTTTCTTTGAAGTTGCATAAAACCTCTTATTAGTTTAGTTTCAATTTTATCCAAAGAATGTGTTTATTGTAATATGAGGGTCAGATTTATCCTGATCCAGCCAACGGCTGATTCATACTGGGATTAAACCAGTTTAAAACCATGAAGGTGAGATTTAAAGACATAAATGTATTTTACATATAAATGCTGCTTCACTTCACGTAAAAATGAAATTCATCCCCGTAAAACTAACAGGAGTGAGAGTCCTCGCTCCTCACTGTCTACAGCTAATATAGCTAAAAAAAAGGAGGGAAAGAGCACCTAAGATTTACAGCTTCATGATTTCACCCTTGAAAGCTGATAAAACATTCCATCCTTGTCTTCAGAGTGTTTCAAAAAAGCTGATAAAACATTCCATCCTTGTCTTTAGAGTGTTCCCTGAAAGCTGACAAAACATTCCATCCTTGTCTTCAGAGTGTTTCCACAAAGCTGATAAAACATTCCATCCTTGTCTTTAAAGTGTTCCCATAAAGCTGACAATACATTCCATCCTTGTCTTAAAAGTGTTCACAAAAAGCTGACAAAACATTCCATCCTTGTCTTCAGAGTGTTTCCACAAAGCTGATAAAACATTCCATCCTTGTCTTAAAAGTGTTCCCATAAAGCTGATAAAACATTCCATCCTTGTCTTTAAAGTGTTCACAAAAAGCTAACAAAACATTCCATCCTTGTCTTCAGAGTGTTTCCACAAAGCTGATAAAACATTCCATCCTTGTCTTCAGAGTGTTTCCACAAAGCTGATAAAACATTCCATCCTTGTCTTCAGAGTGTTTCCACAAAGCTGATAAAACATTCCATCCTTGTCTTTAAAGTGTTCCCATAAAGCTGACAATACATTCCATCCTTGTCTTAAAAGTGTTCCCAAAAAGCTGACAAAACATTCCATCCTTGTCTTCAGAGTGTTTCCACAAAGCTGATAAAACATTACATCCTTGTCTTAAAAGTGTTCCCATAAAGCTGATAAAACATTCCATCCTTGTCTTTAAAGTGTTCACAAAAAGCTGACAAAATATTCCATCCTTGTCTTCAGAGTGTTTCCACAAAGCTGATAAAACATTCCATCCTTGTCTTAAAAGTGTTCCAGTAAAGCTGACAAAACATTCCATCCTTGTCTTTAGAGTGTTCCCATAAAGCTGACAAAACATTCCATCCTTGTCTTTAAAGTGTTCCCTGAAAGCTGACAAAATGTTCCATCCTTGTCTTAAAAGTGTTCCCTGAAAGCTGACAAAACATTCCATCCTTGTCTTAAAAGTGTTCCCAAACAGCTGACAAAACATTCCATCCTTGTCTTAAAAGTGTTCCCAAAAAGCTGACAAAACATTCCATCCTTGTCTTCAGAGTGTTTCCACAAAGCTGATAAAACATTCCATCCTTGTCTTAAAAGTGTTCCCATAAAGCTGATAAAACATTCCATCCTTGTCTTTAAAGTGTTCCCATAAAGCTGACAATACATTCCATCCTTGTCTTAAAAGTGTTCCCAAAAAGCTGACAAAACATTCCATCCTTGTCTTCAGAGTGTTTCCACAAAGCTGATAAAACATTCCATCCTTGTCTTAAAAGTGTTCCCATAAAGCTGATAAAACATTCCATCCTTGTCTTTAAAGTGTTCACAAAAAGCTAACAAAACATTCCATCCTTGTCTTCAGAGTGTTTCCACAAAGCTGATAAAACATTCCATCCTTGTCTTAAAAGTGTTCCCATAAAGCTGATAAAACATTCCATCCTTGTCTTTAAAGTGTTCACAAAAAGCTAACAAAACATTCCATCCTTGTCTTCAGAGTGTTTCCACAAAGCTGATAAAACATTCCATCCTTGTCTTCAGAGTGTTTCCACAAAGCTGATAAAACATTCCATCCTTGTCTTTAAAGTGTTCCCATAAAGCTGACAATACATTCCATCCTTGTCTTAAAAGTGTTCCCAAAAAGCTGACAAAACATTCCATCCTTGTCTTCAGAGTGTTTCCACAAAGCTGATAAAACATTACATCCTTGTCTTTAAAGTGTTCCCATAAAGCTGATAAAACATTCCATCCTTGTCTTTAAAGTGTTCACAAAAAGCTGACAAAATATTCCATCCTTGTCTTCAGAGTGTTTCCACAAAGCTGATAAAACATTCCATCCTTGTCTTAAAAGTGTTCCAGTAAAGCTGACAAAACATTCCATCCTTGTCTTTAGAGTGTTCCCATAAAGCTGACAAAACATTCCATCCTTGTCTTTAAAGTGTTCCCTGAAAGCTGACAAAATGTTCCATCCTTGTCTTAAAAGTGTTCCCTGAAAGCTGACAAAACATTCCATCCTTGTCTTAAAAGTGTTCCCAAAAAGTTGACAAAACATTCCATCCTTGTCTTCAGAGTGTTTCCATAAAGCTGATAAAACATTCTATCCTTGTCTTAAAAGTGGTCCATTAAGCTGATAAAACATTCCATCCTTGTCTTAAAAGTGGTCCATTAAGCTGATAAAACATTCCATCCTTGTCTTAAAAGTGGTCCATTAAGCTGATAAGATTTCCATCCTTGTCTTCAGTGTTCCCATAGAGCTGATAAAACATTACATCCTTGTGTTCAGCATGTTCCCATAAAGCTGATAAAAAAATTCCATTCTTGTCTTTAAAGTGTTCCTATAAAGCTGATAAAACATTCCATCCTTGTCTTAAAAGTGTTCCCATAAAGCTGATAAAACATTCCATCCTTGTCTTCAGAGTGTTTCCATAAAGCTGATAAAACATTCCATCCTTGTCCTTGAATGATGTTGCCATCCTTTGAAGCCAACAAAACATTCTTTTCTTACCTTTAAAGCTGATTATGGTCTTAAATGTCTATGAAACGTTCCATTCTTTGAACCTTTGTAGCCAAAAAAACATTCCATTCTTGCCTTTAAATATGATGTAATCCCTCGCAGCCTTTAAAATATTCCATCCTTGCCTCCAAGGATGGAATATTTAGGTCATAAGGTCCTGCTGGACACTTTAGTCCCCACCCTCTGTCGTTGTGAAGCCATGCTGTTGTAACTCGTGTAGAATGTGCAGGACAACCTCTCCCCGGTGAGAGAGTTTGGATCATTCCACAACTTCCCTAACCTGACACGCCAAAGCTTCAATAGGAAACGTTTGAGAAAAGGCAGAGGCTTTGAAAAAAACTCGGAGTGTGACTGGATGAACGTTCTGTCTGTCACATCTCTACGGGCCAATCAGAGCAGCAAAACACGTGATGTAGCAGTTATAGGGCTGCGCGTGCGCAGCTACAAAGGAATAACGTGAAACATGGCAACTGCAGACATGTTAGTACTTGACTTTTGTTGTTTTTGAAAAGAAAACAACTCACTGCTGTTCTTTGTTCTTTTTTAAGAAGAATTGTTGTCAAGTTCTGATAAAACTGGCGCTTTAGCAGCATCCAGGCTAATCTCTTCCTCCATAACTGCACCAGCTCTTGCTGCTGCTTGTTAACGTCACGACACTGCTGCGCCTGAAAGTACTGCCCCTCGTCGCTGATTGGTCCTGTCACTTTCTAATCGGACCCAAACGGTTCAGATGGGTGCTTAACAAGATGGATTTGCCAGTGAAAAACAAGGAAATGGGCGTGTCCATCTGCTTTGCAAGGTTACAACTTTCCCAGTCCTTTCTTACCCGTCCCATTTATTTTGTTACATGCTTTAAATTCATTTTGTGCTTCCTGAGCAGTGACGCCTCCAGACGAGTTCTAAAAAAAGACTTTGGCTAGCGCTGCCATCTGGGCTGGCCAGTCATTTTAAGGAGTGGCTGGCATCACGCCTCGCCCTTTCCCTGAAGACACGCCTCCTTCATCACAGGTGTGAGGACAGAGGGTGGAGGACAGGTGACTGCATGGAGGGTTCAATAGGACTGAAACGTCCCTTTAACGTTGGATGTGAAGCTTCTTCTGGGACGTAAAGTGTTGGTCCACTCTGTTGGTCACACAGGTACGCCTTCTCTCACCTTTGCTAACCTGGACATGGAGGGTTGTTCTCTGATCAATAATGTCGTCCTGCTCTCTTTGATCTCTCTTCATTGATCTTTGCATTAAAACATGATGAACAGTGTCTCTGCAGCATAATGCTCGTCTGCATTCAGCAGGCATAGATATAACTACAGGGAAATAAATCCGTCCTCGTCCTGATGACCTGGTTTGATCTGACTCTGTTACATTACCCTGACTATAAACTGTCTGGTACAGGATAAAGTCTCCTGATGTAGACTGAACCGGTTTATAAAACTGGTTTGGGCCGTCTGACAAATATTTTAAACTTTCTTGCAGTGATAGCTTGTGGATTGTCCAATAACATCATGATGTTCTGTGTTCTCTCTGCTTTGGCTTTTCCATATTTTGGCTAATCGTATTTTATCTTTTCTTCATGATTATTTATTATTATAAACATTTATTTTTAAATATTTTTATAAAATCATATGCAACATACACTGCTGTGAAAAAGTATCCTCCCCCTTCCTGACTGACAGATGACAAACAAAATCACAAACATCCATCAGTCTGAAAGGGTTACAAGAACATTTACAAGGCTTTTGGATTCCAGAAAACTACGCTGAGAGCCATTATCCACAAGTGGAGAAAATTGTGAACAGTGGTGAACCTTCCCAGAAGGTGACGACCTACGAACATGAGAACATGGACGACTCATCAAGGAGGTCCCAGAAGAACCCAGAACTACATCTAAAGACCTGCAGGCCTCAATGACTCAGGAGTGTTAATTTCATCAACAAAACTATGACTAAAAATGTTTGGCAGCCTTTTTTTCCATGACAGAAAATAGACTGAGACCAACAAAAATAGATCTGTGATGACTAAAACTAGACTGAGACTAACAAAAATAGATCTGTGATGACTAAAACTAGACTGAGACTAACAAAAATAGATCTGTGATGACTAAAACTAGACTAAAATGTAACGTAGTTTTTGAACATTCAGGCCCGTCCACACAGAGATGAATTCAGGAGTATACACAAAAGTTTTTTGTCGTTTTGACGGTTCATCCACACAGAAATAGTATTTTTGGTGACTGTAAACGATACTTTTTGAAAACAAGTCCCAGAGTGCACAAATCCATAAACAACTACCGATTGGTCTCCGTGTGAACGGCCAGCCGCATCTCTCTTAAAACGATTACGTCAAACATAGCGCAGCTCTCCACTGTGGGTAAATCTGTCATAAAACAACACATCTGTATCTATTCTGCCTCTAAGCTGTAGAAAGCAGGGACCCCAGGTTTGGGGTCCCTGCTAAAGAACCAACTGACATGACTTGGTACCAGATTTAGGCAACAGAATAAATTCTTGGACTAAAAGTAAAGACTGAAATGCGAGGACTTTTATGGACTAAAACTGTAAAGGGTAGAAAAACTAAAATGTGCCTAAAACTTAAAGACATTTCATCTAAAGACTAAAAGTAAGAATAAAATTAAAAATAGTTGCCAAATTCAACACTGTGACTCAGGTAAGGTCAGAGGTCATGATTCAACAATCAGAAAGAGACTGGGCAACAATGGCATCATGGGAGAGGTCCAAGGCCAAAACCACCGCTGACCAACAAGAACACAAAGACTCATCTCACATTTGACTAAAAACATCCTGATGATCCCAAAGACTTCTGGGAAATATTCTGAGGTCTGACCAGACACAAGTTCTGGAAGGTGGAGTCAAACTAACCCAGCATTTCATCGGAAGAACACCAGACCAACAGTCAGACATGGGGGTGGTAGTGTGATGGTCTGGACCAGGACCTGGACCACTAGAACCATGAATTCTGCTCTCTAGCAGAAAATCCTGAAGGAGGATGTCCGACCATCAGTTCATGACCTCAAGCTCAAGACCACTTGGGTTATGGAGCAGGACCATGATCCCAAACACACCAACAAGGCCACCTCTAAATGGATCAAGATGAAATGAAGGTTCTGGAGTGGTCTAGTCAAAGTCTGGACTTAGATCTGACTGAGATGCTGTGGCAGGACCTTAAACAGGCTGGAAAACCCTCCAATGAGGCTGAATGAAAGAGTGGGACAACATTCCTCCACAGTGATGAGAAAGACTCACCGACAGTTATCACAAACACCAGGGATGGACATCCAGTTAGGGTTAGGGGGGAGTGGCCTTTATGACGGGACCAGGTAGGTTTGGATTTATTCCTAACAAATGAAATCATCATCTAAACACAGAAATAAAGACACCAGTAAAGGGGGAAATGCTTTTCACTGCTCTGCTGGCTGCACCTTTCACTGGTATGTGTGACTCTGTGGATTGTTGTTGGGATTGTTCTCATTTATTTCTATTTTATCATCCAGCACTCAGAGTCCAGGACAGATTTCCCCAAGGGGACAACGAGGCTTATCAAATCCTAAGAGGAGTTTTAATGGTATCTGCAGATAGTGGTCTGTATTGTTTTAAATACTAAAACTGTAAAAAAGTGCTTTGGTGTTTACATGTATGATCTGATGCTAGATCGGGTCTTGGATTTATCTAAGAATATAATATTTGAGCATATATAAACTTTGGGGTTTGAGGAAAAACGGTGGAAAAAAGAAAGGTCTGGAAGCCACCCGGTGTTTTTAATTTAAGAAAGACATGCAGTGTCACTGGAAAAATCCTGCATAGATCTACTCTACGTGTGCTTAAGAGAACATTAGTTTTATTTATTATTATTATTATTATTACTTTTTATTAATTTTTCCATCATTTAAGTTTATGGAGCCCCTTAAGGGACATGGAGAAAAAAAAAACTTTAGGGAGAAAAAAAAATTTAAACAGTTTGCGAGATCTTGCAAACTGTTTACATTTTGTTTTCCATTTTTTTTCATGTCCCTTAAAAAAAAATTTCTCCCTTAAATCTTTTTTCTTCATGTCCCTTAAGGGGCTCCGTATTTTTTCATGTCCCTTAAAAAAAAAGAAATTCTCCCTTAATTTTTTTCTCCATGTCCCGTAAGGGGCTCTGTATAGTTTACATACAACGAGTACTCACATTTTTTAATTTAATTTTCTGATACATGCTCAAAATCATAATAGGAAATCAAGTAAAGGCAAAAATATATATATACAATGTATTTTTTAGCTGTTTGGGAAGCGCAATATTTCACTAACAATAATAATAATAATAATAATAATAATAATAATATAACGGAACATTTAAAAAAAAGTAAAAATAAATCACGCCAACCTCCGAAAGTTCGTGTTGACTCGTGTTTTTTTTTTCACATTTTTTGGATTCATGAGACCATAACAGGCACACATATATCACGTCTATGATAACAGGCCTCTGGGGGTCGCTGTTGTAGGTCTTAAGCCAAAATCTCATTCAACCATTCACCTGCGCCTGTAGCCGGGGTATTACGGTGCTGGGGTGCGGGTCTATTACCGTATCGGAGGACATGGCAGCGGGCAGGAGCTGCGGCAGCCCCGCTAACTCTCCGTAAGTCTTCTTCTTTGGTTTTTTACCTGCTCAAACGTCTCACTTTACCTTCTAAACGCCTCATAGCACTGTCCGTTAGCAGGTCGGTTAGCCTGCTGCTAGCCACCGTTCGTTAGCTCCGTGTTTACCGAGAGTAGCGGTGATAACGGGCAGACGGAGTGGGCATACCGGAAGAGAGGGCACATTAAAGACAGGAGCGTGAAAGAGTGACGCATCAGAGCAAAACACCGAGGAGCGCGAGCCTCATCCCATGATTCCTCTGGTGGGTGTAATGTTCCGTAATGAGGGTCACGTGACCATATTGAACCGGGTTTGTGTTAGCCAAACATCGCCGTGTTGAACTAATGAGCCGCTGCCGTTCCCCCCTCTGCTGGACAGAGTAATGGAGACTGTTAGTGTTTAGATGGGAGGGCCCTGATGGGCCGTCTAACACTATTAAAGCTCTGATGGCTGCAGCATGGAGGAGTTGTCTTTCTCTGCCAGCTGGAGCACGTCTACAGGCGCGTAAACAGCCTGTTCATGCAGATATGGAGTATTTTTAAAGCCTAAACACTCCTGAATGTAGAAACGGTCATTCTGGAGGTGAAGGAGACTCATGCTTTATTTCATCAGAGCTGTAATGGTGCATCCACATCCTGGTGAAGCTGGTGTGTACTTCCTAGGGCTGGGCAGTAAACTCCTGTCATGATATTCTTAGCTAATACAGCTCAACAGTGTGTGACACGATGCATACGTCACCAACACTGGATTACTGGACAGGGAAGGACCCATCACTAGATCCATTTCATACTGAAACTCAGTATGAAGTCCTGGTAGTAAGTAGGCCCAGCTATGAAGTCAGCAAAATTCTGCTCCACTGTTAAATTAATCTGTGATAACCACATTTAATTATTTTTACCTGAATAATAGCCACTGTTATCAAGCCTAACACTGTGGGAGTTTTTTTACTATTTGTGCCGAAGTATAAAGTCATCCTAAAAATGGAAATCTTTTTTTTTTTTTTAAATCAGAAATGAAATGGGTTAAAAATAACCAAAAGATTGTGGAAAAGGTGGTGAAATCGGGTTTTAAAAACCACAGAAATGGGTTGAAAGTGGCAAAAATTCAATAAAAGTAGCAAAAAAATGTGGCATGTAAGGATCAGAGTGGCAAAAACGGGTGTAAAAAGTGGTAAAAAGTGTTCAAAAGGTTAATATTGGCTTAAAGGTGGCAGAAATTGGGGTAAAAGATGGTGAAATGGGATTAAAAAGTGGGACAAAATAGTTTAAACTGGCAAGAATGGGCATAAGAAGATGCCAAGCAGGGTTATGATGTCAGTTATGATGCCATTAAATACCCTTTTTCATATTTTTTGGGCCATTTTACAACTTCTTTCTGCTTCTTTTTCCCCATTTTTTCCACTTTTATCCCATTTTGCCCTTTTTCACCTTTTTGCCCATTTAAGCTACCTTTAATCATTAATTATCCATTGTTTCCCAATTTTTTTGCTCATTTCTGCGATGTCTTTTTGCCACTTTTATCCCATTTTTGGCCTTTTTTTTAACCATTTTTTGCCACTTTTGTCCATTTAAACTACCCCTTGCTATCATAAACCACTTGTTTCCTATTTTTTGCCCATTTTTGCCACTCTTGACTAGGGATGCACAATATTGGATTTTTGCCAATATACGATGTGCCGATATTTTGAAACAAATTTTGGCCGATACCGATATTTAATTACATTTTTTTCCACTGTTATAAACACCAATTCTATCATGGACTACAATTTTTAAAAGAATATTGGCAGTCTGTTTTTGTACAAACTGACAAAACATTTGATTTTTATCAGAACTGAAGGATATATTGTTTTGTTTTGTTTTTCAAATACAGCCATACACTAATGACAAACTTACCGTAATGTCTTTGGGTTACATGTGTGTTACATGCTTACATGTATTTTTAACAGTCCAGCAAAGTCATCTGCATTTTTGAGGGCAATAAGCAGCAGAATAACCTGCTGACTCTGAGCTCCACAGTATGAAAAAGAAATAGCTTATACATTTAGACTGACTCTCCTTATTACTCAGCCAGTTTGCAGGATGGCTCCCTGAGATACTCCTGACAAAGAGCTTTAAAAAACAACAACACAGATTCTTAAATGCAAAAAAACCTAGCTACAGTTCAGAGCTAAATTATGATTCTAAATTTCTGAGACTCAAGATGAACAGAAATAAAACTTCAACTAAAGTAGTTCTCCTGATTCTGCTTTAAAGAGCACAAACTAACTAAGCAACCCTGTAAACAGCTCTGTGACCACACAGTGACACCCACGTCTCCAATGCTGCACCTTCGAGTGTGCACGGGAGACGGCACTCAGAAGTCCGTCATTGCTTTTGCCGTGTTTCGCGCATGTCATGTAGGACGACATGCACGTTCTTTTTATCTCTATCTAAACATGTTAGCAAAAGCGGCTGCAACTGCGGCTGCTGAGTCAGCACTCCTGTGAGTGTAGGACAGACTTTTTAAGAGTAAAATCCTCATCTATCCACGGAGACAGTGAGGCTAAACGTGATGATGTCTATATATCCGTGGTGAAGCTAATATGTTTAGCTTTACCAAGGAGCTTCTCTACGTGACTGGAAACGAAGTTTTGCCATTCTTCATAGTCCTTGCAGTCATCAGGTTGGCGGTTTTTTAGATGCAAAATTAAACTGGTGGTGTTAAAGGCATGCTGTGGAGCTCCTCCACGCATCTGATGTACTTTACAAGGATGCAAACAGCAGCTTTGCTGTCTTGTTCCCACACCTCAAACTTCTCCCACACAGCTGACATGTTGTTTATTGTTGTTGTTTGCACACGTCCGGCATCATCATGTGCGCTTAATTATGACGTCATATTATCAGCTGTACACATCGGCGTAAATTTTACTATCGGCCGATACCGATATACTACTGATAATATCGTGTGTCCCTACTCTTGACTGCTTTTTGCCCATTTAAGTCACTTTCCACTCATTTTTTTGTCACTTCTCACAAATTTTTGCTACTTTCTGACCATATTTTAACTTTGTCACCCCATTTTCAACCATTTTTTGCTGCTTTTTGACCATTTGCCACCTTTAACCTATTTTTATTGCCACTTCAAGCTGTTTTTGCCACTTTTCACCTCTTAGATTGTGGCTCTTGCCAAGATATTTTCAATAATTTGGCTCTTTGGTTGAGTAACACTGCTCTATAGCATAGTCCCTATAGTAACTATGGGTCTCACTCACAAACAGTGTGTACGCACAAATTTGTGCTTAAATCGTGCATACGAATGTTTGACGCACAAATCAGTGATTCATCAATATGTTCTTACTTGAATTTGTTCTTACTCTGCAAACAAATTTAGAACCTCTTCAGACCATGCGTACGCACAAATGATAATGAACATTTCTAAAAATGTTAAACACTTATCTTTTACCCAAGATGCACAATGTATTGAAACAACATTAATTTATAAAAGCTTAAAGATAATAATTAAAACCGGGAATTAGCTAATGAGTTGGCCTAATGTACTAAATAACCATGAAATAGACACTTTTCATTCATATACTTAAAATCTTGAATCTTCAATTTAACATTTCATTTCCAATTTTTTTTTTTTTTTTAAAAGAGCATTTAAGTAAAATAGAGCAACTTTGACAGGTCACCGTCATCCGGGCCTAAAGATTAATTCATTGTTGTGATCAGCATCGGCAGTTTCAGTAAAATAAAGTTGTTTTTTCTGATTGACTTCACTCGTTAATTGCAAGAGATGAAGAATTCCAAATATAAACAAATAAATAATTACAGGTAACCTGATGGATGAATGTCATCACTTTCACCCTCGTTCTGTTGACTTAGGCCAGAGATGGATGAGTTTCTAATTACTGCAGCCAGTCGCTCATCCTGTGGAGTGAGATCAGGTGGTCCTTGTTCTCCTCAGGTTTGCTTCTTTTTTCTCTGGTCTGATATCCTTTTCTTTGCATCCACCTTGATATCAAACCACTTTCTCTTCACCTGAGCCACGGTGCGGACCTCAGGTGACACTGCATTGACAGCCTCTATGATAGAGGCCCAGGTATCTTATTTATCATCGAGACTCCAGTGAAAACGCTTGCCTCCACCTCTGACACGATAACTTCAATTTCCGCCGTTGTGAAATTTCTTCCTATAATTTTTGGGGTCATCTCTCGCAACTTCAAACATCCTCGCCGATCCCGTTTTGATGCATCCAATGGTTGTCCTTTTATAGAGGAATAGGGGTGTGGTTTATGCAGATTGCAGGCACGAACCTGTCAATCTGAATGATTCTGATTAACTAACATACGCGCGGTGGTGAGAAGAGAATTGGCCGGTGCGCACATGTCATGAGTCCGACGGTGACTTTGCGTATACGCTGAATTTGTGCGCAGAGTAAGAACATTTCTACGCATTTATTAGTGAATGAGGCCCATTAAGTTTATCCCTTTAGCTCCATGCACAGCAGAGGTTAGCAAAGCAAATCACCTTTTCTGGTTTATGGTTCTGCACCTCCCCCGCCTTCGTGGCTCCCCCCAGGGGAGGCCCGCCTCACACTTTGAAAACCAATGATGCAATGGATAGCATCATCTTCAAAGGCAGAGGACGGAATGTTTTTTAGTCTTTCATAGATGACATCATCACAGGCAGAGGACGGAATGTTTTATAGTCTTTTAAAGATGACATCATCACAGGCAGAGGACGGAATGTTTTATAGTCTTTCATAGATGACATCATCACAGGCAGAGGACGGAATGTTTTATAGTCTTTTAAAGATGACATTATCACAGGCAGAGGATGGAATGTTTTATAGTCTTTTAAAGATGACATCATCACAGGCAGAGGACGGAATGTTTTATAGTCTTTTAAAGATGACATCATCACAGGCAGAGGACGGAATGTTTTATAGTCTTTTAAAGATGACATCATCACAGGCAGAGGACGGAATGTTTTATAGTCTTTTAAAGATGACATCATCACAGGCAGAGGACGGAATTTTTTATAGTCTTTTAAAGATGACATCATCACAGGCAGAGGACGGAATGTTTTATAGTCTTTTAACCCTTGGTCTCTTGTAATTTTTATCTACATCTGTCCTTGTTTGTCCTGAAAATGGACATGCAGAAAGGTGCCAATAAAATAATCATTTTTCAGCTTTTTTTTTAACTTTTACTGCTTCAAATCTCTTCAACAACTTCAACAAAAAAATTTAAAAAATTCAATGTTACACGCTTTTTATGCCAGTTATTGTACACCATGTCACTGCCATTTTTTATGGTAAAAAACACTAAAACACTATAATTCCCATATAAAATGATCTAGAAAAAATTTTTTTTTTTCAATAAATAGAGTCTGGGCCATGCCAATGATGAGTAGTAAAATTGATTTTGATGCATTGAAATTTTTTCTGTAGCGCTGAATGCCATATTTTAGCTACAATCACCCTTGTTTGTCCGAAAACGGACATGCAGAAAGGTGTTAATAAAATACTAATTTTTCAACTTTTTTAAAAACTTTCACTGCTTCAGATCTCTTCAACAACTTCAACCCTGACTACTGAAAAAAAAAAAAAAATCAATGTTAAACCCTTTGTATGCCACTTATTGTACACTATGCCTATGACTTGGATTCGTCCATGCTAAACAGATGAGTCCATCCATGCGTAAAACACGCCAGTTTTACCCTCCTTTTCTTGTGCTTCCTCCTCTACCAAATCTAATACGAGTGAATGCATTTGTTCATACTAGGTTTATTTTATGTACAGGCATAAAGAATCAGAGGATATATGTAGGATATGAACCACTAACGCGCATTTCCACCTCTAACCAAAATGTGACCACAAATATGCCAATTACACGCAGATATAAATGTACCGCATCTTTGAGATATGATATATTCTTACCTATTGATGGAAAGGACCCGTGCATCCTCATGCTTGTTAATCCACTTGCTATGAAGTGAGGGCAAAGTTGAAATTGTCCAAATGTCCCTCTTTCTTAGTCCCAGGCTGCAGAATCCACAGGTAACATATCCTAATGTAAACACTCCACTTATGGCATGTCCGCTTGTAAACATACACGCAGATTCGCACCCGATCACACACGTAGGAGCACACAAACTTTTCCTTACACATCTAGCCCACTACCAGACATCCATATCTAGTGGCATGAATTGTTTCATTTAATTCTGGTTATGTTTAGTGGGTGAAATAGCGCTCCAAACACTCTGAGCGCATGGAAGGAAAACCATGTCTGCGCTGCTGAAAGGGTTAAAATGGTGCGCTGCACTATCCGCTGGATCACTGTTTAATGGTGAAATTTAGATCCCTGGTGATCGACTGACTGCAAAAAAATGGGTGCTAAAAGTTGTTTTGGTGCCCTAGACACACAGTCAAAAAAAATGTTCTGAATGGAAGTCTATGTGTCCGATTTCGGACAAACAAGGCTGGAGCTATTTCGCGTCATGGGCGTTCTATGGGTGACTTGGTTTTCATTTTTTAATTTTTTTTTTTAATATAAAGAAAAAGTAATAACTTTGGCCAAGATTGATGCCTCAATCTATAAAAATGTGACTATTAACTAAAAAAAACCAATGATTAAAATGATGAATGTCCTCAAAACGGACATAGTAGGGACCAAGGGTTAAAGATGACATCATCACAGGCAGAGTACGAAAGTTGGTGAAGCCGGGGTTGTTGGGGGCTTTTCCCTCCATTTTTGCCAGAGTTGTCCTTTGTTGTCAACTTTAGGAACAGTTGCCAACAAAACACAGTCAATATAAGGGAAAAAGTGTTGGTTAATATTTGTTCTTAAAATGACAGAGAGATGTTATATGCTGTTTTTTTTTGTAGCTAGTTAGCCCCAAGCTTAGAGGCTAGCAGTGACAGCTAACAGCTTTTCACCCTCATGTTGTCATAAACATGCTTTTAATGGAAATGCTGATGCACTTTTTAGAACAGTGACTCTAAACAGTGGTGGGTAGGGGACTGAAAGTGGGTTTTAATTGTGTGCCTGGGGAGAAAATTGCGTCAAAAAGTCTTTTAACTCTTTTAAATCACGCTTACCTGGCCTGTCCTGTCTCTTTGATTTGTCATATGGTTTGTACTGCCTGACGTCCAAATCGTGTAGTTTTTTAATGAAATAAATCTGATTGGTCGACAAATATCAGAACATCAGGTTGCAGTGTAGCATTGAGAAGTTAATGCTGGGTCCTGAGGCTCCACTAGTTGGTGAGCACGCTCTCAGTATACTTAGAATAACACCAGATTCTGATTTTGACGGAGAGTATGCAGCACCACACTGTCCACTGATGTTATATACAAACACTGGAACATTACAGACCTCCTGCTGTGTAATTTTCCTTTTTTTCTATATTAATATATATTAAAATAATTAATAGTAATTTTGTTTCTCGTGTCTTTCTGCAGACATCCAGGAGCTGAAATTCTCCCCTCTCTGTTTACAAGAAGACGTGCCAACACCCGGCTCTCCTTCCACGAAGGTATCTGTTCCCTGAGGACTCATCGGGTGTCTCCACAGGCTTTCTGAATCAGACTGCATGCGGGGAGACTCTAAATGTTTGCCTGCCCTCTCCTGAAGTGGCATGCTTCCTGATTCACCAATGCCTCGATGGAGGGCCGTCATCACTCAGCACCTGCGGTGGTCCAGTCCCATCGCCCAAGCCCTAATCCTGTCCGTCATCACGTTTTGCATTGTTCTCCCTCTCTTCTGCCACCATCTGCTTTACTCGTACTTCTTCATCAAGTCCATGTACCTGGACGGCATGAGTGATGACGTCCTGCAAGAAAGCCTCCACCGAGGTCAGGACGCTCTACACTTCTGGCAGAGTACCTCCACCGCGGCAGCAGCTGTGCCCTCCAGGTTCACTGACATTGCCCAGCGCCCTGAACTGCTGGTTACCGTGGTGACAGCCAGAAGAAATGAAGGGCGTGAATTCCACTACCTGCTCCAGGTGATGCATCGGCTGAGTAGACTGCTGGGAAGCTGCGGTGAGCAGCGGTGTGCTGAGGTGTTGGTCTGCGATGTGGAGAGTGGTCCCCAGGGAAACCAGGATGCCAAGTTGCTGGAGAACCACTTCCAGGTGATCCGGCGTTCCCCTGAGGAGCAGCAGAGAAACAAGGAGCGTGTCAACACCTTCGAGAGAGAGAAGAGGGATTATGTCTTTTGTCTCCGTAAGGGATGGGAGGTGGTGAGGCCAAAAAACATGCTTGTCCTGGAGGACGATGCCTTACCAAAGCAGGACTTTTTCACTGTTGTAAAGGACTTGTTGTCCCGCCGCTTTGCCCTCCAGACTCTCTACATAAAGCTCTATCACCCTGAGAGGCTGCAGCGCTACTGGAACCCCGAACCTTACCGCATCCTGGAGTGGGTGGGACTGGGCCTGGTAGGAGCCACGGCCCTCCTCCTCACCCTTCTTTACTGGAACCCCTGCTCTTTCTCCTTCACGCTGTCCGCCAGCCATCTTCTCTTCTTCACACTCTACTTCATGGCTGTAGCCGAGCTGCTGGGCCGCCACTACCTCCTGGAGATCCGTAGACTTTCCCCCCAGCTCTATGCGGTCTCCCCAGCCACAGAATGCTGCACGCCAGCAATGCTTTATCCTGGCAACGCCTCCCTCAGGGTGGCAGAGTACCTTGACGTCTCATTCTGCGAGAAGGGGAACGCCAAAGACATGGTTCTGTACCACATGGTGAGAACAACGCCGGGGGAACGGTCTCACAGCGTGGAACCAAACCTCATCACCCACATCGGGGCCTACTCCTCAGTCAGGGCCAACCCGTCAAGGCCGAAACTCCTCTAAGGACGGGACAAGATGGGGCGAACACTCAGTACGTTTACATGCAGTTAGTGCGAACAAAACTGGACTTTTAATGTCCACGTAGATGACAGTCCAACCGAAATCTGTCAAAACAAAGTTCTCAAAGTTGGACTAGCACGCCACGATGAAATGGTTGTAGATCAGTTTATTCTAGCACCTTAGTCAGACCCAAACTGGGCTAGGCTCTTTTTCTTTTTTTTCTTCGTTCCTTTATTTGATAGAGGACGACAGTGGATAGAGTTGGAAACTGGAGAGAGAGTGGGGAGGGCCACCGGCCGGATTTGAGCCCGGGCCGTCCACGTGCATGGGTAGCATCTTAGATCGCTAGGCCACCTCTACCCCCAATATTGGACTAGGCTTTCTGAGCATGCTCAGCAGCCTCTCATGCTGGCCTGTAGTGCCACATTATGTAATAACGCTGCATTTTGTAATAACCCTAACCATAGGACTTAATGTGGGCTCCAAGGTATGCCCTACCCTACTACCTTGCCCTAACCCTAACCGCTCAGTGGCTTAGAAAATGTGGCGTTATTACATGATGGATGCAAAATGTATTATATTATTACATAATGCGGCGTTATTACATAAGGCGGTGCTACATGGCCTTTGACCCAGAAGTCAACAAGCTGAGGTGGCGTAGTCACCTTCCTACGCTTTCACCATAGGTCAGAGGGAAAGCATGGAACAAATTTTCACCAACAGCTCACAGTGTGTGTTTATGTTGTTCTGCAGTTAGCCAGTTAGCTTCTTGTTAACTTGCTAGCATTGCTAGCAGGGCATAGCTCAACTTCCTGTAAACGTACTGACTGTGGTGTTGGACAGATCTCAGAGGAACTTTTTACCAACAAACCCCATAAACCGGTCTCAGGGAGCTGTTTTCAGCTCCTGATGAAATGTTGGGAAAATACCACCAGAGCTTCAGATAGTTTTATTCCTCTCTGCTGTTGGTGTGAATCTACTGCCCGCCGTCATGGACCTTTAAAAATCAGATGCTGGAAGTTTCCGTAGTGATCATCATTCCCTTAAAAAACAGTGCTGATGGACTCTGAGAACATAAAGATTATTTTTAACATGGCCTGAGGTTCAGATGAAAACGGTGAGTTTAATAACGGATGTGTTCACTGTTTGCACTCCAAGAACTGGAGATCGACACCGCGTCCTAGCAGCATACGAGCATCCGAACTGCATCTATAAATATTCAGTTATCAGCTCAGTGGATTTTAAGTTCCCCTTGTAAAAGAAATGACATCTAGGGCTTTTATTTTGAAGGTGGAGAAACTGAAGTGTCTGACGAGCCTTTGATGGCAGTCAGCCAAACACTTTGTCCTCCGTGTTTACACGAGTTAGAGCACAACATTTCATTAAACACTAAAAACAAGCATACGAGCTCTGTGAGTGAGGAGAGGGAAAGGAAATCAAGGAAGTATTGCTGTCAGGTTCTCCTGGTACCTTGTCATCTCCCTCTTTGCCTGTTCTTTGTCGATGTAAATGCAATACACAGAGAAGAACACAGAAATCAGACAGAAAATGAGGAAAAATGCGTCATGTTGCGTTCCTAGCAGGGGGTCAGGACTCTTCAGTAATCTTTGGGTTAGAATCGGTGTTATTACGCTGATTTTCTCTCTGATGCGTGCTCACATGTTTAAGATTCTGAAGCGTTTGGTGTTTTTAACCTGGGCTTTACTTTCTCATAGTTTGAGGTCTAAAGGACTTTTTCATGTCAACATTTGGGCTAAAACAGACGGTGATGTTTGCAAATCCTGCAGGCCTTATCTTGAGTCAGTGGAAATAAACAGGAAATGTTGATGAATGCTCTCTGCCTGCGAGGATCACATTCCAGCCATGCTGACAGTTCTCATGTTTGTTCCACTGAATCTTAGGTATAAAAATACGGCCCAGGTTTGAAAACAAACACACGTCTGTCCTAAAGTTGTGGCTGTAAAACAGTGAACACATCTTTAACAAACCAGAGGAGGAGGAAATCAATAACTGATCACAGAGCTGCTGCAGAGTCAGGACGGTGTCCTTCACGATGAAAGAGGGATCTGTCGTTTACAGCCGGGCCGTTTAAGAACAGTTTTATTCAATTTGATGAAATCAGGAAACGTAGACGTAGAGAGGAGTCATGACTCCACAGTCTGTGTTAGACTAGAGACAGTTTACACTCCTGCACCGTGGTTTCACATCAGGCATTAAAGGAACAGTCCGACATTTTAGGAACTAGAGTCGTCACAATGCCAGAATTTAACATTTTGGTGTTATTCCACAAATCACATTGTTTTCGGGGTCATTTTTAAATCACCAGTAATTCTAGATCAGTGTTACTTAACCCTGCTCAACCGAAGAGCCAAACTGTTGAAAAATACCCTTGCAGGAGCCTCAATCTAAGTGGTGAAAAGGGGCAAAACACCTTAAGCAGCATTAAAAGTAAATTCAAGGTGGTAAAAATGTATGAAAAGGGGCAAAAATTGGGAGAAAAAGTGGAAGAAGGGTCAGAAAGTGGCAAAAATGGGTGAGAAGTGACAAAAATAGGAGTTACAGGTGACAAAAACGGTACAAAAGTGGCAAAAATGTGGCAAAAAATGGTGGAAATTGACTAAAATGTGCAAAAGGCAGTCAAGAGTGGCAAAAATGGGAAAAAATGAGTGCTAAATAATGGCAAAAGGTGGCTTAAATGGGCGAAAAGTTGCAAAAATTGTAAAAAAGGAAAACATTGGATAACGGTGTCAAAAATTGAATAAAAGTCGCAAAAAAAGTGGCAAAAGGGGCCAAAATTAAATAGGAAACAAGTAGTATTTAATGGGAAAAGGTAGCTCTAATGGGTGAAAAAGGGCAAAAAAGCTTCCCTTTAAGGTTTTTGGGGGAATAAAATTTAAAATGAAGACATCAGAGAGCCATAAACAATCACAAAAGAGCCACACGTTGAGTATCACTGTTCTAGATTAACGTGCACCTTATCTGCACACAGCAGCCAAAAAGGATTGATGAGAACCAGAACGACATCACTTCCTGCCATGAGGTATTAAGCAGATGAGCTAGAATGGTGTTAGCTTTCTCAGCGCCGCTCAGGCTGCAGATATTATTCTGGTTCACATCTAAACGTCGTGTTTAAATGCCTGTATTTGATCATAGCTTTAGCTAAAGATGACAAACGTTCCTGAAGAGTCGGACCGTCCGTGTGAACACGCGTCTCACAGACCGCCTCACTGATGTGCCTTTAACGCTTTCTAAGATAATACAGCCTGTTTCCGTTCTTTAAAGTCCTTGCTTCCCCTTGCGTCCCCTTACTTCAGTCTTTATGCTAAGCTAAATAGCTGCTAGCTTTAGTTTCAGGTGAGATCAGGGCGTAGGGTCGATTTCACTACAGCGTTAAAGACTAGCGCTGAAACCTGCTGTTACTAATGTTGGAGTCACAACATCACTGCAGATCAGCACTCTCTGTTTTTATTGATTATTTAATCAGAATTACTGTTAATAGTTAACCACTATTTAACATCCACGTATCAGAGCCATTAAAAAAAAACCTAGAATATCTGGATTAAAGATGCAAACTTTACAGGAATAAAGTTGTAGTGTGACACTAGAGAAGACAGTCGAAATATTTCAGGATTGAAGCTGGAGAAAAAATAATGTAAAATAAATAAAGCCTTTTATAAACCAGATTAAAGTCAGCATGAAACAAGATTGAAGTCAAACTAATGTCAAGGTTGGAGTTCAAAATGTAGCAAAAAAAAAAAAAGTTCAACTATTCAGGATTAATGTTGATATTTTAAATGAATAAAGGTCTGAATATACAAGATTAAAGCTGTAAATGATCAGGAATAAAGGCATAGATTTAAAAATAGTAAATTCTTAAAATTCATCTTTCACATTGGCAAGTTTAAAGTTAAAATTTGATGAGATGAAATTAGTAGAATTAATATACTGTAGTTGAAAATTTTACAAGAATAAACGCAGAAATGTACAAGATTAATGTTGTAAATCAACTTAAAACTATTTTTGACACATTTAAAGTGAAAATGTAAAGATTAAAACATTTAAATGAATATATGATAAAGATCAAACTCATATTTACATGAGCAAACTCTGAAATTTACTAGAAAGTCTAAAGCAGGGGTGTGAAACTCAATCACAGCAGGGGCCGGACTCTGGAATCAGGTCTAACCTGGGGGCCCAACAGGGTCAACATTTAACCAGAAACTGGCAACTTTATTTTCAACAGTAATAAAATATGGAAAAACAGCACTGCTGATAAATCATTTGGAAATTTAAAAAAGTAAAAATGATAAATTTAAAGGTTCAAATCTAAGATAAAAAATCCAACTTATTAGTTCAAAAGATCAGAACACGATATTAAAAAGAGAAAAATAATGTTTTTAAAGAGCAAATATACGAGGAGAAAGTTGAAATCATATGTTTGAAAGGTCAAAATGTGAGATCAAATTTGAAATGATCAGTTAAAAAGTCAAAGTATGACTTAAAATTTTAAATTGTGAGTCTGATAGTTCAAAATATGGAATTAAAAAGCCAAAAATTAGGAGCTGGAACTGTCAAAATATGAGCTAGAATTCAAAATAATGACTTAAAAAGCATCTCTACTCTGATTAGTTTAATGTTTGTTTTTCTGTACATGGTCCCTGACAAATAAAAGTAAATAAATAAATAAATAAATAAAAATAAAAGTTAAAAATATGACTTAAATTTAAAATTGGGAGTCTAACAGGTCAGAATATGAGAAAGAAATGGAAATTATAAGTTTAAAAGTCAAAATATGGGATTAAAAACCAAAGTAATGAGTTGAAAAGGTCAAAATATGACTTAAAATTTAAAATTGGGAATTTAAAAGATAAAAATGTGACTTATTAAGTCCAAATTCTGAGTTAAAAATGTCAAAGTATAAAATGAAAAGTCAAAACCATAAGTTTGAGTCGTAATCTTCAGATGCAAAATTGAAAAAATGAAATAAAAACACAAATTAATTTCTTTCCTCACATTCTAGACTTTTTATGAAATCCTTCTTACTCTTTACTTTTTCAGATTTTTATGGCTCAACAAGGATATTTAAAATAATCAAGTTTACATTTTTATACTGGAGGAAATCTGCAGACCTCATACTGGTGGACCAGTTAGAATACAAATGGAAATAAACATAAATGTACAAGATCAGTCTAGTAAAATGACTAAGTGTGGAATCCTGATCTAACAGGATTTAAATGAGTTAGTCATGATTCGGATTTGGTGAAGATTCCGAAGAGCAGAATTTCTCTTTAAAAAAGCCGAGTACATCGTCATGACGCTCCTTAGAAAATAAAAAATAAAACTGCTGATAGAGAAAGGACAGAGCTGAGTCAGAGTGAATTTTAATGCTGGAACATTTTTCTTTCCTGCTGTTCATCATCAGAAATCTTTATTTATAACCAAGAGTCATATTTATTTAAAGAATCAGAGAAATGATGATTATGAAAAAACAAAGATAAATGCTGTTATTCTTTAAAATTGAGTTTTTGACCGCAGATAAAGATATTTATATTTTCTCCTTACTTACATCAGGTTTATCTGCGGTCTTATCAACATTAAAGTCATATTTTAAAGAGATTTGCTTGCGTTTTGCTGTGGTTTGATTTGGCTCTAATATCCGCCATCTTTGTTTTTGTTCACTGCCAGGCTTTCTTCATCCATCAATAAAAGCTTTTAAATGAAACTGAGTGAAGTTTGACGCATTTTCCCTTTAGGCTGGTTTCACATTAGGGACCCGTATCCTGGATCAGAGCACACTTGACCCCTGAGTCCAGTCCATGTAGTCAGTGTGAACACGAGGATACCGTACCAGCGCCTCAAGCACGGTCCATCGGACTCGGGTACGGTACGAGGGAGATGTTAGTGCAACCGTGCTGGAGTACGGCGAGGTAGAGTCGACTAAACGTCTCCTGTCTGCTCAGAAACCGTGATATCTGAGCACAGGTCGGGGTGTGTGTGTGTGTGTGTGTGTGTGTGTGTGCGTGCACGCTTGGGCACGGTATAAAACACTAGTCCCTAATGTGAAAACGCCTTTTTTTGTTTTTGATGAATTTTCATTGTAAAGAGTTCATCAGACATGGCCGCTGTGTTGGTTTGATCTAAAGCTCTCATATTTTCTTCTGTCGCAGCAGCATGAACAGTCCGTCACAACTTTATTTTGTTTGGATTGAAATCTTGTGACACTGTGACACTTTCACTGTTTTCTACCTTTAAGACAGAATAAAGCTGAATGTTTGGAGTCACCTCAGTTCATCTTGAGTTTTTATTTCAGCTCTGATGTCTGGAAGTCAAACAGGAAGTCAGAAATTTCTCATGTAAGGGAAAAATCCCTCATGGTAAAAGCCTGACATGGCAGCCTTTATTTAGTAAGCGTAAGCAATGACGTTCCTTAGTTTTATTTCTACGTTACTGACAGGAGATGAACAGTCATCAGAAATGATCAGTGAGACAGCGGTGAGTGTTTCTGACTGAATGAGGTATCAAAAGTCTTCATATTTCCACCCATAAACCCATGAGTATGTTTTTAAATGACCACGGTAATATCCAGTGGGACTGCACCTTTAACTCTAATGACAAACAGCTACAGCACTCTGGTTGGTAGTCACATCAGCCACACTAACCATGAGTAGCTGCTGTCCTTTAAAACAGAAGAGTTATTTTAAGTAATGCGTCATTGGTTTCCATAGCACAGACACAACAGTCTCTTCTTATGTTGACGGTGTAAATAGATGCCAACTTTCACCTATTTGGCCTGAAAATGGAGGGAAAAAGCCGGCAGCAACCCCAGCTTCACCAACATTCCAATCTTGCCTTTGGAGTATAAAACATTCCTTCCTCTGCATTTGAACATGATGAAATTCTTCAGAGCTTATTTAACATTCCATCCTTTTTGAGGATGATGACAATATTTAAGGCTTTATAAACCTTCCTTCCTCTGCCTTTTAAGATGATGTCATCCTTTAATGCTTATAGATCATTCCTTCCTCTGCCTTTTAAGATGATGTCATCCTTTAATGTTTATAGATCATTCCTTCCTCTGCCTTTTAAGATGATGTCATCCTTTAATGTTTATAGATCATTCCTTCCTCTGCCTTTTAAGATGATGTCATCCTTTAATGTTTATAGATCATTCCTTCCTCTGCCTTTTAAGATGATGTCATCCTTTAATGTTTATAGATCATTCCTTCCTCTGCCTTTTAAGATGATGTCATCCTTTAATGTTTAAAGATCATTCCTTCCTCTGCCTTTTAAGATGAATTCATCCTTTAATCCTTATAAAACATTCCATCCTTGTCTTTGGCATGCAGGCCAGTAAAGGCCCTGTCCTTTTTCTCTGTGAAGCCAGGCTGTTGTAACTCATGGAGAATGCGTCTCGGCAGCATGTTGCTGAAACAATCAAGACGGCCAAACAGAACCTAACATTCTGACCCCTGGAATGTTCTGTGCGTTTCTGAACATTCCGTAACTTTCCCGGTCTTTCTTCATAACTCTCAGTGAGCGTGTTGCAGGAAACTCAGTTCTTTGGTGCCCTGAGGGCAGTGATTTCTGCAGACAGGTCCTAAAAATCACGTTAACAGTCTCAGTATTGATTTATGGGCTCACAGATAAGGAGACAGAGAAAGTATTCACGTCTGCAGTTTAACACGTCTAGTCAAGTTTGTTTTTTATTGATCAGGATTGATTAACCATGTCTGAGATCATTTAATGAGTATAAAGTTTTATTATGAGTAAAGATGGGATCAAACTTCATTGATCCCTGGTTTAAAACAGCAGAAAGAGCTCAGGCTGTACCAGCTGATGGACATATGAATGCTTCAGTTATTATTGTGAAGCTGCTCCTGATAAATAAATATTCTTATCATTTGTATTTTTCTATCACGGTCCAACATTTATTTTCTAAGCAGCAGCTTAGAGCCAGATAAGGTGACAAACAAAAACACCGGGATGAAAGTTCGCGCCTGCTGCTCCTAATAAAACTGTAAAAGCTGAACTTTGTCCACATCTACCTGTTCAGACTGGAGTCTGTGATTTTAGTTTTTAGAGAGCTGACATCACGCTGAGAGGATCTCTGTCCAAGCAGACGCCACGAAGACATCCGTGAGCTGGAACGAGGAGTTTTCATGGGAATAGACGAAGTAAGTGGAACTCTGCTGGATCTTTGTTTATGAAGGTTTAAGAGGAAGCAGGAAAATAGAAACTGATGAGTTCAGTTTTAGAGTTCAGTGATGGGAAGGTTTAAATCTTATCCATCTCTGAATCAAACATCCTCATTCATTAGTACTTCACTGAGGTCCTCTCTCTGTCGAGCCGTGTCCCGTTAGTCTGGCTTCATTAATAATGAGAGGATTTTATGAACTAGAGGAAAGAAACAAAGGAGCTGGCTTTATTCAGTTTACAGACCTGGTTTTAGTCCTGTAGGGAAGTATGGGGCTCTGCTTCATCTGTTGTAGACCAGGGGTGTCAAACTCAAGGCCTGGGGACCAAACCCGTTTTTTTGTATAAGTTAAAGTGCATTAAAGTTATTTTACTGATTTTAAAACTGTTTTCTAACTTTAACCTCAGCTGAAATTTACCCACAGCGGGGGTTTTTCTACTGCTGCAGCAGCAGGTCAGGTCACGTGCTCTCACTTCCTCTCAGCTTCCTTTATCTGCAGCATCAACTATTCATGATCCATGACCAGAACAGGATCAGTCACCAACACGGATCAGAGGAGAGTCCAGCTGCAGGCTGAAGCAGTCTAACAGGCCCAGGTAAGAAATATTCAGTCCAGTATAAAATATTCAGTCACTTTTTCCTCTCTGTGGTGAAAGTGAAAGTAAAAACAGCGGCTCTTTACAGGAACTCCGTTGTTTACAAGAACCAGAGTGAAAGGGTTTGAACGTGTCTGCAGGTTTTAAAGAGCAGAACACTTTCAGGAAGAGAGTTTATCTTTAAATCTTCTTTATCCTGATTACAGTCATGCACTCACCTCCTCCATGCCTTAAATCTCTCCTTCCTCTGTCTGAAGTAGTATTGTGTAGGATTGAGTTGGTTGGCCTTCATTGGCCTCTTGTAGACTAAGGCCCAATCCCATTTCTCCTCTTAACCCTCAATCTTAACCCTCAGTCTCAAAATGTGCGTTCCCTCGAAGTGCGAAGGCTGTCCCAGTTCACCAGAGAGGCGAGATTGAGGGCGTTATCTCCCTCAGGTTTGAGCTGTTCCTGGACCTCCCTTGGTTTTGAGGGTTATCACTCAAAGAAAGATGGCGGCGAATGCCGGGAAGAAATGGGGCTACAAATGTAAAGTTCTGTGTTGATAGAGATCTAAAAATAACAAAAACCACTCCCATATCTTAGTTTAATGTTATTTTATGGATTATTTGCCTTTTTGTAGCATAACATTTACTTTTATTTTTTCAATCATAAGCCAGTAACCGTGCTGTCACAGACAAACCTACGAGTTACAACTAGGGTGGCGGTATGTTCGGTATGTTACTCTCTTTCTCTCACATTAGTCCAGTGTTTGTATGTTAAATATAATCCTGGTAATGTATACAGAGCGTTGACCAAACATAACTTGGCCGCCACACATTAGTTACATATTTTTGGAAATTAGTGCTATCTGTGATCAAGAAAGTGCGTGCGTCCGCTCGCTCTCCCTCTCTCTCTCTCCTCATACTTCCTGCACAGAAACTTTCATCACGTCTGTCCAGTAAATTCCCCCGTTATTCTGTGACCTCTCTTGTCAAACATCAACTTCTACCATTGTTTAGTTTGTGAATTTATGATAAAACTCTGTGAAGTTCCTGCGCTGGTTCTGATCAGGAATTAATTGACGTTGTCAAACTTCCTCGCGCAGATCAGCTGTTTTAAAAATCAGATCACAGGTGAAAATAAATAAAGACAATCTACAGAGCTCAACAAATGTATCAGACCAGCTGTCATCTCTGTCTCAGAGACCATCCAGCATCATGAAGTGCTTTAATGCGGACTCTTTCATTTTCAGTCAGCTCTCCACATTTTACCATTTTGAACAGGAATGAGGAATTTCAAACTGAATTCACCCAAATCTGAGCCGGCTCACTGGGCTTCTCTGAGAAGTCAGAAATGAATCAAGCATAACATTCAACCACTAAAACTCATTTTTCTGTTCAGGAATGCCAGTAAATAACTATAATCTGACATATTAATAAGAAATATTAATGTGCTTTACTATTTATTCAGGTTTTTTGTAAATCAGTAAATTTGAAAATTCATGGATAACAATAATAATTCTATTTTAGCATTAAAAATATCATTTGGGTTAAAGAGCTTCTACATATTGGTGTATTAACCATTAAAGAAACATCAAAAATGATTTTGGTAATTACCAATGCTGTTAATTTAGGGCAGCTGTGGCAGAAACCTTACTTTGGGTGGTGGTCTGATAAATTTGTTAAGCACTGTATGTTTAAAGGAGATTTAACAAAAGATCATAACACTGAAGCAGAAACACAGAGAGGAAAGGAAAGAAGCAAAACGGATGAGCTGCTGTGTGTGAGGGAAAGGGAGATGAGCAGGGGTGTGTGTGAGGGAAGGGGAGATGAGCAGGGGTGTGTGTGAGGGAAGGGGAGATGAGCAGGGGTGTGTGTGAGGGAAGGGGAGATGTGCAGGGGTGTGTGTGAGGGAAGGGGAGATGAGCAGGGGTGTGTGTGAGGGAAGGGGAGATGAGCAGGGGTGTGTGTGAGGGGGGCCAGATTATCTGGTTTATATTATTTTTTATTTTAAGGAGAAGACCCCAATAGAGAGCTAATAAAGTGGGATTAATGTTATGATGAAAATAATTAACCCATAGTGACCACTGTTTTAGACAGATGGAAATTATAAATATCCTGATTATTGCAACAAGGAATATGATCATTAAAATCAATGATCATTTATCTAACCAAGAACTGTGTCTTTTAATGCTACTAACTCAGGCTAAATTTCAAAGACTTATATTTCTCATTATTGTAGTAATATATCCTTTAGTTATTCTTTTTTTATGTACTTTTTATTATTTTCAGAACAAAACACAACATAACAAAAGGCTCACAGTTCACATTATAGCATATGAATATCAGTTGTCAAATTCCAAATACAAATAAAGATTCCAGATAATCCCCACCCTCCCGAATAATAATAATAATAATAATAATAATAATAATAATAATAATAATGTTAAAAAAGGTATACAGAGAAAGAAAAATAAATATAATAGTAATAAATGATACTGTAACATAAAAGCAGACTTCAGATGGAGAAAGACAAGTTGTGTATCTAACAATGTTCAATTCATAAGCATAACTGAAAAGTAAATCAATGACTCAAGCGTGTTCAGAAGGGTATTTTAAGTACCATGCAGTGTTTTTTTCCAGTCAAAAGTATATTGGCCTTTCAGCAGTGTGCTTTTAAGATGTGAAGGTAAATAAACTAAAAAGGGGTTCCAGATCCTAAGAAATAAGTCTTCATTTTTCTGAAGGACTGCACTTATCCTTTCATGCAGCATGACATTGAAAATCTCCCTGTACCCCAAAGTAACTGTGGGTGGGGTGTCTTCCACCCACTTCAGCAGAATACATTTGCAGGCAAGGAGCGAGAGTTTATCCAATAAACTGTAATGATTGCGAGAGAGAGAGACAATTCTTTAGATGGTAAACCCAGTAAAAAAGCCCCTGGTCCTTCCTTATTGTAGTCTTAAAAACTCCGCTCAGTTCTTTGGCTATTTGACTCCAGTATCTGGCAATCTGATTGTACCCCCAGAAATAATGGGAGTGAGACCCAAGATCAGTTTTACATTTACGACATATGGGAGTGATAGTCCGTGATATCTTGTGGAGGATGGTTGGGGATATGTGTAACCTGTGTAGTATTTTATATTGTATCTCTGCTAGTCTGTTACATGAGAAGGTTTTATGTATGTATTTATTGCCTCCTGCCAATCCTCTTCAATGTATTGGTTACTGAGGACTTCTTCCCACTTTCTTATAAACTTGGTTGTGTCATATATGTTGTATGAGTACAGCACAGAGTAAAAGAGGGATATTGCATGGTTCAGGTCCTCCCGTTCCAAAATAAACTTTTCTACTTCGCTGTAAGTAGGAGAACCTTCCCTGGGTCTTACAAGGGGGTTAATAAAATGTCTTAGTTGTAAATAGCCAAAAAAGTGATCTTTAGGGAGGTTGAATTTGTCTTGGAGTTGCTGAAAAGACATCAGCACGCCACGCTCAATAATGTCTCCTATTACGCAGATCCCCTTATCACGCCACGAATCAAAAACAGAGAGCCTCGTCGCAGGTAAGGGTTCTAGGTTATTACATATGGGTGATAACAAGGACTTTGCACCATGTCTGTCCATGTAATCAGAAATCTCTTGCCACACTCTAATTGTTTTATTATCAATGGATTATTTTTAATGCTTGCTGTAATTGTTCCTGGTGAACAAATCACGAGGCTCCAGAGAGACTCTGGAGAGCATGCCCAAGAGTCAACACAGGCTTCCCGCCCAAGATACGAGTGCAACCAGGTCCAAAGAGTACGGCCGTGGCATGCCCAGTTATAAAAAGCAAGTTGGGTACTGATAAACCACCTTTATCTTTAGGTAACTGCAAAGTACTAAGCCTTTGCCTATGTCATTCACCATGCCAAATAAATTTTGAGAAGACTTTCTCAATGTCTTTGTTAGTTTTCCTGGAGATACGCAGGGGCAGCATTTGGAAAGGGTAAAGAAGTCGGGGAAGAACATTCATCTTTATGAGGCTGATGCGGCCAATAAGTGTGAGCAGGAGATCGTGCCATCGAATAAGATCTTACTTCACCATGGAGAGCACTGGAACAAAATTTAGTTTCCATAGATCTTGATTATTAGGAGAAATATTTAAACCTAGATATGTGAAACCTGCAGTGGACCATTTAAAGGGGAAACTCACTAGTATACTGGGATCATTAAAGCTGCCCAACGGCATAGCCTCAGACTTACTAAAATTTATTTTGTAACCCGAGATAGAGCCAAATTCCTTTATTATTGTTAAAATTTGCAGGAACAGAGATTTCTGGTGAAGTAAGAAATAAGAGGATGTCATCAGCATATAAAGCTATCTTGTGACTGTGGCCCCCAACAGTTATACCGCTTACATTTGCATGGCGTCTAATGATTTCTGCTAATGGCTCAAGAGCTACTGCAAAAAGCAGTGGGCTCAAAGGGCAACCCTGCCGTGTAGACCTTTCCAGTGGGAAAGAAGCAGATCGCAAACCGTTTGTTATGACACAAGCTGTAGGGGAGTGGTAGATGGTTTGGATCCACTTGAGGAAATCACCACCTAAGCCGAACCTCTCAAGGACATCATAAAGGTAATGCCACTAAACCCTACCGAAGGCCCTTAGGGCATCTAAAGAAACGGCCAGGGCTTTACATTTGTATTGGTTGGTATACTGAATTATATTCAACAGCCGTCTAACATTTGTAAATGAGTAGCGTCCATGAATCAAACCAGTTTGGTCTGCATTGATAAAACAAGGTAATAGAGATTCCAGCCTCCTGGTGAGTAATTTGGAGAGCAACTTGTTTTCAACTGGAATAAGGCTAATGGGCCTATAGGAGCCACATAAGTCTGGAGGTTTGCCCTTTTTAAGATAAGGGAGATATTAGCTTGATTGAGGGATGCAGGGAGGGATCCTTTTGCAAAGCAATCTTTGTACATATCTGTAATCGGGCCTACCACAATGTTATCTAGTTTCTTATAAAATTCGGGGCAGTACCCATAAGGCCCTGCTGCTTTACCCCCTTTAAGCACATGAATGGTTTCCAGAACCATAGTTGAACCGTAGTTGGCTTTTTGTTCCTCTGAGATACTTGGTAATTTTATCCTATTAAGAAAACTTTTCCTCATCTCCACTGAGTATGAGCCATTTGATGAGTATAGTTCCTGATACAATGTCTTCATAATGTTGTTCATCTCTGTGGACTTATTTAATCCCCCTAGTATCTTGGAGCACAGATATTGTCCCTAGACTTCTTTTCCCTTTGGCTAGACGGGCAAGAAGCCGGCCTGGTTTGTTACCCGATTCAAACAGCCTATGTTTTGCAAAAAAAATTTCTGACTCTGCCTGTCTGGTTAGTAGTTGGTTCCGAGCAGAGCGGGTAGCGTCTAATTGTTTACTACTGAGCTTGGATGGACAGCCCCTAAACTCCTTCTCCAACTCCTTAATTTTTCCCTCTAATTCTAATTGAGTTTTAAGGGCTTTTCTCTTTTGTGCAGATGTGTATGAAATAATAGCACCCCGAAGGTAAGCCTTTGCTGCTTCCCATAGTGCTGTAGGGCAAATTTCAGGTGATTTATTCTCAGAGATAAACTGTTTCAATTCTTTACTAATGTATTCCACAAAGACAGGGCTACTTAAAAGAGAAGGGTTCAAACACCAATATCTATGAGAAGGATCTTTATATGGAGGAGTGATAGTCACACTGATAGGGGCGTGGTCAGATAGAGTCTGACTTCCTATGGTACAATCTTCAATTCTATCGAGCAAAATTCTAGAGGAAAGGAAGAAATCTATTCTGGAGAAGGTCCGGTGAGGTTTAGAAAAGAAACTGTAATCGCGTCCTGTTGGATTAAGAATCCTCCAAGCATCATGCAGGTCCAAATCAGAACAAAACTCAGCTAATCTGAGGCTTTTACGAGAGGGAGAAGGCCTTGATGGGGATTGGTCGACAGTAGGATCAGGGGTACAATTAAAGTCAATTAAACAATTTGCAATTGAAAAACAGGATACATCTGCCAAAAGTTTAGGAAAAAATGCACGTTCGTAGATATTGGGAGCATATATACAACCCAATAAAATGTGCTCTCCATAGATAAAGCCCGAAATAAGTATGTAACGTCCTTCCTCGTCACTTATCGTCTTATCTAAAGTAAACAGAAGGCTGCGATGTATGAGAATAGGGTTAGGGTTACACACCCCGACTGCTGGATTTGAAAGAGGAATAGAAAACCTGTCCCACCCAGCTCCTGCGTGACTTAGCATGCTCCTGGTCAGATAAGTGGGTCTCCTGCAGAAAGGCAATTTGGCATTTCTCTTTCTTTAAAAATGATAAAATCTTTTGATGCTTGATGACGTGGTTCAGACCCTTAACGTTAAGCGAGATAATTTTGAGATCACTCATACGATTATCCTCTTGGCAAAATAAAACTTCAAAGGTGAAATTGGCAGAGGGCAATAACAACCCTGGTTGCAAGCTGGATGAGGCATAGATTTATATGAGAGAGAGGATGATGCACCACACGAGAAAACTAATTTGATTTTTTTTAAAAAGCAACAGAAAAAGGTAAATAAGCGGTTATCCTCAGAAAAGGAGCCTAATGATTGAAACCCACTGAGAACCATCCTTTAGTTATTCTAAGATACTTTAAAGTTTTGTTCAGTGAGAATGTTTGGGGGATTGTGGGGGGCCTCATATCAGAGTCTGTTTAGGGTCTTTGGCCAGGGGTGGTCCTGGGTCAAACTGTCCTTTAATGAATAGAGTATCTCAGAATCCCTGTATCATGATCCCATCACTATCATGGTCAACACTGTATAGTAGTGGGAATACACTAGAGTCCTTTTTGTTTTGATTATTCTTGCTTCTCTAAGGGCTGCTGTCCTCCTTTCTGGTGCTGTGAAATGGCCACCATAGTTACAGCTGTGTTTGGCGTTAGCTATTGGCCGTGTTATACGGTGACTTTCAGCTGAACATGTCTGTGGTTGTGGTGTTTATACATTTTATTTGGTTGAACATGTTCTCCTTCTTCTTCTTCCTTTGGCACGTTACTGCCCTCTACAGTCTGAAATCATAACTGCTATTAAGGGGTGTCCCATTTCTAAGTCATGAGATGGTCCTTACACTCGGTTTAGAGGGGCGAGTTAAGACTGAGGGTTGAGCTTGAGGGTAAGATTGAGGGGAGAAATGGGACTGGTCCCAGATCTCTGGTTTATCCTTATCTTTAAGTCTATAACCTCTCTGCTTAACCCCACCTTCACCCACTTTTTCTAAAGTTGCCACTGAAGGAGAGTCAACATGAGGGGAGAATGTTGTTCTGATAAAAACTCGAACAGAGAAGCTTCAGAATATCCAGTTCACTCCCTATGATCGCTAAATAGAGGAAGAGCCTTGTGTTGGTCTTAGCCCGGGGCCTCTGAGTTATTAAAACCGACCCTGGGATTACCAGTTCCAGCCCTGTTACAGAAAAAAAGGGCTTGGCATCTGGAGATTTGCCAGTCCACTTCCAGAGTAGCCTGACATCTCTCCAGGATCCTGTCTGTGCATGTGTGGCATGTCTCTGACTCCCGTCAGTCATGTGGTAGAGCTGAGACGTGACTGTGGACTGAGCTGTAGATAAATGAGGACACCTAGAGGACACATGGCAGAACTACAGCAGCTGCAGGTCAGAGCAGAGGCGTCCCTGTACTGATGAAATCAGGCTGACGGCCCCTTTGACATCCCTCACCTCTGCAGAGTTAGAGCTAAAACCAGTACAGTGGAGGTCAATCTCATCTGATGAGTTCTTACTGGCTTTGAGGCTCAGCCGTGGTCCAGCAGGCCTCAGTGGCTCATGTAAGGAAGGGACAGACCAGTGAACTCTGAACCCAGAAGAGCTGCTCAGTTAGGTCGGGCCCTCCGGTCATGTGGCTGCCCGGCACACTGTCGCCTCACCAGAAGGTTCCAGGATCGAATCCTGGTTGGACAGGGTCTTTCTGTGAGGCGTGGGCATGTTCTCCCCTTGCACGCGTGGGTTTCTCTGGCAACTTTTCACAAACTGAAAATCATGCCTGTAAGGTTAGCTGGTGATTCTAAATTGCCCGTAGATGTGAGTGTGCCTGATTGACTACAGTCTCCACAAAGACAGAGAGAGAGAGAGAGACCACCAATGTGCTTATAATAGCATAGATTTAGTACCTGACATGACGTCCATGTTCATATGAAGGTTCTGGACTGTTCCATGGATCCACATGGGAGGACCAAGGCGGGGGTCCATCCCTCTGAACCCAGTCCTCATCAGAAACATGAAGCTCAGAGGTGAGAGGAGGATCTTTAACCATGAATGACTCCTCTTTAACTCCTCCACCTTTACCGCCACTCTGAGCTGTTTGTTTGTGTTCCAGCCCAGAGCAGCAGAAACCGGACTCTCCTGGTCCTGGTCCAAGCTGCATCTACATGAAGAGTGACCGATCCATGATTGAACCTTTATCCTTCAAGGAAAAACATTCCCCTGAACAAAGGTAAGTCTAGCAGATCTCAAATCCTGGGTCGAGACCAGGATCAGCACCCAACACCAGCTGAAGTGGGTGAAAGTTCTCAACCCACCGTCCACCGAGGCAGCTGAAGAAAAATGTCATGAGAGAGTGAGTTTAATGCTAAACGGCGTAAATTCAGCCCCAGTTTTCTGGTTGTTTTTACTGACTTCATGATCAGAACTGAAGACCTGAGCATGGAGAACGCCGTCTCCTCGTCCCAGGATAGATCTGTTTATAGTCGGCTGTGTGCTGGGATGGTTCAGTATTATAGAAGATCTGCTGCTGGTCTACCTGCTAAAGGTCTGTAACCCTTAGACCAGTGGTTTTCAAACTTTTCCACTCAAGGCACACCTAAGGTTAAAGCCAAAATCTCAAGGCACACCATATCTGTATCAATACAAAACAGACTTTTTAAACAACATAACGGTCAAGGTGGCCAATAAGGGGGGATAATGGGGAGAGGTTTCTGGGGCTCAGCCAACTAAGGGTGGGCAAAAGGTGGCAAAAATTGGTTAAAATGATGAAAAAACATGGCAAAGTTGGACAAAAAGTGGCGAGACAAAGTAAAAAATGGTTACCAATTGGCACAAGGGGCCAAAAAAATGGGTTAAAAGTGGCAAAACATGTTAAAATTGTCAAAAAGGTGGCAAAAATTGGTTACAGAAGGGCCAAAGGGGTTAAATGTTGTAAAAAAGGTGGTAAAAATGTGTTAAAAGTGATTAAAAAATGGGAAAAATTGGGCAAAAAATGGCCAAACAAAGGTAAAGTGATTGAAAATTAACAAGGAGGTGGCAAAAATGGGTTGAAAGTGTCAAATAATGATAAACTAGATTACAAGTGGCAGAAAAGTGGCAAAAAGGGTTAAAGTTGCTAAAAGGTGGTTAAAAAGTGATGAAAGATTTGGCAAAAGATGTCCAAATAACAGCAAGAGTAGGCAAAAACAAGCAAAAAGGTAGCAAATATGGGGTAAATGTGGCAAAAAGTTCCAAAAAAGTTGTGAAAATGGGTCAAAAATATTTTTGAAAAAGTTGCAAAAAAGCAGCAAAAATGGTTTAAGTTGTCAAAATTTGTCGCAAAATGGTCAGAAAAATTAATTAACTTGGTTGAAATAGCATGAATTAATCACTTTAACACCAATTTCAGCTCAATAATACCTTGCCAAATGAGGTTAGCTAGGATGCTAGCACCAATGCTACTGATGCAACACACACTCATCAGTAAATCACTGCTGGGGAGGGTCCATTCTTTGGGGTTTTTCAGGGGTCCAGCCAGATCCCCAAGGCACACCTAGACGTGTCTCAAGGCGCACTAGTGTGTCTCGCCACACCGTTTGAGAACCACTGCCTTGGACGACCCTTTGCCATTTTGTTAATTTTCTTTGGACAAAATAAACCAATCAGAAATGTTTACCATGCTCATGTTTGGTAGAATCTTTGTTGGCACGACCTCAACTTTATAAAATAAAAACTATGTTTTTCTAAGTTTAATTTACCGTATTAGTTACAGGGCCTCCAAAAACACAACACCCCATTGAAATGGATTTTTAAAATATTGTTTTTTCAAACAACATATTGTCATTTTTAAAAAGAAGTTAAAATATGCTGAAATAATGAAAAAATCCCAGTGCCAGGCCTGGCCAGCATGGTCCACTGTCCCCTATGTGTAACATGAGTTTTTATATCAAATTAAAATGACCATATTTCCTGTTTTACTCAGCCTATCGGCATCAAACAAAAACTGGAAGAAAGCTTAAAGATCATTCTTTCCACACAAAGTGACTGCAACGTAAAATGTGGCTTTGTTTTCATGCTGTCATGTGACAGAAGTAGGACATGATGAAATCATGCTGGCGTCGTGGACCCCTAATGCCTGATTTATGCTTCTGCGTCACGTCGACGGTGTACCCGGCGCCGTCGTTGACCATTTGAAGTTCTGCGTCGAGGGAACACGTCGCTCTGTAATTCACCGCCATGTTGCTAGGGGGTGTGGCTGTGTGTGTGTGTGTGTGTGTGTGTGTTTGTTTGGTTTCATAACCGAATCCTTGTTTATCTTCGGGTCATGGCAACGGAGGTGGAGCGGGTGTGTTTGGAGTTGGAGCTCATTGATATTGACGAACAAATTATTTAGTTGCAAATGTTGAAGCGCAGGCGACAGGGAAGACGTTTGCAGAGGCGGTCCATACGACCACTAAACGAGTCGAGGCTAAGAATGGGTGAATGTACCACACTGGTTCGCCCACTGGGGGACCTGCATGAAGAAATGACGATTTGAGCGGACCAATCACAGTCCGTCCACGTTGCCACGACACATAGTTAGGACTATTTGGAGGTGCGCATCAGGCTACGGCATAGGGGTCCGCGTCAACACAGAGGGCTATGCGTAGCTACGCCATTGACGCGACGCAGAAGCATAAATCAGGCTTTTCGTTTGTTAAACGACGCCTGGATTCTGGCTGAGACTGCAGGAATCGTTTCTGCCCCCAAGAGAGAATCTGCCTTTGCTCCGTCCTGTTTATCTGAGATTTTAACCCTTCTGCCCTCCTCGGCCATTTTGGGCCATGTTTCTCAAGTTTTTTTTTTTTTTTTTTCCAAATTTGTGATCATTTTGTCAGTTTTACAGCCTGTGGCATGAATTTTTGCAGGAACTTTTCTGTCTAGTTAAATTTTTTAAATCCAACATGTTTTACTCTCACGTGTCATTTATACTACACTGATGCATTCACTGCCCTCTGGACACCTTTGAGGCAAAAATGTACACATCCAAAAAAACTGCCATTAAATCAGCATGCGTCAATATTTTCTACTTTTTTTCATAAATCTTTTTAACAACTCCAGACCTGCTCAAAACTACCAAACTTTCAACAATTCTTAGAGTTTTAACCCTTTTAATGCCAGTTTGTTTATTTTAAATATTTAATTTTTTTACTGCAAAAAAAAAAAAAAAAAAACGCATAAAGGAATTTATGAAAAAAGGAGAAAAAAATATTGACGTATGGTGATTTAATGGAAATTTTTCTCACGTGTTTGTTTGTTTCTCTCAGTGTTCCTCAGAGACCAGACTCTCCTGGACCCAGCGGCGTCTCCATGAGGAGTGATCGCTCCATTGAACCTTTGTCCTTTAAGGATGGACACCATTCTACCGAGGAAAGGTACGCCAGACACTAACGCTGTGATAAAGTCACTGCCACACTTCACATGCTTTGGTTTCATTCAGCTGGGTTTTGTCCTTCTGAAAAGAAAAACTTCTGTGGTATTCAAAAATCTTTTCAGCATTCACCAGCAGAAACCAGACTCTGCTGAACCCAGCAGTGTCTCCATGAAGAGTGATCGCTCTATGATTGAACCTTTGTCCTTTAAGGATGGACGCCATTCTACTGAGGAAAGGTACTCCAGTCTCTTCAGTTATTGAAGGTTTACTTCGGGCCTTTATTTGAGAGAGGACAGTGGACAGAGTCTGAAATCTGGGAGAGAGCGTGGGGGACAACGTGTGGGACAGGAGGGGTTAAACTGAGGACAACAGCCTCTACATATGGGTCTCTTCACATTTAATATCAAAGCAGTTCTGCACTGTAAGAGCTGCTGGGACTAATGAATATAGAATTATTAATAATAGGAAACGCAACCTTTCTCATTTCAAACAGTCTTGTTTTATTTCATATGGAAAAATGTGCTGATCAGTTGTCATTTTCCTTTTACAAAACCAAGAACCAAAGATTCAACAGGGCCCGGGACATTCTGTATGAAATAAATAACAAGGATGTCCCTGAAAAAGACTTTATCTGGATGGAAGCCTGCTTTGCTCCAAAACCTGTACGCACCTCTGGGTATCAGTGCTGCCTTCACAGACACAGAAACTTGCACCACTGCTGATTGTGAACCACTGAGCCTTCCCAGAGTTCTCCTTTCAGACCCAATCATGGTACTATTGCTTGTTACCAGTAAATAAACTCACATTTGAACATTCTAGGAATTCACGGACCATTCTACAACTTTTCAGTCTTTTCTTACCCCCTGTCCAAACTTTTTTGGAATGTATTGCAGGCATCAAAGCATACTGTTGAGCATTAAAAACCTTGTCTTTGTGCTGTATTCAGTTGAAAACAGCACCTGAGTCCTACATCTAATCCAGCTACACATCAACTCTCTTAGCAAAAACCAGACTTGGTCCAGGACAGGAGTTCATCCACCCTAACCCAACAGAAATGGTTCCGTTCCACTGTTGAAACACTAGGGATACTTGGGTATTGTCGTACTCAAGACCACACTATCTGAGACCAAGACTTGCCCAAAACCAGAGTGCACCAAGACCAAGACAAGACCAAGACCTAGACAAGCTGAGACTGAGACAAGACCAAGACCTAGACAAGCTGAGACTGAGACAAGACCAAGACCAAGACAAGCTGAGACTGAGACAAGACCAAGACCATAAAAATCAATTTTGAAAAGCCATGACAATGTTGAACAGTTAAATAACATTCTCTCTTTAAGTTTAGTTTTCTTTTTAATAAATTTGAACTTCCAAGCATTACATTGCTGAAATGTGTATCTGAGGGATTTTTGTGAATCAGAATCATAATTTGCGACGTTTCCACAGAGTTCCAGATGAACGGTCCGAGGTTCCTGGTGGTCAGCATATCCAGCCAAATCAAACAGACCTGGATTCCATATTCATGGTGAGTATGCAATACCTATAGAAAGTGTTCAGACCCTTGGATGTTTCCCTCATTTATTGGTTTTATAAATAATCATGGTCAGTATAATTTGGCTTCCATGAAAAAAAAACCTTTAATGTCAAAGTGAAAACATATTTCTACAAAGTCATGTTGATGAAATAAAAATCTGTAATTTAAGATAAGTGACAGCATAAATATCCCACCTTTTTAGAGTCACCTTTGACCTCAGTCTCACCTCTGAGTCTGTGTGGATAGGTCTCAGTCAGGATCAAATATCTGGACTCTGGAATTTTACTCCATTCTTCTTTGGTAGACTGCTCAAGCTCTGTCAGGATGATCAGGGATCAGGTCTGAACAGCCTCCTTCAAGTCTAAATACAAATCTTCTCTTGGATTGAGGTCTGGACTTTGACTCCAGAACATTCCCCTAGTTGTCTTTAAACTATTTCTGTGTAGCTTTCTCTGGATGCTTCGGCTTATTGTCTGACTGGAGGATAAATCTTCTCTAAACCGTAGTTCTGTGTCAGACTGAAGAAGACTGTCCTCCAGGATTCAGTTCCCCCTCTACCTCTACAAGCCTTCCAGGGCCGGTTGCTGAGAAGCATCCCCACAGCATGATGCTGCCACCACTGTGCTCCACAGTGGGGATGGTGTGTTTGTGGTGATGTCAGTGTTTGGCGTCTTGTCTGATGGTCCAAAGCTCCATTCTGGTCTCATCAGACCAAAGAACTTTCTTCCTCTTGACCATGGAGTCTCCCACAGTCCTTTTGGTGAACTCTAGTCCAGATTGAATCTGAGTTTTCTTCAACAGTGTCTTTCTCTTTGCCACTCTCCCATAAAGCTCTGACTGGTGAAGAACCCGGCCAACAGTTGTTGTCTGCAGAGTCTCTCCATCTCAGCTGCTGAAGCTTGGAGCTCCTTCAGAGTAGTCATAGGTGTCTTGGTGTCCTCTCTCACTAGTCTCCTTCTTGCACGCCCACTCAGATTAAATTTTCTTTTCTTTTTTTTGGTTCATTTTTAGCTTCTTGAAGAGAACATCAACACTTTTGTCTCAAAAGAGCTGAAAAGGTTTCAGAAGGTCCTGAGTCCAGATAACTCAGAATACTTGGATTGGCACGGTGACAATGAGGAGCAGAGGAGCAGCAGAGAGGCATTTCTGAGGATCACATTAATCTTCCTGAAGAAAATGAAACAGGAAAAACTGGCTGAACGTCTGCAGAGAGGTAAGATGCTTCCCATCGTATGTTTTATCTAACCTTATAACAATCATGTCTTCAATTATCCTATTTCCTGTGCCTGAACAGGAACTTTTGCTTCAAAGAATAAATGCAAACTAAAATCCAACCTAAAGAAGAAGTTCCAGTATGTGTTTGAGGGGATCGCCAGGCCAGGAAACCCAACCCTTCTGAACCAGATCTACACAGAGCTCTACATCACTGAAGGAGGGACTGGAGAGGTCAACGATGAACATGAGGTCAGACAGATAGAAACAATGTCTAGAAAACTGGATAGAGAAGAAAAACAAATCAGACATGAAGACATCTTTAAAGCCTCACCTGATAGAGATGAACCAATCAGAACAGTGATGACGAAGGGCGTGGCCGGCATCGGGAAAACAGTCTTAACCCAGAAGTTCACTCTGGACTGGGCTGAAGGCAAAGCCAACCAGGACATCCAGTTCACATTTCCATTCACTTTCAGAGAGCTGAATGTGCTGAAAGAGAAAAAGTTCAGCTTGGTGGAGCTCGTTCATCACTTCTTTCCTGAAACCAAAGAAGCAGGACTCTGCAGGTTTGAAGAGTTCCAGCTGGTCTTCATCTTTGATGGTCTGGACGAGTGTCGACTTCCTCTGGACTTCCACAAAAATGAGATCCTGACAGATGTTACCAAGTCTGCCTCCTTGGATGTGCTGCTGACAAACCTCATCAGAAGGAACCTGCTTCCCTCTGCTCGCCTCTGGATAACCACGCGACCTGCAGCAGCCAATCAGATCCCTCCTGAGTGTGTGGACATGGTGACAGAGGTCAAAGGGTTCACTGACCCTCAGAAGGAGGATTACTTCAAGAAGAGTTTCAGAAAAAATGAGCAGGCCAGCAGCATGATCTCCCACATCAAGACAACCAGAAGCCTCCACATCATGTGCCACATCCCGGTCTTCTGCTGGATCACTGCTACAGTCCTGGAGGATCTGCTGAAGACCAGTGAAGGAGGAGAGCTGCCCAAGACCCTGACTGAGATGTACATCCACTTCCTGGTGGTTCAGACCAAACTGAAGAACATGAAGTATGACGGAGGAGCTGGGAAAGATTTTCAGTGGAACAAAAAGAACAGGAAGATGATCGAGTCTCTGGGGAAACTGGCTTTTGAGCAACTGCAGAAAGGCAACCTGATCTTCTATGAAGTAGACCTCAAAGAGTGTGGCATCGATATCAAAGCGGCCTCAGTGTACTCAGGAGTGTTCACACAGGTCTTCAGAGAGGAGAGAGGACTGTACCAGGACAAGGTGTTTTCCTTCATCCATCTGAGTGTTCAGGAGTTTCTGGCTGCTCTTCATGTCCATCAGACCTTCATCAACTCTGGAGTCAATCTGATGGAAGAAACATCAGCCTCCACCAAACTTTTTAGAAACAGACAATTCCACAATATCGCTGTGAACAAGGCCTTGCAGAGTCCAAATGGACACCTGGACCTGTTCCTTCGATTCCTCCTGGGTCTGTCACTGCAGAAAAATCAAACTCTATTACAAGGTTTGGTGACAAATCCAGGAAGTATGTTCCAGAACAATCAGAAAACCATCAAGTTTATCAAGAAGAAAATCAATGAGAACCTGGCTCCACAAAGAATCATCAATCTGTTCCACTGTCTGAATGAACTGAATGATCACTCTCTGGTGGAAGAAATCCGAAAATACCTAAGAGCAGGACGTCTCTCCACAGGTATACTGTCACCTGCTCAGTGGTCTGCTCTGGCCTTCATCCTGCTGTCATCAGAAAATGAGCTGGATGTGTTTGATCTGAAGAAATACTCCGCCTCACAGGAGGTTCTTCTGAGGCTGCTGCCAGTGGTCAAAGCTTCCAACAAAGCACTGTGAGTGCAGAAACCATCAAAGTATAGCATTGTTCTCAGTAATGAAAGGGGCAGTTAAATGATTATGATGTGGTAAGGTATTTCAGATATCAGGGGAGGCACTCAAAAAGACCTGTAAATCCTAAACCGATACTGAGGGTGAACTCAGAATGTCTTGCAAAATTCTCTATCTGCAAGGTCTTCATATGCATCCTTGAGGTTTGGGACATGGACTAAAGAGCACGTTGAAAGCTTCCAGTGGTGAACCCAGCCAGCATGTCCATGTGGACTCCATATGGGTTATCTGCAAGCTGCAATATCCCACATAGGCTTGTCCATGGTCCTCAGTTGGAAAAGAGTGGAATGCCCTCTCCAGGTTGGGAATGAGATCCTGCCCCAAGTGGAGGAGTTCAAGTATCTCGGGCTCTTGTTCACGAGTGAGGGAAGAATGGAGCAGGAGATCGACAGGTGGATCGGTGCGGCGTCAGCAGTGATGCGGTCTCTGCATCGGTCTGTCATGGTGAAGAAAGAGCTGAGTCAAAAGGCGAAGCTCTCGATCTACGTTCCTGCCCTCACCTATGGTCATGAGCTGTGGGTTGTGACCAGAGGAACGAGATCACAGATACAGGCAGCTGAAATGAGCTTCCCCTGCAGGGTGTCTGGGCTCTCCCTTAGAGATAGGGTGAGAAGCTCGGCCACCCAGTAGAGAGTCGGAGTAGAACTGCTGCTCCTCCATGTCAAGGGGAGTCAGATGAGGATGCCCCCTGGACGCCTCCCTGATGAGGTGTTCTGGGCAGGTCCCACTGGGAGGAGGCCCTGGGGAAGACCCAGGACATGCTGGAGAGACTATGTCACTCGGCTGGCCTGGGATAGCCTTAGGATCCCCCAGGAAGACCTGGACGAAGTGGCCGGGGAGAGGGAAGTCTGGCCTACCTGCTTAGGCTGCTGCCCCCATGACCAGACCTCGGATAAGCGGAGGAAGATGGATGGATGGATAGATGGATAGGCTTGTCCGCATGGTTGCTTCACCTGTGACTGCCTGTGTGGACTTCAAGTAGAAGCAACCCATATGAGACCCATGAGGCCTATATGGGTCTCGTGTAAATTACCCAGATAGGCCCCATGTGAAGCCCAGCTAGATCCCACCTGAGGCAAGTTTGGGCAATCACAGGCGGGGCCACTGTGGAACCTATGGACAAAATGCACTTGAAACCCATTTTCCAGCCCACTTGGGCCAAGTGAGATCTTTCTCCAGGCAGACATTGGGCCTATAAGGGTCTCCTAAATTGCCCAGATAGGAGTGAAACCCAGGTAGATCCCACTTAAGGCCCATATGGGCAACACAGGCAGGGTCACCATGGGGGCCCACATGGACCTGCTGGCTCAGAAGGAAGCTGTCTGGCTAAAGCAGAAGGTTTTTCTGACTTGGCTTGCCTGGGTATCAGATGATTTGTGGGGTTGTTGCTGTAGTTGCAGAGGCAAAAACTAGGGTGTTAGAGAAGTTTGGCTATGGATTGACATTTTATTGGTGGTCCGAAAGATGTCCTGCTACACTATCAGTGGAAGATTGAGGGTTCAGCTCAGGCTGTTATCTGGACTGAGGATCTTGTTGGGCAGTGAAAGGAAAGCTTTGAGGAAATCCTCCAGGGTCTGGTTGCAGTGGCAGAAGGCTAAGCAAGCTGACCCAGACATTCTTCTCCCCAGTAACATTTTCCAACTCCCCTAATCCATAGGTGCTCCCAAGCCAGAAAGGATAGATTCTCTGGCAAGTTCTGGGTATTCCTGAGGTCTCCTACCAGTTGGGTGCCCAGACCATGAAAAAGAGACTCATTAGAGCCATCCTGGCAGTGCTCTTTACACTGGGGGTACCTCAACTGGCACCTTGTCCCTGAAGAGCTTTCAGTCACCTCTGCCAAGGACAAAGATGGGTCTTTTCCTGGGCAGTCAAACTTAGTCTAATCTGAGGAGATGTGAGTTAAAGGAGCCTCTGACCCCTGGATCCCCCTCCCTGGGGAAATGAGAAAAAGTAACTGTGGAGAAGAATGTCGGGGTCAACTTGCTGAGCCCCCTGCCACCATAGAAGCAGAAGACAATAGATATATGAATCAATATAAGAATCTCTAATACACACAAAAACATAGACCAACACAACTTTATGGTTTTACTCAGGGACCATTTAAGGGCATCAACAGCAACGTGAAGTTTTATCTTTGAATCAGTGGTTGTCCTGTTCCTTCTTCAGGCTAAGTGGCTGTAATCTGTCAGAGAAAAGCTGTGAAACTCTGTCAACAGTCATCAGCTCCCAGTCCTCCAGTCTGCAAGAGCTGGACCTGAGCAACAACGACCTCAAGGATTCAGGAGTGAAGCTGCTTTCTGCTGGACTGGGGAGTCCAAACTGTAAACTGGAGACTCTCAGGTCAGACTCAGCTTCGATCCAACAGCTTTTTATGCGGCTTATCATAATAGCTAGTTTGTCTCAACTTTAATTGGCACATTTTCAGATCTACAGGCATCCTAATCTGCTTGTGTCCATGTTTCTAGGCTGTCTGGCTGTCTGGTCACAGAGAAAGGCTGTTCTTTCCTGGCCTCAGCCTTGAACTCCAACCCCTCCTATCTGAAAGAGCTGGACCTGCGCTACAATCATCTAGGAGATTCAGGTGTGAAGCTGCTTTCTGCTGGACGGGAGGATCCACTCTGGAAACTAAACACTCTTAGGTATAACTGTTTCACACTGACAACAGAGTTTAAGAGCCGGTCTACTGTTTAAGGGTCAGACAGATTCACAGAGTTTCTTCTTTAGAGCCATTGGCTGGAGCCCTCCTTCAGTATCCTGGGATAATCTTTACTGTAACACTGAGTAATGTATGAGGAATGTGAGCCAAACAATACAACGTGTATTTCAAGTTCAAGCAGTTCTGCTTCTACAACTTTTAAAATCTAATTTCTTAATTATCTTAAGAAATGTTTTAGTGGATTGAGATTATAATTAAGGTCTGTGATGATATTGATAAGGAAGCTTCTTGAAGTTCATTGTGACTTCTTTTCCCTGCAGAATGGATCCTGATGGAAGGCAGTGGCTGAAACCTGGTCTGAGGAAGTGTAAGTGTCAGTTTTAGTCAGGAAACTCACACTGGAGGGTTTTCCAGCCTGTTTAAGGTCCTGCCACAGCACCTCAGTCAGATCTAAGTCCAGACTTGGACTAGACCACTCCAGAACCTTCATTTAGTCTTAGTCCATCCAGAGGTTGACTTGCTGGTGTGTTTGGGATCATGGTCCTGCTCCATAACCCAAGTGGTCTTGAGGATTTTCTGCTAGAGAGCAGAATTCATGGTTCTAGTAGTCCAGGTCCTGGTCCAGACCATCACACTACCACCACCATGTCTGACTGTTGGTCTGGTGTTCTTCTGATGAAATTCTGTGTTAGGGCACATTCACACCAGAGCTGTTTGGTTCGCTTTAATCGAACTCTGGTCTGTTTTCCTGGTTAGTCCGGTTCGTTTGGAGTGGTGTGAAAGCGCTCACGAACTCTGGTGAGGACCAAACAAGCAGATTCTGGTCCGCTTGAAAACAGCGGTCTCAGTCCGCTTCCAAACGATTCCTGGTGCGGTTCGTTTGAGGTGTGAAAGCAAAGCAGACCAACTTGTGAACCAAAGACAGGAAGTGGCATAAAGCGTCATGATATACGGATTTATATGTGATTCAATACACATAAACATGTTGGTACCTCGCTCGGCGTCCATGTAGCCATAGCAGCACGTTGTAGTCGGTGCTGATTTATTCGTCTTATGTAAAGAACGCCATACTGGACAGCTCACTGCCTTGCGGCTGCTCCTAACGCCCCAATGCAAGAGTAGAAACCCCCAAACAGCTAAATTTGGTGTTTTTTCATTGTTTATGCGGAAAAAAAAGATCGGCTGAAGGAGATGGATTTCCAGTTTAATCTTCTTCTACGCCTTCTTTTCTTCTTGGTCGTCTTTTGTTTGTGACGACAGTGCCCCTAACAGGCAGAGGTTGTAGGTGTTCAGACGGTTTGGTCCGTTTGACTAAGAGCAGTGTGAATGAGAACCAAACCAAAGGAAAGAGCAACAATGTTGAAATTTCCATTCCAAAACAGACTGAGTCCCCAGACTATCAGGTTTGAAAACGACCTTAATTTGACTCCAGATGAACACACCTTCCAGAAAGTTCCTCCTCTGTCTGGTCAGTCCTCAGAGTATTTTCCCAGAAGTCTTGGGGATCATCAGGATGTTTTTAGTCAAATGTGAGACAAGTCTGTGTTCTTTTTTTTTGTCAGCAGTGGTTTTAGTCTTGGAACTCTCCCATGATGCCATTGTTGCCCAGTCTCTTTCTGATGGTTGAATCATGACCTCTGACCTTAACTGAGTAACAGTGTTAATTTTGGCAGCCATTTTTAATTTTATTCTTATGGTTGGGTAAAAGAGCTTGTAGCTGATGTCAGAGAATTTCAGTGTGTTTTTTTTTTTGTTTGTTTTTTTTTGGTCAAGGCACACCTACAATCAGACCAAAACCTTGAGGTACATCACATGCAAACAGCCATGACATGTACCAATCCCCATGACAGACCTGGACCAGACTCAGAGCATACCAGTGTGTCCACACAGTTAGCAGCACAAAACATTGGATAAACACAGAATCACATCTATAACTCCCTTTCCGTTGTCCTGTGTTCTTCATCAGACGCCTGTGAGCTCACACTGGACCCAAACACAGCCAACATCAACCTCCAACTGTCTGACGACAACAGGACGGTGACAGTAGCGGCAGACAGGCAGTCATATCCTGATCATCCAGGGAGGTTTGAGTACTGCTCTCAGGTTCTGTGTAAAGATGGTCTGACTGGTCGCTGTTACTGGGAGGTGGAGTGGAGAAGAAGGGCCTATATTTCCGTGACCTACAGAGGAATCGGACGGAAAGGAGACAGCATCCACACCAGGTTTGGGGGGAATGAACTGTCCTGGAGTCTGAGCTGCTCTGATGATGACGGTTTCTCCGTCTGGTATAATAACAGACAAACACGCCTCCCCTCCACGCCTTTGTGCTCTGGCTCTAACAGGGCCGCGGTGTACGTGGACCATCCTGCCGGCACTCTGTCCTTCTACAGCGCCTCCTCTGGAGCGTTGATCCATCTGCACACCTTCAACACCACGTTCACTGAGCCTCTTTATCTCGGCTTTAGGCTGTGGGATGATTCCTCAGTGTCTCTATGTACAATGTAGGAGGGAGAACGTCCTCTGAGGAAATCCCCGACCACAAACTCTATGACAGGGGTCATCAAGTACATCTGCACGAGGGCCAGATTTAGTCTCAACAGAAACTCTGGGGGCCGGACTTTCAAATACACAAAAATTAAAGAAATATTTTGGACTAATTGAAATTTTATTGTAGTAATATTTGTATTTTCTTTCAAAACATTTCAAAACATTTTCATCAAAAACATTTTTAGAATGGGCCCTCCACAGTTGTCATTTAGTACTAGTATTCACTCATTTTTTACACTTTTACCCCCTTTTAGCCTATTTGACCCAATTTTTGAAAGATTTTAACCCCTTTTCAACCACTTTTCCTGCATGTTTTATCCCCTTTGTGTCACTCTTATCCATTTTTGCCACATTTAAAACCTTGTCATTACATTTTTTCAACAATTTTTGCAAGTTTTAGACCAATTTTTGATACTTTTTGCCTCTTTACCCTAATTTTTGCTATTTTTTAACCCATTTAAACCACTTTTCCTGGATGTTTTATCCCTTTTGTGTTACTCTTATCCATCTCTGCCACTTTCTAACCCCTTTTCATTACTCCTTTTACACTATTTTTTGTCATTTGTAACACATTTTTGATACTTATTGCCCATTTTTTCCTCTTTTACCAATTCTTGTCACATTTTAACCTCTTTTCACAATTTATTCCGCCAATTTTTGTCCCTTTGTGTCACTCCACAACCCATTTTGTCACATATCACCTATTTTTGCAACTCTCAAACCCCTTTTAACCACTTTATCTGGTCATTTTTGCCGCACTACTAATTATGAAAGTAAATTTAAGTCAGCCATTCTAACTCTGTCGTGTAGTGGAAGCTTCAATGATGACAAAAACGGGTATCTTTCATGCTGCAACATTTACTGCTTCGAAGGTGGCACTTAGAACAAAGGAAAAGGGTTACACTCGCGGGCTTCTGCTCCGCTGCTTCATAACATTGTCAAGCTAACATCAACACATGACGTGTTTCCTTCTGTGACTTCAAAATAAAAGCACTTCCGTTTTAGTGTTAAATGTATGATTCTAACCACAGAACTAAGTAAGCTCTTTACTTATCAGTGTAAACAATAAAATAGTTACTTTTAACACCTGTAATGCCTTTTTTTACGAAGTGAAAATGTATCTTGTAACCTTAAACAGGAAATAATTCACAACAAACACTATTTCAATGTCAATCGTTTGTGGGGTGGATTAAACATCTGCAGACATTTAAAGCCAAAGGATGCTCTTAAAATCACAACATCTTCTTTTCCTCTTTTTCTAAATTTAATGATCTTTCAGGGGCCGGACAGGAAGCTTTGGGGGGCCTGATATGGCCCCTGGGCCACCAGTTGATGATCAGTGTGAGAATACTCTGTCTACTTTAGCACACAAAGGCAAAAATGTATCTGTGAAAGTGGTTCATTTAAGCAATTAAACCCACTTAAAAACATTTACAACAAACTGACATTAAAGCTTTAGTCACTGTGCAGCACTTTCACAACCAATACATTAAGGCCACTGTTCTGAGCCTGTTTTTGGTGGTTATTTTAAGCTTTTAGGGGGCGTTTCTTTGAATCTAACCCTTATTCATTACTGTACTGTTTTTTGTATTTCTCTTATATTTTAAGATCGATTGTGTTGTTTTAGTTGTTCTGTAATGTTTGAGTAACCTGGCAGCAGAAATTCACTCTGAAGTTTCTGTCTCATATATCCAGTGTCATTTAACAGACTCAAATAAAGCAGGAACACTGACCTTTGGCCTGGTCTGCTTGTTGGGACTGGTTTTTTACGTTTCATGCAGATGGGTGGAGTTTTTACTGAAACAGTCTTTATATCCTGGTTTTGTATTGAAACCTGATCAGCCAAGCTGCTGGACTGACGAGATTCCATCTATCTGTTGGTTTAATCTGCTTATCTGGGACCGGGCAGCAGACTGTCATGGAAAACACCTGAGTGAGTAAAATAATCCTATATATTTATTCTCTTCAGCATGAGAACTTTCTGTTTTTAACATATTCCTGCCATGTTTTGTTTCATCTATGTTAAGTTATTTCTCAACCCTTGTTCTATCTCAGAGTCTTTATTTTTTAAGTTTCTGAGGTGATTCAGAGTAAGAATTCATAACTGGAACCAGAAAAATAAGCCTTGAGACTTCTTGTGTTGGCTTCCTGGTGGTTTCTAGTCTAATAAATGTAGAACAGGCTGAGTTTATACGTGTCTCTGTAATCTCATGAGAGCAGGTAAGATTTTAAAGTGAACGCTGTTCCACTGGAGGAGTTTGACCTGAAGGAGTCTGCCCACAGAGTTAGTCAGTATCATGTTCAAGGACTGGGATCAACATTTTTACTACTTTGTTTATATTTTAGTCTTTATTTTGACAACTCTTTCAGTCTCAAGTATCGTATTCACAGTATGAAGGAGAACTTCTGTAGCGTACGGTAAACTCAGCAGGTGGTTCGACCGGTTTAATCTGGTTGTTGTGTTTACATCTGTCCAGACTAGCCAGGCCAAAGAGGGAACTTTGTTTCAGACCAACTTCTCCAAACAGTCCAGGTGTGTAATCCCCTGCAGAGTTCACAGATAGGCTGATAGTTTGGAGCTTTGTTGACCAGCTGAATTCTTCTCTTGGCTCTGAAGCTTTGGTTGGCTGTTGAAACTCATGACATAGCTCAGGTTTTAAAATCTGCTGGTGGCGTCTTTACAAACTGAGTTGCTGGAAATACCATCAGGTGGCTAAATTTTCCCCTACAATACTCTGAAACAGTTTTGTTGTTAATCTTTGGTCTGGACTGGGCTTTCGTCATAAAAATCATGTGAAATATAAAGCAGTGGTTGAACATTTATAGTTTATGGTGGTTTTATAAGATCAGAACTCTGACATGTGACCATCTATGATTGGCAGACGTTTGTTTGGGTACATTTCAGTAAAATTATGCTGCTTTTGTGTTGTCTGAACAGGGTATATGCAGGAATCTTGAAGTTAATTTTAATACCTTTTTAAGACTTTTTCAAGACCTTCTCAATATTTTTTAATACCACACCACCACTTCAAGCTGTAACCATTTACATCAGTGATATTTTTAACTTAACAGTTTTAGTTTGTTTGTTTGTTTATTTGGATCCACCATTAGATACAACAAATATACAGTAGCTATTCTTCCTATTACAATTTTAAACAATATTTTCATCTTAAACATATCCTTACAGACAGACAATACACTTCCATAACATTCATACTAACAATCCTTCCATACAGTAACTCTATTATTTTCTTCTTGATTGCAGAAAAATAAACCAATACATAAATAAAAAAATAGAGAAAGAAAAGTGAAGAGACAAAAGAACAAAACTCTCCTTTTTTGGGATCACAAGGTAACTCAACTCACCAGTGAGAAGCACTTAACATAATTATTTTCAAGGTATCCCATATGTAAACAAATACATTTTTAATTTTTTACTAAAGCAACTTCTGTTACTATTTGAGATTAAAAAGCTTGGTAATAAATTCCATGCCACCATTGCTCTGTAATAAACCGTTCCTTTTATCACATTTGTTCTGCACGAAGGTAGCCGAAATCTCCCCTCTGATGCCTGCCGAGTACCGTACTGATGTTCATCAGAAAAGAATGTTCATTTATTATAGAGTACTTCTGGGATTTTATTTATAATAATATTCTTTATGAAAGATACAAGTGAGTAATGTAATTTACTTTTAACATTTAACCAGATTAGTTGATTATGCATTGATGTGCCACTCGTTCCATATGGGTGATTCAGAGCTATAGGAGCTGCTTTATTTTGGGCTACTTGTAGCTTGTGCAAATTACTTTGTGTTGTGTTTGACCAGATGACTGCACCGTAATCTAAATGTGACAGAACTAGTGCCTGAACTAGTTGTTTGATCAGGTAGCTTGGTATAAATTTCTTACAGTGTCTTACTACTGCCATGCCTCTGCCCATCTTTATCACCTTCTGGTTAATGTAACTATTCCACGACATTCTGTCATCAGTAGTTAATCCTAATAACTCTACCTCTGTCTTTTGTTCTTTATGTTTATCTCCTATACTTAGGTTCAAGTTTGGTGCAGATTTCAGCCTGTATTTTGAGCCTAAAATCATGGATTTCGTTTTTCCAATATTAAGAGCTACTCTATTTGCTGTAACCCACTCCTTAATTAGCTTTAGTTCTTTATTTAACAGCTCATCCAGCTCTTCTACTGTGTTTGCTGAAGCATATACTGTGGAGTCGTCAGCGTACATAACCATCAACACCAAAGGCAAAGCTTATTGGCCTACTGTTTTTTCCAGAGAATATTTCTTTACTGTCTTTGGGTAATGGAATGACCTTGGCAATTTTCCACTCTAAAGGACAAATACATTTTTTAAAACTTATATTAATAATAAAAGCAATAGGCAAAGCAATCAGATCTGCTACAGGTTTAAGTAACTTTACATCCAGGTTTTCAGTACCTGAGGGTGTTTCTCTGGCTGCTCGCAGGAGTTTCTCCACTGTATCTGCCGTAATGTTCTCTAATTGAAAGTTACACATTTTATCATTCATTATCTTGTCTTTTATTAATTTACTTGCGATGTAATCTTTCCCTTTCCTGTTATCCATACCGTTCAGTATTTTCTGAATTTTGTCATTAAAACAATTTAGTGAGAATACTTCCATCAGCTTCCAAAAAAGATGGAGTTGGTTTATTTCTTTTTCCCATTAATCCATTTAATATATTCCATATTTTCTTACTGTCAATTCTCGCATCCATTATTCTATTTTGATAGTACATCTTTTTTTAAATTTTATTCAATTTTGTTACATTGTTCCTTAATTTCCTATAAACATTCCATTGTAGCACATCAGCTGATTTGATTGCTTCTGCCTTTGCTTTATTCCTTTGCTCCATAAGCTCTTTAAGTTCTTGGTCTAACCATGGAGCCTTTACGTTTCTCACTGTTTGTTTTTTTACAGGTGCATGTTTGTCTATAATTGATCCTAACAAGTCATTAAAAGCATGCAATGCCAAATCTGGCTCTTCCTTGCTTAGAACTGTTGACCAGTTAATATTTCTTACATCCTCATAATAGTTTCATTAAAATGTCTAAACATTCTTTTCAGTACTATTTTCTGACCAGTTTTAAGAACTTTGGTTTTCCTCCCATTTGCAACTAGGTTATGGTCGCTGCAGCCCACTGGAACTGATATCGTTTTTGAGCACAGCTCAGCAGCATTTGTAAAAATCAAATCTATGCAAGTAGATGATTCTCAACCATCCACTCTGCAACATATCCTAGTTGGCTTCGTAATGACTTGTTTTAGATCACATGTATCTGCAAAAGAGAGCAGCTTACGTCTGAGAGCACGTTCTTTTGAGTTCCAGTCAATATTTAGATCACCAAGAAAGTATATTTCATTATAAGAATCACATACCTTGTCTAACATTTCACATACTTTATCTAAATACATTAATGTAGCATTTGGTGGTCTATATCAGCAACCCATAAGTACTGGCTTGAGATAGGGGAGTTGAACTTGTAGCCAGATCACCTCTATTTCTTGGCTTCCTAGGTCCTCCCTCACTTTCACTGGTATATGACTGTATAAAAAATGCTACTCCACCACCCCAAGCATTCCTATCTTTCCTGTAGATGCTGTACCCCTCAATGCTCAACGTGGTGCTTTCTATTACTGGATCCAAATGTGTTTCAAAGATAGCTAATATATGTAATCTGTGCTCTATAAGAATATCTGAAATTTCATGTATCTTATTCCTCAAACTACAGATGTTTAAATGACCTATCCTTAATCCCTTCTTTGGTAGTATAACTTTATTTGCCATCACTTTTATTTAATTCTTTCATTAATCAACATCTGATCTGTATTCTGAGCTACAACACACACACACTCACACACTCACCCTCACACTCACACACACAGTTCAATATTGCACTCAGACTTGGTACTAACACCATCTCCTGTTATATTTACTATTTATCATGTGGTTCTGGTAGCATAATTTCCACAGTGGCTATCATCATCATCATCATTAATTCATAACTTTTCCCCTGATAGTCATTATCACAGTCATACTGCAGGCCTATAGTCTTAGTTCTGTCATCCTTTGCCTTTACTTCATACCTGCTGGCTGTGTTTTTTATCAATGTTCAGTCAGGTTTTGGGGGCCGCAGTCCTGGTTTGATCACCGACTCCCAATATTCCTCTGCTTCCCGGTGATCCGTGAACTTCTTTGATTGTCCAGCCTCCACAGTTATGATTAATGTAGCCGGGTGAATAATTCCATGCCTCACACCCGCTCTCCTCAGGTTTTCCCTTACCCCCCGAAACGTTGCTCTCTGCTTAGCCATGTCCGAGGTCAGGTCAGGGAAGACCTGAAGTTTCATCTCTCCATGCTTCAGCGTGAGCTCCTTTTTCGCTACTTCCAGGATCTCCTCTCTCACCATGCAGTGCTGCATCCTCGCGATCATTGCCCTGTTTCCATTCTTCACCTGGGGGCCAACTCAGTGCACCACTTCTACAGCAGGCTCCGTCTGGAGTTTGCCTTTAAACAGCTCTTTAAAGAGAGAGTTCATGTAGTTTTTAGGATTACTTTTCTCTGCATCCTTTGACAGGCCAAACACACGCAGGTTATATTTCCTACTGTGGCTTTCCAGGCGCTCTGCCTTCTCTCTCAATTTGCTGTTCTCGTTGTGAAGCAGCTCATTAGCTGCCTCCAGCGCAGTCACACGGCCGTTCAGGTCAGTCACTACTTCTTCTATATTTCTGACTTTGCGACTGCACTCAGAGATATCCTTTTTGAGTCTAGCTGTGGTTGCAGTTTGTTTAACACCACGCCAATTTCTTCTCTCATTATCGTGCGAATCAACTCAGATAGTTGTTGATTTGCAGCACCAGTCATGACTGCAGCCGCTCCCGTTTCCTCCTCCACTATTTCACTCATAGTTTCTGACCTTGTTTTTCCCTCTTTGTCTTTCCTCCTCCATAACACCTTACCTTAAGTTTCAGCACATCTTCACTTTTGATAACTTATAATGTCCGCTTTTTATCTTTTTACCCACATTTCAAATACTCTTGCCAGGAGCTTGGCGTCCCTTGTGCTCACACCCCGCGCATGCGCTCTGTGTCCACAGGTTAGTTTGTGATAAAGACTATAGACCACTATGATACAACAAAATTCAAATAGGCTGGGATAGTAAATCTTTGTGCTTCTGATTTTCCACCCGCCCGCCCGCTCGCTCTGGCGCTCTCAGAGACAATTTACAAACGCACCCACAATAGCCTAGTTTTTATGTACCTGTTCATCTTTTTTTTTTTTTAATAAAAATGAATCAATTCACAAACTTTTACGATGTTTTTGGGACTCAAACTCTTGGACAGCTAATTCAGAAAAAATACTTTCAAAATTTAAGACTTTAAAAAGTCTTGATAAAACTTTTTAATACTTTTTAAAGTCTTAATTTTCCCAAAATTGATTTATCACCTTTTAATACTTTTCAAGACCCCGCAGATACCCTGCTGAAAGGAAAATAGATGTTTTTATCCAGAGAAAAGCTCTGAATGCTGTTGGTCCTGATGCTGTTTGGTTCATTTTAGAATCAGGTCAAATCAGGTCGCTGACCTGGAGCATCTCTAAAACTCTAAAATGTTTATTGCTGCACCGTGAAGACGGCTGGTGTTTGTTGGGTCAAACTCATTCTGAGCCATTCCTCCAGCTGCCATCTTCAATAAAAACATTAATGTTAATGGTTTATGAAAGTCTATTCCACCATGACTCTGTTAGAATCAGAAGTTGTGGCGGCTGTAAAATCATGAGCCCAAACAAGAGGAAGACCTTTAAAGGGCTATGCTGACACCATCTGAATAATTTACATGAAATGCACTGATTGTGAAAATTAAGTTTTTTAAAATGAGACTTTAAGCTGATTTTTTTCTATCGCTTCTTTTGGTACAATTCTCCAAGAAATGATCAAACAGCTGACTTCTTCTGCCCAGTAACCTCGGCAGTAGGTCACCAGAGGGCAGCCCTGACTCAGCACTTATTTACTGATGGTTTCTGTTTGTCACCTGGGCTGATATCGGCCAATGCTAACGTCCAACAATGCACTGGGGCATCCAATCCACTTTATTATACTGCACATTTTAAAAACATTCAAGTTTACCAAAGTGCTGCACAGTACAATCACAGGAATAGAGCACAAACACCGCAGAAGTAAAAAACATTAGGAGGAAAGAAATAAAAGCAGGCAAGAACACCATAAAAACCTTTAAAATGAAATAAACACATAAAAACATAAAACAAGTAAAAGTCATAAAAACACAGGGATCAGAAAAACAAAAGGACCGAGATCACACAACCCTCACGTATCACTAGATTCATTATTTAGATTAACAACTCTAAAGAAAAGGATTACTGGCCTGGAAGGACAATACAAATTTACAAACTCTGAAACACTTTTACGAAGCTTGACACATATCAGCATTCAACAAAACATTTTAACACTTCAAAAAATTTATATTAGCAAAACACTTTTAGAAATGACTAAATATAATCAAAAATATATATTTTTACAAAATCAATCAGCAAAAAGACTTGAAAAATGTTTGCCAGTCCCATTCAAAGCTTGTAAAAATGCAGAAAGTCCATTATGTAAATTTAAAATGTATAAATGAAGTTTTAAAATCTTCAATGTTGCATGAAATGTGAAAATGTTGAAAGTGTGTCAGACTGTAAATTTGTTTCATGTTTTGTGAAAGTGTTTCAGATTTTATATTTGTGTACTGCAGGGGTCATCAGGTACATCTGCACAAGGGCCAGATTTAGTCTCAACAGAAACTCTGGGGGCCAGACTTTCAAATACACAAAAATTAAAGAAATATTTTGGACTAATTGAAATTTTATTGTAGTAGTATTTGTATTTTCTTTCAAAACATTTTCAGTCATTACCAGTGAGATCTCTCCCTATTATCTAGAACGCAGCAGGCCTGACAACAGAACTGGACCCCTAAAAAATCCCAGAGAATGGGCCCTCCACAGTTGTCATTTAGTACTAGTATTCACTCATTTTTTACACTTTTACCCCCTTTTAGCCTCTTTGACCTAATTTTTGAAAGATTTTAACCACTTTTCAACCACTTTTCCTGGATGTTTGATCCCTTTTGCGTTACTCTTATCCATTTTTGCCACTCTTAACCCCTTTTTATTACTTCTTTTACACTATTTTTTGTCATTTGTAACACATTTTTGATACTTATTGGCCATTTTTTCCTCTTTTACCAATTCTCATCACATTTTAACCTCTTTTCACAATTTATTCTGCCAGTTTTTGTCCCTTTGTGTCACTCCACAACCCATTTTGCCATGCATCACCTATTTTTGCAACTCTCAAAATCCTTTTCACCACTTTTATCTGGTAAATTTCAGTAAGCCATTCTAACAGTATTTCAATGTTAAATTTTTGTGGGATGGATTAAACATCTGCAGACATTTAAAGCCAAAGGATGCTCTTAAAACCACAACATCTTTTTTTCCTCCTTTTCTAAATTTAATGATCTTTCGGGGGCCGGGCCTCAACTGGTCTGGCCTGATATGGCCCCCAGTGGACGATCAGTGGTGTATTGTATTGTTTTCAAAATCTGTTTTGTAAAATGTAAATTAGTTTTTTGAAATTTCAAAATGTTTTGGTTAATTATCATAAGTTTCAAGCTTTATAAAAGTGACTTAGTGTTTTTGTATTTAACTTCCAGGCCACCGTAGTTTAGGGCCAGGGGTGAAAGAAAAAATAAAGCTGTGCATTTCGAGAATAAAGTCAAAATTACAAGAAAAATGTTGAAATACGATTGTAGAAAAGAGTCTAAATTTTGGGAATAAATTCAAACTTAGACTAAAACCAAACAGATCTCAGCTGTCTCTATGAAAAGCCTCTAACAGAAAAGAGATTCTTTATCTTTCAGCTCATGGTGACAGATGATTTGTTTACTGTTGCCATGGAAACACTGGATGTTACATAAAGACTGTTATGAATTAATGAACTGCTGAGGGAAGCCGCCGCTCTGTTGCTGTATCACAGTCATGTACGTCTGTATCCGTCTTCAGTTATGAGTTTAATCGATAAAACTCACCCATACTCCTCAACTCTGACCACACCCAGCTGCTGCTGGTTAAGCTCCGCCTCTGCCTCCGCCACCGCCACCCCAGCCTCCTCCTTTCTTGGCTTTGTTGCTCCCTCATGTTTACGTTTACACTGCTAATGAGTGGATCTCCACCAAACTAAAAGTCTCTGTATTTAACCTGTTCTGTCATAAATGTCTCTGTGTGGAGTGTTTGCTCTGTACTTCATGTAAAGTCAAAGCTGATTGGCTAACCCAGGAAGCTTCTTCTAGACTAATGTGAGTTTTAGTCATGTGACAGTAGTACTGTATAACTGGTAATGTTTTAGGAAGCTTTAACAGAATTAAAAACTGCCCAGTCCTGTTTCTGACCCCTTGTTCTTGTGTTTGAAGGTTTCTGGCTCTGCTATGGATCAGTGTGAGGAGACAGACGAGGGAATCCCTCTCTCTAAAACCGCTCTGACTGAGGAACATGAGGCTCACAGGTGAGACGAAGACCTCTGACTGTCCAACAGTCTTCTTTATAAACAGCAGCAATCTGACAGCAGAGTGTACATTCCTGCAGGTATTTATTTTAGATTGTAGATGTGTTCATACAAGACGTCACAAAAATCATTCATGCAGGTAAAGTTAATGCTAAGCCATGAGTAGACGTGAGTTCACCTCAGGAAGCATGGACGCTGTGAATGTGTGGTGTGAATCGCAGAAATGGAGCAATTTATCTGTGTAGGTGCGTTCAACAAACGTTCTCTTCATTCACTTATTCACAAGAGTTGAAAAATCTGAACTCAAGCAAATCACTGTGATGGCCAATCAGCATGGAGATCTTCGGGTGATGCATTTCACACAAGTCACTGGAGGAATTCAAACAGAAAATGGAGGAGAAACTTGTGGAGTCTGTCTGTAGCTACCCTGAGCTACATGTAACAATGTGCCACTTCAGCCCGCACAGTAAAAAGGAGCTCATTCGGAGGAAAGGGAGTGAGGATGTCAGTTTGCCTGGTTAGTTGTTAAATCATTTGTCCGTCCCCTGATTTCAGCCATCTACTTACAGGTTAGCACCATGGTTAGCAGTGCCTGAGTTAACATAACCCCAGGGAAGAATTCTCAGAGCTGTGTGCCTCTAAAGCATCTTATGGACCCAGAGATGATGGACCCTTTTGGTTTTGGACTTTCCACAGCAAATACACAGCAACAGTCCTCTGAAGCTCAGCCATGTTACCTCCAATTTCCACAAACAGCAACTGCGCCGCGATCTGTGTTTCAGCAAGAAAAACTACATTAAAAGAGGAGTCAGGAGTCAGAATGAGTTGAATGCAGCCTTGATGCCATGTTTATTACAGGACAGTGGTACAAGAGTGGGACCCCGAACCTGTCTCAACAAAGGCTTTTTATATCTCCAGTCTAAGTGTAGCTACACACTCCTAAATGCACACATACACACACACCCACACACACACATATTTCCTGATAACTATAAAACAATTACTGGAACTGAACAATAGTCCAGTAATCATTTCCTCCTTAGGAACTTTCCAGGGCTGAGCCAAAGCTGGGCCTAAGTCTGGGGATAGCCAGTGTAATATGTTTAGGTGCAAAACACAATATACTTATATAGAAAATATAATACCTCCTCATCTGCCAGCGAATCGAACTGTGGGGCAAATCGCTCCCTCTCTGGTCTATCACAGCATTTCCACATGTCGCGCTCCAGACCGGCAGCGGCATGTGCCTGGAGCACCACTTTGCTCCGCTTCGTTCGAGATGTGCTGCAGGTCTATTTTCAGCACCGGCTACTGCCAAACCATGTCGATACCCGTCGATCAGGAAGCACCAAAAGGAAGTCACAAGAGTAGAATATCCGGTTCTTTCAAAATACAACACTATGCACGGATTGTAAATCATCACTATACCAACATTACGTCTCTGTCATGTTCTATATTCTGATTCTTGTTTTTTTCCTATGTTCATTCTGTGTATTTCATGTTTCAAGTGCTTAGTTCAGGTTATCAGGTGTTTTATATAGTCCTTGTGTTTCTGTGTATTTTGTGCTTTTTGTTATTTCCATGTTTCTCGAGTTATTTTGTTTAGGTTTCTTTAGACTTTTCCTAGTTTGTTCTTTTAGTATTTATTAGTGTTCATGTTAAGTTTATTCCCTGTTTCATGTTTGGTTAATCCCTGTTTTATGTTTAGTTAATTCCCTGTGTTTTTAAGCTTCCTTAGCTGTAGTTTCTAGTATATTGAATAGTTTGTTTTTTGTTAGTTTCATGTTCAGTTTTCCTCCTTGTGTTCGAGTTTCCCTCCTTGTGTTTGGTTCTTTGTATCCTCCTGTGTTTTCAGTGTTTCTAGTGTACAGTTGTTATCTTTGAGTCTTTGTGTGCTTCTCGTGTAGTGTTCTGTTTCCTGGTTTATTTTGTAGTTGCCTTCCCTTGTGTGTGATTCTAGTTTTTCTTCCTGATTCAGTTTCCCTCCTCTGTAATTACCCTCACTAGTTTCACCTGTGTCTCGTTACCCACACCTGTTTCTCCTTGTGCAGTCACTCCCTGTGTATTTAGTCTCTGTGTCTCTTTGTGTCTATGGCTGTTTTCGAATTCGCCTACTATACTAACAGTGCCTACTGATTTGCCCAAAATGTAGTATGCAGTATGCAGTACGTGAACAAATGCAAACGTTGCAGTATGTCAAAAATACCCGGATGACGTACTGATTCGGAAAAATTTCACAGTATGCATCGGACCAGTCTGCTTCGCCTACTGTTACCCACAATGCAAAGCGTCGGGTCAGACTTCGTAATAGCGGAGAGCGGCGGAACTTTCACCGGAGCGGCTGACGTTACACAAAGTGCCATTACCTTTTATATTTACCTTCTTAACATATACTATAGTGAAATAAGTTGTAATAGGGTCACTTGTTTTTGTTTAGCCGTTACGCTCGTAACAGCCGGAAAGGTGTTGTCATGTGTTTCCTTTCACTGCACTATACATGCTAAGCTAAAAACAATGGCTACAGTAATCCCGAAAAATCGAATAAAAACACCTCCCAGATTTTTTCTGTATGTAAATGGATGGAAAACACTGTAGCATCGTTTAATATTGACCAGGGTATGTACTTCTGTATACCGGAAACCAGCTAAACCTGACCAAGCATACTACACAATGACGTCTGACTGGCAGTCATACTGCATACTACTGTCAAATACAGTACACAGTGCCCAGTACATACTGCATACTGCGTTTGGCAGGAGTATGTAGTTGGCCAATTCGAAAACAGCCTGTCAGTTCATCGAATGTCATCACCTGTGTTACTCCTCCAGTTTGCTCCTTGTGCCTCCTGTGTATTCTACCCATTGATGGACTTTGTTTTAAGTAAGTTTTGTTTAACGGCTTTCTTCCCCTCGTGGATCCTCAGTTGTTTTTTCATCGTGCTGGACTTTAGTTTGTTAATTAAATCAGTCTTTTGAGTTTATCTCCATTTTGGGTCCTCCGTTTTGAGTTTTTCCTCCATTGTGACAGTCTCATCCTGCAGTGAGAGCAAAGGTCATCAAGAGGTCAGTGGGTCACAGAGATACAACAACGTCATTGATGAGGAAAAGTTCACTTTTGGGGATATTTAGCCAAAGAATTTTACGTAAAACCACAAATCCTTTCAGTAAACATCAACCTTTTAACTTCCTAATGTACTCACCCAATAGAGGAAGCAATAATATTATGGACTTATACTGGAAAGGATGATAAATTAACCCCAAAAGGTAAAATAGTCCGCTGTTGACATACTATTCCTGCGTGAACTCGCAGTTCTCCCATGATCTCTTCCTGCTGATCAGGGCTTGCATGGCGCAGCGCTGTAGACTCCCTTTTAGTGGGCGAGGTCACTATCCTTTGGTTGGAGCAAACCCGCAGCGCTTCAGTTCGCACACAGTTGTCCTATGTGGAAATTTCAGGTTTGTTGACAATTGACTGAAATGTTGGATGTGTTTGAAGGAAGCCCTACCCTTTCATGACTTTTAGGCACTTGCATACACACGGTTTGACGTGCGAGTGGTATTACATACCACTTGATTAATTTTTTCCCAAAATTTTTTATTCTTCTTTTTGCCACGTTTTTCCCTTTTTTGCCTCTTTTCATCCATTTTTTTCAACTATGTGCAAAGTGACATTTATGGGAGTTTTTGTGAACAGGGATACCACATCGTGTGATATGAATATTTCATCTGTTTTTACTTTTATGGATCTTAGTTCCTGGGCCAGTTGTTTGGAGTTCTTGCAGTGTTGTTGGGTGTGACCTAGCAGTGGTTTTATGAGGTCTACTAATGCTTTTGATAAGTTGTATGTTACTGAGCTGATGCTGTCTACTATGGGTCTTGTTTTTCCTTCGTTTAGTAGGGGATTTAGTAGCGTTTTAAGCATCTTTTTCTTCTCTTCAGTTGGGTCATTCTTCATCAACTCATATGTACTGGTGTCCTTTAGCATGTTTTCCATTTGTTGTTCATATTTCTCTGTGTCCATTATTACTGTTGCTTTTCCTTTATCTGCTGGTATAATTGTGATCGTTTTGTCCTTTGCTAGCCTGCGTATGGCTTTCCTTTCATCCTTGTTTACATTTCCTGTTGGCAGTTTGGCTGTTTTGAGTATCCCAGCAACTTCGTTTCTAAGTTCTGCTTTCTGTCCCTGGTCTTTAATTGATTGGCACGCTAGTTCGGTAGCTAAAACGTACTCCTCATACAGGATTTTATCGGGTGTTACAGCATAATTTAATCCACGGGACAATACATTAAGTTCTGTCTGTGATAGGGTTCGTTTTGATAAGTTTTCAACCAACGGTTCGTTGTTTGCTTCTCTATTGCCACATTCTTTGTGTTCTTCCGCACAGTTAGTGTGTTTAACTTTCTGACGTGTCTGGCTTTTGTTGCTTCAAAAACCCTTTCATGTGTGCGTAGTAGTTGTTCTGTTGTTAACATTACCGTCTCTTTGTCCAAGGGGAATTTTTTAGCAAACTTGTCCATGTTCGTTTTAAGTTGAGTGTTTATGTCATCTACCTTATTCGTTGTGCATCGTATCCTTTCCTTCAGTAGTGTGAGGCATGCTCCTTTTACAATTGTCTCTGCATTTTGGGTTGGAATGGGATTCTTTAGGTCCAGGCTTGGCAGTGTAATCCCCTCGTCCCAGCAGCGTGGATTGAATCTGAGGTGGTTGCGGAAACGTGCCCTTTTTGATTCCAGTTGTTCCAGATTTCGGAATTCCTTGACACATGGTTGTCCATGACTTGACCGTAATAGTCCAATTAGGTTCATTTGGTCCACTATTAACTTATTCTAGGTGATTCTTTTTATTAGATGCAATTAGATGCAAGTGTGTTGTCCTGTATTTACAGTTGATTTCTCTTTTTTTTCAGCATTCACCAGCAGAGACCAGAATCTCCTGAGTCCAGCTACAACTTCATGAGGAGTGATCGCTCCATGATTGAACCTTTTGAATTTAAAGATGAACGCCACTATACAGGAAGAAGGTACTCCAGTCACTAACACTGTGATAAAGTCACTGCCACTCTTCACATGCTTTGGTTTCATTATCATATACATTACAGCTGGTTTGTTGTGCTTCTGAAAAGAAAGACTTCTGTGGTATTCAAAAATCTTTTCAGCATTCACCAGCAGAGACCAGAATCTCCCGAGTCCAGCTACAACTACATCAGGGGTGATCGCTCCATGATTGAACCTTTTGAATTTAAAGATGGACACCACTCTACTGAGGAAAGGTACTCCAAACCAGTGAGGTTCACAAGTTAAAAAAAAAAAAAAGAAAAAAAAAAACATCAGAAAAAATAAATAAATGCAACTAATTTTTGCATGGTCAAGTTGAAGTCAAGAAAAAAGTCAAAAATATGGGCTATTTACTTAAGATAGGTCACAGTGGGAGTTGGCAAACCGTGTGAAAATAGTTTACTGAGTGTAGCTTATGATATAGAATCAAAATTTGATCAAATGTCTATCTAGGTGCTCAGTCATCCAGGTTATATGGTTTGATCCTTATGTGGGGTTAGATTTAAGGTAGTTTAAGAATTGAAAATGGTTCAGCTCTCCTCCTCCTGAACCTCCTGTCCAACCAAGCCAAAAAGATTCATTTGACTTCACAGATGAACCTTTAGACAGTCTTGAAGGCAGAGCAGTCTTAACTGTATGTCCTAAACTCACCTGCTCTCATCCATCACAAAAAGGTCCCTACCTTTGCATGTTACTTGGCAAGCCACCTGGCCCTTGACTCTAACTTCACAATGCCACATCAACTTGTTGGGCAAATCTAGACTTGGACCCAGGAGAGGAGTTTATCCTACCTAATCTGAGGGAAGTAGACTGGTTCAACGGGTGTAATGCCACAGAGATTATGCCCCAAGAACACCCAGATTTGATTGAATTTGACAAAGAAAATTTTGTTGTGATCATCCATACAGTGAGAAACAAGAGGGCAAGCAAGCAGATTCTAAAACCAAAAGTTCGTGTCATTATAGTCCGAGATTTATATTTCTTCATTCTTAATTTGTCAAGATACATCATTACCAAACTGTGCTTGAGAAGGATTTGTGTGAACCATATTTTGTGACCTCTCCACAGAGGTCCAGATCAAAAACCAGAGGGTCTTGATGGTCAGGATTCCCAGTCGAATCCAACAGACCTGGACTCCATTTTTGAGGTCTTTATATCCATCAACAACTTTTTACTCAAGTGTTGGTATGTTTTAGAGGGGTCATTAACATCCATTCTTTTATGATTTTATTTTCAGCTTCTTGAAGAGACCATTTCCACTTTTGTGTCAGAAGAGCTGAAAAAATTTAAGAGGGTGCTGAGTCCAGATTATCCAGAATACTTGGATTGGCACAGCGACAATGAGGCGCAGAGGGGCAGCAAAGAAGCATTTCTGAAGATCTCATTGCACTTCCTGAGAAGAATAAAGCAGGAGCAGTTGGCCGACTGTTTGCAGAGCAGTAAGATGTTTTTCTACTTATGATTAATCTCAACATAAAACAATTATGAAGCCAATGAGGTTGTTTCTTGTGTTTCAACAGGAACTGTTGCCTCACTGAACCAGAGCAAGTTCAAATCCAGCATAAAGAAGAAGTTCCAGCCTGTGTTTGAGGGGATCGCCAGGGCTGGAAAAACAACCCCCCTGAATAAGATCTACACAGAGCTCTACATCACTGAAGGAGGGACTGGAGAGGTCAATGAGGAACACGAGGTCAGGCAGATAGAAAAAGCATCTGAGAAACAAGACAGCCCAGGAACACCACTCAGACATGAAGACATCTTTAAAGCTCCACCTGGAAGAAATGAACCAATCAGAACAGTGATGACGAAGGGCGTGGCCGGCATCGGGAAAACAGTCTTAACCCAGAAGTTCACTCTGGACTGGGCTGAAGGCAAAGCCAACCAGGACATCCAGTTCACATTTCCATTCACTTTCAGAGAGCTGAATGTGCTGAAAGAGAAAAAGTTCAGCTTGGTGGAGCTCGTTCATCACTTCTTTCCTGAAACCAAAGAAGCAGGACTCTGCAGGTTTGAAGAGTTCCAGCTGGTCTTCATCTTTGATGGTCTGGATGAGTGTCGACTTCCTCTGGACTTCCACAAAAATGAGATCCTGACCAATGTTACCAAGTCTGCCTCCTTGGATGTGCTGCTGACAAACCTCATCAGGGGGAACCTGCTTCCCTCTGCACGTCTCTGGATAACCACACGACCTGCAGCAGCCAATCAGATCCCTCCTGAGTGTGTGGACATGGTGACGGTGGTCAGAGGATTCACTGACCCTAAAAAACAAGAGTACTTCAGGAAGAGTTTTGGAAATGAAGTCAAAGCCGACAAAATAATCTCCCACATTGAAAAATCCCGAAGCCTCCACATTATGTGCCACATCCCGGTCTTCTGCTGGATCACTGCGACAGTCCTGGAGGATCTGCTGAAGACCAGAGAAGGAGGAGAGCTGCCCAAGACCCTGACTGAGATGTACATCCACTTCCTAGTAGTTCAGACCAAACTGAAGAACATGAAGTATGACGGAGGAGCTGGGAAAGATTTTCAGTGGAACAAAAAGAACAGGAAGATGATCGAGTCTCTGGGGAAACTGGCTTTTGAGCAACTGCAGAAAGGCAACCTGATCTTCTATGAAGTAGACCTCAAAGAGTGTGGCATCGATATCAAAGCGGCCTCAATGTACTCAGGAGTGTTCACACAGGTCTTCAGAGAGGAGAGAGGACTGTGCCAGGACCAGATGTTCTCCTTCATCCATCTGAGTGTTCAGGAGTTTCTGGCTGCTCTTCATGTCCATCAGACCTTCATTACCTCTGGAGTCAATCTGCTGTCAGACAGAAAATCAACCTCTACTACACTTTCAGGGAAAAAGAACTTCTACCAGATCGCTGTGAACAAGGCCTTACAGAGTCCAAATGGACACCTGGACCTGTTCCTTCGATTCCTCCTGGGTCTGTCACTGCAGGAAAATCAAACTCTACTGCGAGGTCTGGTGACACAGACAGAAAGTATGTTCCAGAACAATCAGAAAACCGCCAAGTTTATCAAGAAGAAAATCACTCAGAATCTGGCTCCAGAGAGGATCATAAATCTGTTCCACTGTCTGAATGAACTGAAGGATCATTCACTGGTAGAAGAGATCAAAACATACTTAAGACCAGGAAGTCTTGTCACTGGTAAATTCTCTCCTACTCAGTGGTCAGCCTTGGGCTTCATACTCCAGTCATCAGAAAAGGATCTGGATGAGTTCGATCTGAAGAAATACTCTGCTTCACAGGACGTTCTTCTGAGGCTGCTGCTGCTGGTCAAAACCTCCAAGAAAGCTCTGTAGGTGCACGCTTGAGTTCAAAGTTTATCCTTTATTTTTAAAGTTCTCTAAATCGTCTTATAGTGTTTGCAGTATTCAATGGAGAGCAGCAAGATTGAACATTTATTTTCATTGCTTGAAGCCTTTACCTGCAATTTCCACATAGTCCCTCTGTATGGTATTCCAGCCACTCTGTAGGACCCCAAAAATGCAGCGTATCCAGTCAATTTTGTAATTAATGCGCACTCTCCTGACCATAAATCATATCCCAATTAGCATTACGTGACTGGTGGCACAAGCAATCAGCCAGTCAGAGGCTCACCATGGACGAAGAGCAAGACCACAAGATTTTATATAGCACCAATATGTTCTCTCTAGAAAATATCCATCTATTAAGTGGGGGGGGGGGGATCACAATATTATCAAAAAAGGAAACAAAGTAAGCTGTTGTTCACATGTTGTTCTCACTCTATACATGGTTATCCTGTGATCTTGCAATTCCTGTGTGAACTTGTAGTTCCACCATGATCTTGAGACCTTGTGTCTCCAGCTGCTCTGGACTTCCCTCCTTTGAGTCCAAGACACACCAGCTATGCAGCATTGCGCCAAGTTAAATGACGTGCCTCAATTGCCTCCCCTAGCTCACCTCCCTGCCTCACCAGGTAAGAAAAGAAATCGCAGATAGCCTAGCGGTTTAAGGCACGAGCCACGTACTCAGACAGCCCGGGTTCCAATCTGGCCTGTGTCCCTTGGCCGCATGTCTCTCCCCACTCTCTTCCTATTTCTGACTATCCACTGTCGTCTGTCAAATAAAGGCATGAAAAGCCCAAAAAATAAATCTTAAAAAAAAAAGAAGAAAGTACAATAAGTGCAGTGGTATTTCACCCATGGCTAAGGCTTCCCACTCTCCACACCTAGATAGGGAAGATGGTGCTAAACATCTTCTTTTGAGATATACAAATCATTCTTTCTTTCCCTCCAGGCTGGGTGGCTGTACTCTCTCAGAGAAAAGCTGCGAAGCTCTTTCCTTCGTTCTCAGATCAGACCACTCCAAACTGAGAGAGCTGGACCTGAGCAACAACGACCTGCAAGACTCGGGAGTGAAGTCGCTGTCGACCGGACTCAAAAGGCCACACTGTAGGCTTGAGACTCTCAGGTCAGGATTTTCATTCTGTTTGGCTGAGTACCCTTAAGCCGGGTGTACACTGTGCAATTTTCCTGCCATTCAGCCATGAATTTTGAGTAGCACGACTCACTCTGAAGTCGGGCCGACTTTCAGTCGCATCAGGCGTCATTTGTCATGGGGTGTACGGGGGGGGGGTAAGATGGCCGACCACAGCCCGACTAGAGCCCGACTATGACTCCTCAACCTGCTCCCACCTGGTCGGAAGGATTTCTGGCTTGTTTGATATTTTGGTCATATGACCCCGGACACTGCACAGTGAGAACAGAAACACAAGCAGAATAAACAACTTCGGGGGATTGTTTTCCTTTGTAAACAGTCAGACAATGTCCTAAGTTACTATGACAATGGCTGGAATCACTTTCTGTTGCACCCCGGCTATGGTAAAAGAAATAAAGAAGCAGGAAATATTCCTAACACCTATCAACATTCCTAACAAGTAACATCTTTGACTAATCCGACGTACCCTTCATTCCTCTGAATGATGCTCTGTGATTCTTCATGTCTGAGTATGTTCGCTTGTGTCCAGACTGTCAGGCTGCCTGATAACAGATGAAGGCTGTTCCTCTCTGGCATCAGCTCTAAGATCCAACCCCTCCCATCTGAGAGAGCTGGACCTCCGTTACAATCATCCTGGTGATGCGGGCGTGATGCTGCTGTCGGCTGTACAGGAAGATCCACGTTGTAAACTGGAGACGCTCAGGTATGATCGTTTAAAAAAGCCTACAAAGTTTGTCATCTTTTCTTTGTTCTTGAGAAATAATTTGTCGCTAGGAATGTAAACTTAAATACATCCTCCCATCCATTTCTGCTTGACTTATCTGGGGCTGGGTTGCAGTGAAAGGAAGCTAAGCCAGTGAACCAAGACATCTCTCTACCCAGCCATACTTTCCAGCTCCTCCTGGGAGAACTAGTGAGACTCCCTGCTCTTAGGCAGAAGAAGAAGACATTATTTATTAATCCCTGGAGGGAAATTCACAGTTTACACTCTGTTGTTGAATATGCTACACACACATAGGCTGAATTACATACAAACACGCATGCACAAACAGTATCCTATGGACATGCACTAATGGAGAGTTGTTACAGAGATGGCCTTGCTGCTCTCACTGAAGCGATACCGCAGACGCAGGGAGTGTGGACCCACCTGTCAGCCATGATCCACCAACTATCGAGGAGCCTAGACACGCATGAACAAGCCGAAGGCCAGGAAAGCACCAGGTTTATATGGGATCCAGGCTGAGATGCTCAAGGCGGGTGGTGAAACCTCCCTCCTTGGTCGCACGCTCTCATCTTCTTGGTATGGTGAACAGGCATCATCCCCAAAAACTGGAAGAGGGGCAATGTTAACCTTGCCAGGCAGATGGATACGCCCGTTTCCATGTTTCTCATTGGTGAATCGATCTTGCAAAGCTCCCGTCTGAAGCGTTTGGGCCCAGTTAGAAAATGACAGGACCAATCAGCATTGAGGGGCAGTACTTTCAGGCGCAGCGTAGTCGTGATGTAAACAAGCAGCACTAAGAGACTGGTGCAATAATGGCAAAGCGCCAATTTTATCAGATCTTGACATTTCTTCATTAAAAGAAGAACAAAGAACAGCAGTGAGTTGTTTTCTTTTCAAAACCCACCAAAGTCATGTACTGACATGTCTACAGTCACCATGGTTCGCGTTATTCCTCGGCAGCTGTGCACGCGCACCTCGATCGCGGCTATGTCACGTGTTTTGTTGCTCTGATTGGCCCGTAAAGATGTGACAGACAGAACGTTCATCCAATCACACTCAGAGTTTTCTTCAAATCCTCTGCCTTTTCCCAAATGCTTAGTATTGAAGGTTTTCCAGGTTAGGGCACTGTTGTCCCAAAGGGAAAAGATGATGTGGAAGGGTGTCACAACTACAGGGCTATCACACTTCTCTCAGTGCCAGGTAAGGTCCTTGCACTGATAATTCTGAACAGGATCTGCAGCTCCAACACCACTGACCTGAACAGTCCTGCACCTTAGAGGTCAACGGTAGACCAAATCCTGGGTCCTTGCCAAGTGCTTTTGGGAATTCAATAGAAGGTTGCTTGCAGCCTATGTTGACATCAGGAAGGTGTTCGACCTTGTGAGTATGGATGTCCGCTGGATGATTCTAGAGCTCCTCTTGACCCACGTTTACCCATCCAGCTGATGTCTGCCCTATATTCTGGTAGAGAGAGTGCTGTTGTGGTGTGGTAGCTCCACTTCTGACTTCTTCCTCTGAGGCGTGAAAGTTTCTGGAGGTTAACAGTGATTCTTTTTCTTTCTCTAGAGTGGACCATGCCGGAGAGCAGTGGCTGAAACCTGGTCTCAGGAAGTGTAAGAGTTTCACTTTTTTAAACTGGGAATCTTGTGCCAATATCCGAACAACCCCATGAGATGTGGATCCCGACTCATGTCTCGTTCTCTCTGTTAGATGCCTGCGAACTCACACTGGACACAAACACAGTTCACAGGAAGCTCAAATTGACTGAGGATGACAGGAAGGTGACCCATGTTGAAGAGGAGGAGCCGTACCCTGATCATCCAGAGAGATTTGACCATTGGTACCAGCTGCTGTGTAGAGCTGCACTGACTGATCGTTGTTACTGGGAGGTTGAGTGGAGTGGGAATGTGGACATTTCAGTGACCTACAGACAAATCAAAAGGAAAGGAAAAGAATCCAACAGCAAATTTGCAGGAAATAAAGATTCTTGGAGCCTGATCTGCTCTAATGATCTCGGGTATTTTGCCTGTCATGACAACACAGCAGTTGTCCTCTCCACCTCCACCTCCTCCGTGCCCCAAAGAGTAGCAGTGTATGTGGACTTTCCTGCAGGCACTCTGTCATTTTACAGCATCTCTGGCAAAACACTGAGCCACCTTCACACCTTCAACACCACATTCACTGAACCTCTCTATCCTGGATTCAGGTTACTGAAAGGGGCCTCAGTCTCCCTGAGCTTACTGTAAACTGTTGATCTCTCCAAGAAGTCATGAGCCTCTCCTGTGCAACCTTAAACCCCTGATTTTGCATCTTTTCTTTTACCTAGAGCTGCAATGCAAGTCACGTTTTAAAGGCTTCTTTTCCTGTACAATGAACTAAACATCCACTGTAGCTCAGCAGAAACAGCAGAAATTACTTTGCAAGCTGTAACACTAAAAACCCACATCCTTTAACAAGTCATAGGTGAAAGGTTTTTTTTGTATAAATGAATTGTATGGCCACATGTCTGAAGCCAGTTTATTCTGCTGCTAACAAGTTTTGGTCTTGTTAGATAATTTTGGTGTTGTAGAAAAGTCAGTGGTCGCTGAAGGGGTGAAACGTGCAACCTGAGTTATTTTCTTCAGGCTTCATCTGTGTTCAGTAACTGTATAACCAGTGTATTTTCTACATCATGATCTTGTTGATTCATATTTTATGTAGTGTTTCACTTTATATTTTCAAGTTTAATATGATAAAGTCTTATAGTTTTCTTTTTTAAGTATTGTTTTTAAACTTAACACTTTAATTATTCTAACTAGGGATGCCAGATATCGGTATCGGCAGATATAAAAATTTTTGCCGATATTTACATCTGATATTTTGGACGCTCATGTCAGCACATAGCTATAAACTGTAAAATTTGGCCATATATCCTAATAAATCAGTGGAGTTTTAGGCTGGATCAACAGACCTACAGTACTGTGCAGAAGTTTTAGGCATGTTTGGGCTGAAATTTGAAGCTGAAGTAAGGCATGTAATGGCGAGTACGTCCACCTGAGGGCCCCATCATGAGGGAAGGAGGATTGACACAATCCATGTCATGCTCTGGATATCTTTGTAAATTACCAAGGGCATGGGAAAATAATTTGATGAAAACAAAACAAAACCACAGCTTTAGGGCGGAGTTATGGGTAGATGTGGCGCTTAAACATAGCCTAGGGTACTGTTAGGGTGGGTACGAGGGTTGCCACAACCCCCTGGTTGTCGTGTGTATGTTCTCAGCACCTGAAAACTGTTGGTGGTTGCTGGGTGTATTACCAGGGGTGCAAAAGCCTGGACAAAAGAAATGCTGTTAAGCTCGACCTTGGCTGCTGAGCGACATACGTACATGTCAAATGTGTTGACACTGACTGGCCGCCCTCCCTCCTCTCTTCAGCCCAGGATTGTGGAGCATCGGGACCTGTGAAGAACCGTTAGCGCTCTACATGCCTAAAACTTCTGCACAGTACTGTATGTACATTGAGATCTTTTTCTTTATTCATTCTCATCCTTTAAACTTTAAAGTGTGTTTTAAGAAAAAAGTTTCTCTTTCCATCATCAAACCTAAAATTGCATTTAAAGGACTAAATTTTTAGTCATGTAAAACATATTTAAATATCAGTATCAATATCAACTAAAATGAATTTATGAATATCGGCATATCGGATATCGCAAAAATCCAATATCCTTTATCCCCATTTGCAACTAAAATAAACTAGAAATTGTGGTCTCAAGAACAGAAGAGATGCATTGATAATAAAGAATGAGGTCTAATACTGATGTTTGAAATAAAAGTTTACTCACTGACCAATCTAAGGCCTAGTCCATATAAAGGCAGGTATCTTTAAAAAAGACCTAAACTGAGGAAAATAAATAAGACTTTTGCACAGCAGATAAAAAATGAAAGGCATGTGAGATTTCTCAGTACATTTCCTGATTAAATACACTCTCTATGTCGTTCCAAATAATACAAGACAAACACTTCTGAATTTTTTTTATGTTTTTCTTTTTGGGACAGAGACGCCCAATCATGATTATTTATAAATGCCTCAGCTCTATCAGTATATGGTACAGTGATATTCATCATCACACATTTTAGCAGATTCGCTCCAAACAAAGCAAAATAAAAAAGTTCCAAATCAGATAGATTCAGCCGGAAACAAAGATTTGATCATGACAAATGTTATTATTAGTTTTTTTTTTTTCTTTTGGAACTGTTAGACCACTTCAGAGAGAATAAGAGGATGGGTGAGTGAATGAATGAGTGAATGAGGGGGTGGGTGGGTGAGGGGGGGTTGGGGTAAACGGTGATATAGGAGAGTAAGTGCAGGTAGGACTCGCAAAGCTTCTGCTTCTTCCTGCTCCTTTTCAGACTCATGAAATGCTTATTTATTGCTTTTGTGGCATTATGGGATTCTATATTCCTGGAATTGAATTATTTTGTTGATTTTCTGTCCAAAACAAAGACATGGTTTAGTAACAGTGCCCGTTAAAATGTAAGACTTCTCATGGCAGAAATAAGAGTTTTGAAGGACTTAGATGTCAAAAGTCCAATTCAAGACTTCTCAAGGACTTGCAGGAACCCTGTCTTAAATGATGCCTGCTTCTATCTGGTATCTCATCTCATATCAGGGAAACATAACATGGTTAGCTTTAAAAGCTTCATTACTGTAATCTTAAAATGTTTTTTAAATGTCTACATGACCTACTTCCATCTATGTTGGGCAATTTTTGTTAGCAGATATCAGGACTCTAATGGAGCCAACACACAGGCTTCTGTAAACGGTAACTGTCCAATTCCAATGCACAAAACGTCCTTTAGACCATCAGTCTCCTCTGTCACAGGAGCGAAACTCTGGAATAATCCAACCACTGAGCTAAAAAAGCAACATAACTTTAAGGGTTTTAACAAAGGTATTAAATCATGGCTGAAGGAGCAACGATACTGTTCCCACATATAAAACACGTTCTTGTTTCTCTGAAGGAACCATCTCCAGTACACCTTTTTTACAGGACTTGTTTTTTTAATCTTTCTTGGATATTTTAACTCTGATATATTTGCTAATGTACTGTGTTTTAGGTATCTCTGTTATTTTCTAATTTTCCCTTATTTACAACTTTAAAGGAGACATGCAAAAATCACTTTTTCAGACTTTTCTAACACAAATATGTGCCCCTGACCTGTCCACAATCCCCTCAAATACCAGAAAAATCCATTCCCTCTCCCCCTCTCTTTCTCCACCTTTCAGAAAATGTGTGCTGAAACAAGCCGTTCTCAGATTTAGCTCCTGGTGAACTCACCAGGAGCCTAAGCACCCGCCCCCAGGTTTGGTTGGCCCTCTCCCACTTGGAGGAAAGTTCCGCCCTCCTCTACTGATCCTCTCAGCTACCAGCTGAGATGCTGGATAGTTAAATGGGTTATCCTGCTGACTATGGTCTGGGAGGTTGGTGGTTTGAATCCCAGTCAAGTTCTACCTGCTGAAACAGAGGAGGTTTTAAACGTACAAAAATCCAACACTGGAGTGTTTTTTCAGCAACAAACTTCACAGGCATGTTTTGGGGACCTCTGAGACCGATTTAAGCTTGTCTTAAAAGGGTAAAATATGTCTCCTTTAATCTTTAAAATCCTCCCACAGACAGGTGTTGAAAATTAGCACTTTGCTGTAAACCAGTGATACTCAACGAGTGGCTCTGGAGCCACATGTGGCTCTGTCGCGATCACTGGTAGCTCTTTTATGTCATAATCTGGAATATTATTCCCCCAGAAAACCTTGTAAAAAGAGGAACTTTGACCTCAGAAATTATCCGTTGCAAGTCTTTAATCAGTTTGTTTGCCACACTTACAGAGTTGGCTTTAATTGTCAACCTTAATTTCTCTATCTGTATATTTCCATATCCCTTATTTTCATTTTTTTGACCCTTTTTTCTTTTTATTTTGACACTTCAAATCAGTTTTTGCTGTTTTAAGCCCATTTGGACACCTCTTTTTGCCTCTTTCTGTCCACTTTTATCCCCTTTTTGCCTATTTAAGTTCCCTTTGCCATTAAATGCCACTTTTCTTCCTATTTTTGCCACTCTTTGCTGTGTTCAGCCCATTTTCCCCACCTTTTTTATGCTTTTTGCCTATTTCAATCATTTGTCAACAATGTGTTGGCAATCTGCAAAATCTGTTTTATCGTAGGATTGGCTCTATTGCTTCTCGCCGTCCACATACCGTGGTTCAGCGGAGTAAAGTGTGTCTGAGGCAGGTAGCCTATGTAACTGTTACAGCTGACATTGTTTTGCTTTCAATTATTATTTTCTGAGTTATTTACAAGCCTTTCCACCTGGCAAGTAAACGTCAGGATAACACAGTCACAGGTGAAACGTTATAACAGCGTCGGAGGGAGGCGGTATAGACATCCAGACATGGATCATTATTAGAAAATGTTTTAAACAGTAAAATCATTGATTTTCATGCATTTCTTTGACCTACATTCATGCTGCAGCACCTACTCCTGCCTTTCCTCCTCTTCTTCATTGTTAGCAGCAGGCAGGTGCCAGTGTGACACCTTTATACCACTGCTCATCACAGCCTCATTCAGAGCAGTAAATCAACGAATACACAACCTATTTTAAATAAAAATCAAAACTGCGTTAAAACAACATACAGTCACTACTTAACTGCATAACCACACGTCTCAAAAATTCATCAAATGTGTGCTATATTTATATTTTCTTTATTTGGCAGTCTGTAATCAAGCCTGAAGTAAATGTGATGTTAAATTGCCTACTGTATGAACAGGCTACATGTTTAAAGCTTCAGCTGCAGGAATTATTTTTAAAGATCAAATACTTTAAAATGCAAATCAAAGTGTCCAAATGTGCTTAATAAACAGTAAAGTAGATTTTAAAACATAGACGAAGACACACATAATAATTCTGCAGACAATTTAGAAATTGGTTCCAGAAGACAGAATAGATCAGACAGCAGGAAAATAAATGTTTGGAACTTTAATATATTGTGGGATAAGACATATATACACACACACACACACACATATAATGCATTGGCCAACAGGAGGGTGCAGAAGAAATCAGAGAAAAGGTTGTTTTTTCTGGTCACTAACTTGAAAATTTGTCTTAGAAATTTCATGAAAAAAATCGTGATAAAATGGAAATCATCATCTGGCCTTAAAAAAAATCGTGATGTGATTTTTTTTTTCCATATCGCCCACCCCTAGCTTCAACACATTTTTTACACTTTCCACCACTTAGATTTTTTTTTTTAACATTTTGGCTCTCTGGTTGAGCAGGGTTGAGTAACTGCTATAAACACTTACAGCAGTGCATCTGGGCCCTGTGTATGATTAAATATCACAGCATCTATGTTACTGTGTCCATGTCAAATAAGTGCTGTTAAACAAATATAACATTACTTTTCTAATGAACAAACAGTAACATCTGCATTACAAATACTATTTTTGGATGGTGCAAAGATTGTTTCCTCATGTGAGGGCACTCTGCTCCTGCACTTTTCAAATAGCTGACTTACCTGATGAGCCACAGCTTCCCCTCTCCAACATGGCGCCCGCATGACGCATCTCAGCAGCCCAAACACGACTGATAAGAAGGTAAAAAGAAACTCTCAAGCCTCTAAATTAATGTCAGACTGAGTAAACACTGAAAACATTCAAACAGATTTAATCAAAGCTGACTTAGTTTTGCTACCTGGTATTTAAGCGGCATATTCAGAGATTTAAAGACACATTAAGCTAACACTAAGGAGGAAAATTAGTTTAACTCACCAAATTCATGTTTGATTCTCAACGGCTGAGCTCAGCCACGCAGACACAAGGAGAGAGGGTCCTCCTGTTTATGAAAATACTGATTTAAACTCATAAAACCCCGCGTTTTCTCTTATTTTTAGTCTTTTATCACTCTTTAAATCTCCTTTATCTCTCCAGTACGTCTATCGGTGCTCGCACTACTCCTTCAGTCTCCAGCAGGCGGAGCCACAGCAACACTGACGTTCCCGCCGAACCTCTTAAAGGAACAGTACACAATTTTCTGTACAGTGAAGGCTCATTAAATAATGAAACTTCGTTCTTAAAGTCTGAACTTTATTCACGTAATTTTTCAGCCTTTTGTAGGAGCAGCCATTAAAATGGGACTTGCCTGTATTCATTATTAAATATAGATCATGCTCAATAACAAAGGACTATAAAACAGTACATTTACAATGGAAGAAATATCTTAACTGTGTGATTATAATCATAATTTGTCATGATGTTAACTTTTTAATCTCCGATGTGATTTTAGTAAAAAATAAAATAAGATCTGTTTGAAACCATGATAAAAAAGGAAGGCAAAGACACCCAAAATAGGTCAATTATTTGTTTTAATTCACTAAAAATTGCAGGAAAACTCCTGAACATGATCTAAAATGTGCAAATGTGCTGGCAATGTTTGGATAAAATGTTTTCCTGAGCCATATTTGTGTTCTTATGATGAATCTGAAAGGATAAAGGCAAGAGCATTGAGGACACGCGGAGTCGCTCCCAGCAGCTCCACCCCAAACGCCACATCAGAGCGAGACGCTTTGACGAGTTTCGCTCTGCGGGCTGTTTGTGGAGGTCACACTGAGCATGTGCACACATTGATGCTGTAACAGCTGGATTCATAATCTCACTGATGATAACAGTTAAAAGCAGCAAAGATGAGTTCAGAGGCTCTTGCTGAGGAAAGAGAAGGTCAACACATCTGATAAGGTAGGGCAGAATAGTGAAATATAAATGTAGACATGTACAGTGGGTGTTTCTGCAGGTGTTCAGCCAATCAAAGGCCTGCAGAGCTAGACAGGTGGGGGGAAAGTGACACAAAGATGGCGTCCGTGCCAGCTGCAGCTGCTCTGAATTTCAAAGTAAAGAAACCAAAATGAAGGATAAAAAGAAGTATGATGAAAAATACAAGGACTATCCAAAAGTAACAAAAAGGCAGTAAATGAGTGTTTGGCAGATTATTTCTTTGTTGCTTCTTGTCCACGAATCTTCTAGCGTAGTAAAATCTGTTTGTTTCCTTAAAATGGAGCCACGTCTGTGAGGAGCATGCATCTGTGGGATGAGCAGCAGAGCTGAGAACGTGGGTTGGTCCAAACTGCTGATTCTACTATTGACTCTTGTTTGGTGGATTGGTGGATTGAAGTCTGAAGAAACAAGACAGATTGGCTCCTCCCCCTCGTGCTGGTCACCAGCCTGGTCACACACTGCTGTGGGATGGCGTCCCATTCTTCCACCAGCATTAGTCACCAGTCAGCCAGTGTGGTTGTGTTGGTCACTCTGGCACCAACAGCACGCCCAAACTGATCCCACAGGAGTTCAATGGGGTTGAGGTCAGGACTGCTGGCAGGACATCCCATCCTCTCCACTCCCAGATTCTTGAGGTAGTCTCTGATAAACCCCGCTCTGTGGGGGCCAGCTCCTGGAGGACAGAGTTCAGTCCCAGACTGTGGAGATGTGGGATTGATGCTGGTTGTAGAATCACCTCCATACCCCTCTGCAGTGAGATTTCCTCCTCGCCCCACATCATCACACTGCCTCCACCAAAGATGTTACCATATCATTGCAGCAATCAGCTCAGCATTCTCTACGTCTTCTACACCCTTTGACTCATCTCTGAACATAACGTTCCTCCTCATGGTCAGGTTCCAGTCCACGTGTTGCTGACACATTTGGGAACAGGCCTGATGGTGTCACGGCGAGCCTACAAGACCTGAGACTGGGTCATCATAGATGTGCCTTTTGCAAAGAGCTGGAAAACCATTACTTCAGACCCATCAGAAAAAAAACTGGAATCTATTGGGGAAAATACAAATTTTCTACAAAAATCCTGCCATCTGAGGAAACACAGCTGAAATGACGTCAAGATAAAAGTGCCCAGATACCGGAGGTCAACAGGTCATCAGTCATAAATAAAAGAAAAAGTGTGAAGTTCTTTCTAGTAAAAACCTGATGATAAGGTGAGGCTGTGAGAGAAAGAGCTGACTGTAATCACTGAGAGTTAAAAATACCAGGCTGAGGAATGTGAGTGGTGATAACCAGTCAGAGGAGATAAACAGAATCTGCTTTCACACCTCTGCTCATTTGGTTTTCTCTCTTTGTGCTCCAGCAGCAGAACAACCAAGATCCTGTTCTCAGTTTGATCCTCGTATGTTGGTCTTTAAATGGCGTGCAGCTGCACCGTATCGTCAGTCACACACAACACCTTGTTTAGGGGACACCTTTACCAATTCTGACTGATATTCAGGCCTCTGGCCATGAGAGGGGGGGGCTTTCAAATCCTCCGATCTCCCCTGGCTAAGAGCTTGTGGATGTCACCATTATGGAGGAATAAAAAGTTCTCTGAGTCTGACCTCCATTAAACCACCGGTTCTCAAACTTTTCAGCCCGCGACCCCCAGAATAAAGGTGCCAGAGGCCGAGGACCCCTACTGTACCTGAAGGTGGTTGAACAGCCATGAACATTCTAGAAAAGTCATGAGGAGACAAGGCCGTCCATGAGGGGGGGATAAAGATGGAGGTCTCTGGGACCCAGCCACAGTGGGGGACCATGGAGGTCAGAAAGATCAGGTAAATTTTGCAATCAAGCTGTGAAAACCATATTTTATATTTGACCTGAATATTAACTATTCTTATCAACAAATATCTTTATTTATTCATTTAGCTTTCCTTAGATGAAAATAACTTTTGTTGAAAACATAATTTAACCCTTTACCTACTGAGCCAGCGCTGGCGCTGTGTTTTATATGTCCAGAGTATTATTACTGTAACTCTGCCAAATTTTGTCTGATCAGAAAAATTCCAATGGCGTTGGAAAGCTGAGAATTCTGGGCATTTGCACATATATGGTTCATCATGGTACTTGCAACCACATGACGCGGGCATTCATAGCAAAACATCATAGCAAAACACTAGAAGTATCGCAAGACCACTACGCGAATTCTCAGCACCGTAACTCCTCGAAAGTTTGCTCAATCTGAAAAATTTCAACGCTGACAGAGAGCTGAGAATCTGTGCTTTCCAGCAATATATGATGTGTGGTATATACAGTGGATATAAAAAGTCTACACACCCCTGTTCAAATGCCAGGTTTTCGTGATGTAAAAAAATGACAGCAAGACAAATCATTTCACAACTTTCTCCACCTTTAATGTGACCTATAACCTGTACAACGCAATTGAAAAACAAACTGAAATCTTTAAAGGGGAAAAATATAAAATAAAAAACTTAAAATATCCTGGTTGCATAAATATGCACACCCTTAAACTAATACTTTGTTGCAGCACCTTTGGCTTTTATTACAGCTCTCAGTCTTTTGGGGTAGGAACCTATCAGCGTGGCACATCTTGATGTGGCAATATTTGCCCACTCTTCTTTGCAAAACTGCTCCAAATCTGACAGATTGCGAGGGCATCTCCTATGCACAGCCCTCTTCAGATCACCCCACAGATGTTCGATGGGATTCAGGTCTGGATTCTGGCTGGACCATTCCAAAGCCTCAATCTTATTCCGGTGAAGCCATTCTTTTGTTGATTTAGATGTGTGCTTTGGGTCATTGTCGTGCTGAAAGATGAAGTTCCTCTTCATCTTCAGCTTTCTAACAGAAGGCCGAAGGTTTTGTGCCAACACTGACTGGTATTTGGAACTGTTCATAATTCCCTCCACCCTGACTAAGGCCCCAGTTCCAGCTGAAGAAAAACAGCCCCAAAGCATGATGCTGCCACCACCATGCTTCACTGTAGGTATGGTGTTCTTTTGGTGATGAGCAGTGTTGTTTTTGCGCCAAATATACCTTTTGGAATTATGTCCAAAAAGTTCAACCTTGGTTTCGTCAGACCATAACACATTTTCCCACATGCGTTTGGGAGATTTCAGATGTCTTTTTGCAAAATTAAGCCGGGCTTGGATGTTTTTCTTTGTAAGATAAGGCTTCCGTCTTGCCACCCTACCCCATAGCCCAGACATATGAAGAAGACGGGAGATTGTTGTCACATGTACTACACAGCCAGTACTTGCCAGAAATTCCTGCAGCTCCTTCAGTGTTGCTGTCAGCCTCTTGGCAGCCTCCCTGACTAGTTTTCTTCTCGTCTTATCATCAATTTTGGACGGACGTCCTGTTCTTGGTGATGTCACTGTTGTGCCATATTTTCTCCACTTGATGATGACGGTCTTCACTGTGTTCCATGGTACATTTAATTCCTTGGAAATTCTTTTGTAGCCTTCACCTGACTGATATCTTTGAATAATGAGATCCCTCTGATGCTTTGAAAGCTCTCTGCGGACCATGGCTTGTGCTGGAAGATGTGGCTGCAAAAATGTCAGGAAAAGCCTACTAGAACAGCTGAACTTTATTTGGGGTTGATCAGAGGCACTTTAATTGGTGACAGGTGTGTGCTGACTCCAGTTTAACATGAGTTTGAATGTAATTGGTTAAATCTGAACACAGCCACATCCCCAGTTATAAAAGGGTGTGCACACTTATGCAACCACATTATCTCAGTTGTTTATTTTTACTTCACCTCCCTGAAAGATTTCTGTTTGTTTTTCAATTGCGTTGTACAAGTTATAGGTCACATTAAAGGTGGAAAGAGTTGTGAAATTATTTATCTTGATGTAATTTTTTTACATGACAAAAACCTGGCATTTAAACAGGGGTGTGTAGACTTTTTATATCCACTGTATATTACAGTAATATCAAACAGCACCATGAAAACAGCAGCTTTGGCAGAAGACGAGTGAGAAAGGAGAGTGAAGGAAGAGAGTAAAAGGAGAGCGAGCGAGAGTGGTGTTTTAGTTTAAAAAAATAGCCTTAGATAGCGGCATTTGTGCGTGTCTGTCATGTGCAATAACAATATGTTACTGAGAATGTTGAGAATGCATTTTTCCACCTTTATTTGCACTAATTGTAGCCTATGTATATAGTTATCTTCTGCACTGTGTTTTGCACACCAAGAGTCCTAGACTCAAAAAATGACTGCTGATTGTTCTAAACATGTATAGGTTCACATTTCAAATGTCAAATCAAAACTTCATGAGCAATTAAAATTTCTTCTCATAAAAGTCATGAAAAACAAATCTGTTTTTGTGTTTTTCTTCTTTAAACTGCTGACAATTCCACATAATGTGCAATAATCATTAACCAGATGTTGAAAAGTCAAGTTCAAGTACTCCTGGGAAAAGGGACCAAAGCTCTCAGACTTAGGGCATTTCCTGACTATTTTACAGCCAGAATAACAAAATATGTCCAAATCACCATTTTTAGACTCAGTAGGTAGGGGCGCAGGTGGCCAAGCGGTTACGGCACGCCCCATGTTCGGATCCGGCCTGAGGCTCTTGACCGCATGCCTCTCCCCCGCTCTCATCCCTGTTTCCAACTCTATCTACTATCCTCCTCTATCAATAAAGGCACAAAAATTCCCCATATTAACCTTAAAAAAAATAATAATAATAATAATTCAAACGGGTTAAAAATGGTTTTAAAAAAAAAAGGTGGTGAAATTGGATTTTTAAAGAACATAAATGGGTTAAAAGTGGCAAAAATTAGATAAAGTGGCAAAAAACAAAACAAAAATGGCTTTAAGTGGCAAAAACAGTCACAAAAAGTGGTAAAAGTTGATTTAAAAGTAGGTGAAATGGTTTTAATGTGAAAATAATTAGTGGAAATTAAATGGAATGGAATAAAAAATTGATATAATGGGCAAAAATTAGTTAACTGTGGTTAAAATGGGCAAAAGAAAGTGGTTGATAGAGGCAACAATAGGCAGAAGTGGCGAAAACAGAAAAAAAGTGATGGAAAGGGTTTAAAACTGACAAAAATTGGTTTTAAGTGGCAAAAATGTGCTAAAATTGGTTTTAAACAGTGGCGAAAAAGGGTTAACATTTGGTAAAATTGGTGTAAAGTGGTAACAGTGTCATTTAAAAAATATTCTTAGTTTTTTAAGGCATCTGCTGACCCCCTCTCAGTGTCTCGCGACCCCCAAAGTTGAGCACCACGGCATTAAATGAGTAAAACTTCTCTCTTCCTGTGGTCAGAAACCTAAAACACGCAGCCCTGTGGAGGCTGATTTAGAGGAAATGAACAGAAGAGTGTTTCTTTCCTCCCCACGTGGGTTTATCTGCCTTTGTTAGTGAAACATTTAAATATAAAAACAGGATTAATCTTGTGCTGGAGGAGACATAAAAACCTCCACACATCCTGGAGCACAAAGACGGTGAAACAGCTCCATACAGAGGGCCATGGAGCAGCAAGCAGCGGTTTATCACCTTTAGAGCAGACACAGAACAGCACAGCCTGTCCTCATACACTCCGACACACACTAAAGCTTTATTTATGCTTCTGCTTTGAAGATGCGCCGTACGCCGTTGGTTCACATAGCTCTGAACGAAAGCAGAAGATACGTACGGATGTTAGATCCCAACCCTGAGACCGGCTCCATCATCGTAACGTTTCCTAATTCTACCATGTACGTGAAATCGTGCTCCATCCTCTCTTATCCCGTCGTTTCGTATCGTCCCGTATCTCAGGCCTTCTCCGAAAAACACCAAAACCATCTATTTCTGCTTCGTCTGGAAAAAATGTCCCGTAAACACGACAGCATCTCAAGAAACGTCAGTGTAAGCTAACCTGGCACGCCAGATGGATTTGTTTCACACTCCCATCAGGTAAACCTCCCATAGACAGTGTTTGGGGAAAAAACTCAGAGTGTGATTGGATGAACACATCTGTCACATCTGTACGGGCCAATCAGAGCAACAAAACATGTGACGTAGCCACAACCAAGGAGTAAACTCCATAGAGCGGGGGTTCTCAACCTTGGGGTCAGGACCCCATTGGGGGTCATGAAACACTAAGAAGGGGTCTCCAGCTGCCCTAAAAATACTAGGAATTTTTTTAATTTACACTGTTGCCACCTCACACCAATTTTGCTGCATTTTAACCAGTTGTCATCACTTTTTCCCACCAACTTTGCCAACCGTAGCACGTTTTTACCACTTAAACCCCTTTTTTTTTTTTTTTTTAAGATTTATTTTTGGGCTTTTTCGTGCCTTTATTAGAGATAGGAGGACAGTGGATAGATTCGGAAACAGGGGAGAGAGCAGGGAGAGACATGCAGGAAATGGTGCCACAGGCCGGATTTGAACCCTAGCTGCCTGCGTACATGGTGCACGCCCTGACCACTCGACTACCGGTGCACCAAAAACCTAGTTTTTGACAGTTTTAAACCCTTTATACCCCTTTTTGCAACTTCTAAACTGAATTTTGCCACTCTTGTTAGTCTCTGGCTGTCACCTTTATGGGGGGGGGGGTCACCTTCTCTACAGAGATGTGGTTGGTCAGGATGTCACCTTTATGGGGCGGGGGTCACCTTCTCTACAGAGATGTGGTTGGTCAGGATGTCACCTTTATGGGGGGGGTTCACCTTCTCTACAGAGATGTGGTTGGTCAGGATGTCTCCTTTATGGGGCGGGGGTCACCTTCTCTACAGAGATGTGGTTGGTCAGGATGTCACCTTCTCCCAGATGTCAGGCGTTTTGGGGGTGGGTGGGCACTTATCCCAGCATTCCTGCCAGCTAGCTGTTAGCCGTTATCTCCCCACGTGTCGGTGGGGACGAGGAGCTGCTGGATGGCCCCGGGCCCCGCGCAGCCTTGTATGGCCATGGCCCGCCGGGAGGCGACGATAAGCAGCAGATGCAGCTCTGCCTCCATGTTTAGAGCTGCGTCTGCTCCTGGTAAATATAGAGCGGTTATCGGACGGCGCTCTCTCCCCTGAACCCACTCTGATCTTCTGCTGCTGTCAGGACCGGAGGTGAGGACCGCTCGCTCTGATTCATCAGGTTTTCATCCTGTGGAGGGCTGATGGTGATGTAACAGCGAGCTGCTGAGGCGTCGGTGATGTACGGCTGCAGGGAGGCGGTTATTCTGCTCATAAATCATCTTTTATCATTCTGCAGGGATTTAAGGAGGTTTTACGGCTGTTTCACCGCACTGATGGAGTTTGTGTTGCCGTGCAGATGAAGGAAGGATTTGATGTCTTTTTGTCACTGGCCTGACGCAGTTCCGCTTCAAATCTTTGGATTTAGAGAAATTATTTTTAGTCTGTAGCAAATATGTCAAGATTAAAGGAAAGTTTTATAAAAGCAGATGTTATGAAAATCAATTTTTGTTTACTTTTGTTAAATGCATGAAAGAAAAAAAAGGCAGAATACTTTAATTTGAAAAAGCACAAGACAACATTTAAGACAAAAATAATTCAATAAAAGTTTATTGATTGTGATCCGGATGTTGCAGCAATGTGAGGGTGTTTGATTTAGTTGCAGCTTTGGTGCTGATGTTTGAATTTGAGTCATTATTTATTTGTTGATTAATGCATCCATACTGTACTAAAAGTGTAGTTTTCTTTTAAATGAGAACAGGACTGAAAAAAGACAAAAAATACAATAATATCCTTTTGATATTGCAGAATTGCACGAGGGTTTGTTGTTGGAGCTGATGTTGCTCCAGTTTAGTTGAATTAAGACTAAAATATTTGGTTATTTTTATAAATGCAGCAAAAAGAAGGTAGAAAAGGCAACAAACTTTTAGAAAAAGAGCCCCGGACGAAACAAACTAAACAGACTAAACTCTCGTTATTCTGTTTTTGACCAAAAAACTAAAAAAAAAAAAAAAAATGGAAAATGAGAAATGAAAACAACTACCAACATTTTAAAAAGGAGTCCAATTTTTTTTCCTGTTTTTTTTTGGGGGGGGGGGGGGGGGGTCATTTATGTAAAATTCAATGGGTGGCTTGTGTTTGACATGGAGGCTTTTATTTTGAAAAGCTCACATTTCCTAATGCATCACATGATTTCCTTTCCCCAAGTGTTTCACTAAATGAAGAAAAAAATATTAATAGAACTGAAAAAAAAACAAAGATTGGGCCCTTTTTTAAAAATGTTTTTTTTTTTTCTTTTATTGTGACCAAAATTTAAAAAAAAAAAAAAGAAAAGAAAAAAGGAAAAATGGCTAGTTTTTTTTTCGTTTTTTCCATTTTTGGTCAGAAGCGAAAAAAAGAATTAATGACAGATTCTCCCTTTTGTTTTTGTTTCAGTTTTTTTTTTTTGGTCTGGTTTCATCCAGGAAATGGATCTGCCAGAAAATACACTGACTGTTTTCGTTGCAGCTTTGGACTCCATGTTGCACTGGTGCAGTCATAGGAAGAGTCATTATTTTGTATTTTATGTTAAATTCACAAACAGAACAGAAATAGCAGTGTATTTTTCTAAAAATAAGCACAGGACTAAAAAAAGACAGAGATGTATGGAAGCATTCTTTTGTTTGTGATCTGGATGTTGCAGCGGTGAAAAAAGTCAAATTTACTGCTAAAAAAAATGTAATATTCATTTTGGACTCATGAGAAGGATGCAGCAAAGAGCGGTAGCCTAGAATAATAAAATAATCATTGTTAGATTTAGATACTAACCACTCGTATTGAAGTCTTTAGAAACTTGCTGCAGTTATTTGGAAAGTGAAAATATCCCAGCCTCATCTATTCTGGCATCTCTCAGCCCTACAAGCTTCTGCTCATATGCCAGGACATTAAATCAGCCGTAAATAGAGGAAGAAATGTTCATTTCTGCCTCTACCATTAATGAATATGTAAGCTATTTTCTACTGATTTTATATGATAATATTTTGCATTTATTCAAAATATTGAACATATTGAAGAAAAGCTGCACAGACATGTAGTAGGAGTTTAGATTTAAAATTTTTGTCTGTTAAGCATGAAAAATTGATCTTAAACTGGCGTTGAAATCAGAGTGATGAATTGTTTTACATGAACCATCTGTTGATTTTCTTGCAGCAAACCAGCCTGTTCTTGCATGCCAAATTAAGGCTGTTTAATCTTCCTTTAAACATAATCTAGTAGTATTAGTAGTATCTGTAGTTCTCTGTTCAATTCATGTCAAATGTTTAAAAATCAGGGATGACTTTCCTGAACAGCTCCCAGTAGAAGTCTGCCAGGGACAACTGAGGAGACCCCAGGGTAGATCTCACTGGAAGGTTTATAGATGGATGGATGGATGGATGGACTAATGATAGTTGGATGGATGGATGAAGGGACTAATGATGGATGGATGGATGGATGATGGATAGAGGGACTAATGATGGTTGGATGGATGGATAGACTAATGATGGTTGGATGGATGGATAGACTAATGATGGTTGGATGGATGGATGAAGGGACTAATGATGGATGGATGGATGATGGATGGATTGATTAATGATGTTGGATGGATGGATGAAGGGACTAATGATGGATGGATGGATGGATGAATGGATGGATGAAGGGACTAATGATGGTTGGATGGATGGATGGACTAATGATGGATGGATGGACTGATTGTTGGATGGATGGATGGACTAATGATGGATGGATGGATGGACTAATGATGGTTGGATGGATGGATGAAGGGACTAATGATGGATGGATGGATGGATGGATGAAGGGACTAATGATGGTTGGATGGATGGACTAATGATGGATGGATGGACTGATTGTTGGATGGATGGATGGATGGACTAATGATAGAATGAATGATAGACTCATGATGAATTTGAATAGATGAAGATGAACTAATGATATTTAGATGGATGAATGAAAAGGACTAATGATAGATAGATAGATGAATGATAGATGAATTGATGTAATGTTGGATGAATGAATGAAGAACTAATGATAGATAGATAGATGAATGGGGTTGGATGCATTGATTCCTCTTGCCCTGGTCTTTCATACTGAAGCGTCTGTTTTTCCTAGAGCTGCTTTTTCAGCGTTGGCGCTGCAGCGATCTCTGAACAAAGAGAGAGAGGAGGCGTTGTGAAGAACAGAGGATGAATTTAATTTATGATGACACCAAATCTGTTTCTCAGAGCTAAATGTTCTGATTCTCTGAAAAAACCTTAGATTTATCACCAGTGTGCTAAAACAACACCGCTGACAGCTGTCAGAGAATGATACTCTCTTAAATTCACACACAGAAGTTTTTATTTCATACCAGCCTGACGCACACATGCACAGCAGTGAGGGATGATGGGTAATCTGACCGAACACACAGACCGTCATGATTCAAGATCAGGCAGTGAAGCAGACCTACTTCTGTCTGCGGGGTTACATAATCACAAGCACCACCGCTCGTTTCTGTGTTTCAGCGTCTCTAATGTGAGCGGCATCCAACTGCAGGCCGGACTGAGCTCAGTATTTAACACAGGGTAACACCCTTTATTAGAGGATGATACTTTTTATTTATCAGAGCATAATCAGAGTTTAACATGTTCAGATCACTAGCACTACTGCCTGGAGGTCGTACGCCTCCATGAGGTTTACAGCAGCGGGACAGAGGAAGGTCAGCGGAGGGTCAAGGAGAAGGACCGGGGTGTCTCCTGAGGTACAAATGTTATAAACAACAGACCTGATGGCCTATGTCTTTGACCTTTAACCTGTGAATCAGAAGAATTTCATCTTTGAGTCAGACTGAACATTAGTGCAAAGTTTGATCAATATCCATGAAAGCATCCTAGAGATATTGTAGCATTTCCATGACTTTACACTGACTGGAAACACCAGCTAGAGCGCTGATGCTGGGTGACAACAAAAACGAATCCATGAATGAATAAATGGACGAATTAAACCTTTAATGCCCTTAAAGAGTCCAGCATCATTCTGCAGACAACAACCTACAAGATCAGGGTCTATCATTAAATATGAACACTCCCAAGCTGCCAGCTTTTTCAGCATTGTCAGCGCTTATTTTCAATGTAACCAATGTAGTCCAACATTTTCAGTTCACGTTTCAATGCAAACCAGTATAGACCAGCACTTCTGTCACATTTTTATTACAAATTATGTAGTCCAATATGCTCTGTGTGATTTAGCGTTTTTTGCACTTTGTCATAATACAAACCAAAGTAGTCCAGCATTTTCAGCATTCATTTTTAACTGAAACCAAAGTAGTCCAACATTTTCAGCATTCATTTTACACTGAAACCAAAGTAGTCCAGCATTTTCAGCATATATTTTAAACTAAAACCAATCAAGTCCAGCATTTTCAGCATTCATTTTAAACTGAAACCAATCAAGTCCAGCATTTTCAGCATTAATTTTGAACTTAACCAAAGTAGTCCAGCATTTTCAGCATTAATTTTGAACTAAACCAAAGTAGTCCAGCATTTTCAGCATTCATTTTAAACTATACCCAAAGTTGTCCAGCATTTTCAGCATTCATTTTAAATTGAAACCAAAGTAGTCCAGCATTTTCAGCATTCATTTTAAACTGAAACCAAAGTAGCCCAGCAATTTCAGCATTCATTTTAAACTGAAACCAAAGTAGTCCAGCAATTTCAGCATTCATTTTAAACTAAACCAAAGTAGTCCAGTATTTTCAGCGCTTAATATTAAACTAAACCAATGTAAGTCAGCATTTTCAGCATTAATTTTAAACTGAAACCAATCAAGTACAGCAATTTCAGCATTCATTTTAAACTGAAACAAATCAAGTCCAGCATATTTAGCGCTTAATTTTAAACTGAAACCAAAGTAGTCCAGCATTTTCAGCGCTTAATTTTAAACTGAAACCAATCAAGTACAGCAATTTCAGCATTCATTTTAAACTGAAACAAATCAAGTCCAGCATATTCAGCGCTTAATTTTAAACTGAAACCAAAGTAGTCCAGCATTTTCAGCATTCATTTTAAACTAAACCAATGTAAGTCAGCATTTTCAGCATTCATTTTAAACTGAAACCAAAGTAGTCCAGCATTTTCAGCGCTTAATTTTAAACTGAAACCAAAGTAGTCCAGCATTTTCAGCGCTTAATTTTAAACTGAAACCAAAGTAGTCCAGCATTTTCAGCATTCATTTTACACTAAACCAAAGTAGTCCAGCATTTTCAGCATTCATTTTACACTAAACCAAAGTAGTCCAGCATTTTCAGCATTCATTTAAAACTGAAACCAATGAATTCCAGCATGTTCAGAGCACAAATCATTTCAAACCACGTATTTCAGCATTTTCAGTCTCATTTTCAACACAAACCAGTTTAATTCAGCGCTTTTAGCACCTTTTCTCAATACAAACAAATGAGGTTCAGCATGTCGGCACTTTGTTTCCACACAAACCAATGTAGATTAGAGCTCCCAGCACTCATTTTCATTCCAAACAATGTAGTCCAACATTTTCAGCATGCAGCATCTTCAGCACTTATTCTCAATACAAACTAATGTAGCCTAGCCCAGCATTTGTCTGATTATAACCAACCAGTGAAGTCCAGCATTTTTCAGTGTTCAGCATCGCATGTGTAAAACAAAGATGAAAAAGAACAAAATCCGTTTTTCCTCTTGCTCTTTGTTGGAACTTGTTCAACTTTCATATCACATTCTACAAAAATCAACTAAATCAAGAATCTGCAGGACTTTTTTTCTCATGGCCAATTAGTGTGAAATAAATGTAAATAAATAAAACAATGCCAGCTTTGTCAACAACAACAGTGTGGTTTCTCTCCACCAGGGCAGAGTTACATTTGGCTGATATTTTCAGTCTCAGTCTTCAGATTAAAATGTTTTCTTGTTGTTTTTTTTAGTCTGATTTTATTCATTTCTAACCTTTAAAGTTTTAGTCGGTGAAAACTCAAAACCATTTTAGTCTGATGTGAGTCAACAGAAGGTCATCAGAGTGTAGTCTTTATTTTAGTCTCTTTAAACACATTTTACCAGCTACACAATAAAATAGTTCTGAATATAAACATAAATCAGTTTAAACTGATGAGAACACTGACGTACCGTTTACCCGTACTACAGAAATATCGGTGATTTTGAAACGGTCCAGCTCTAACATTCTATTCTCTCTGATTAAAACTAAACTGTCATTGTCAGAGTTTTTATCAGCATTCATTTTAAACTGAACATTCTAACATTCTATTCTCTCTGATTAAAACTAAAATGACATTATCAGAGTTTTTATCAGCATTCATTTTAAACTGAACATTCTAACATTAGATTCCCTCTGTTAAAATCTAAACTGTCACTATCAGAGTTTTTATCAGCATTCATTTTAAACTTAACATTCTAACATTAGATTCCCTCTGTTAAAATCTAAACTGTCACTATCAGAGTTTTTATCAGCATTCATTTTAAACTTAACATTCTAACATTCTTTTCTCTCTGATTAAAACTAAAATGACATTATCAGTTTTTATCAGCATTCATTTTAAACTGAACATTCTAACATTAGATTCCCTCTGTTAAAATCTAAACTGTCATTATCAGTTTTTATCAGCATTCATTTTAAACTTAACATTCTAACATTCTATCTCTCTGATTAAAACTAAACCGACATTATCAGTTTTTATCAGCATTCATTTTAAACTGAACATTCTAACATTATATTCCCTCTGTTAAAATCTAAACTGTCATTATCAGAGTTTTTATCAGCATTCATTTTAAACTTAACATTCTAACATTCTATTCTCTCTGATTAAAACTAAACTGTCATTATCAGAGTTTTTATCAGCAGACATTTTAAACTGAACATTCTAACATTCTTTTCTCTCTGATTAAAACTAAACCAACATTATCAGAGTTTTTATCAGCAGACATTTTAAACTAATCATTCTAACATTATTTTCCCTCTGGTAAAATCTAAACTGTCATTATCAGAGTTTTTATCAGCATTCATTTTAAACTGAACATTCTAACATTCTGTTCTCTCTGATTAAAACTAAACTGTCATTATCAGAGTTTTTATCAGCATTCATTTTAAACTGAACATTCTAACATTCTATTCTCTCTAATTAAAAATTAACCAACATTATCAGTTTTTATCAGCATTCATTTTAAACTGAACATTCTAACATTATATTCCCTCTGTTAAAATCTAAACTGTCATTATCAGAGTTTTTATCAGCATTCATTTTAAACTTAACATTCTAACATTCTATTCTCTCTGATTAAAACTAAACCAACATTATCAGAGTTTTTATCAGCACACATTTTAAACTTAACATTCTAACATTATATTCCCTCTGTTAAAATCTAAACTGTCATTATCAGAGTTTTTATCAGCATTCATTTTAAACTGAATATTCTAACATTCTTTTCTCTCTGATAAAAACTAAACCGACATTATCAGAGTTTTTATCAGCACTCATTTTAAATTGAACATTCCAACATTAGATTCCCTCTGTTAAACTCTAAACTGTCATTATCAGAGTTTTTATCAGCATTCATTTTAAACTGAACATTCTAACATTCCATTCTCTCTGATTAAAACTAAACCGACATTATCAGAGTTTTTATCAGCATTCATTTAGAACTGAACATTCTAACATTCTATTCTCTCTGATTAAAACTAAACCAACATTATCAGAGTTTTTATCAGCATTCATTTTAAACTGAACATTCTAACATTCTATCTCTCTGATTAAAACTAAACCAACATTATCAGAGTTTTTATCAGCATTCATTTTAAACTGAACGTTCTTACATTCTTTTCTCTCTGATTAAAACTTAACCGACATTATCAGAGTTTTTATCAGCATTCATTTTAAACTGAACATTCTAGCATTATATTCCCTCTGTTAAAATCTAAACTGTCATTATCAGAGTTTTTATCAGCATTCATTTTAAACTTAACATTCTAACATTCTATTCTCTCTGATTAAAACTAAACCAACATTATCAGAGTTTTTATCAGCATTCATTTTAAACTTAACATTCTAACATTCTATTCTCTCTGATTAAAACTAAACCAACATTATCAGAGTTTTTATCAGCATTCATTTTAAATTGAACATTCTAACATTAGATTCCCTCTGTTAAACTCTAAACTGTCATTATCAGAGTTTTTATCAGCACTCATTTTAAACTGAACATTCTAACATTCTGTTCTCTCTGATAAAAACTAAATCGACATTATCAGAGTTTTTATCAGCATTCATTTTAAACTGAACGTTCTTACATTCTTTTCTCTCTGATTAAAACTTAACCGACATTATCAGAGTTTTTATCAGCATTCATTTTAAACTGAACGTTCTTACATTCTTTTCTCTCTGATTAAAACTTAACCGTCATTATCAGAGTTTTTATCAGCATTCATTTTAAACTGAACATTCTAACATTCTATTCTCTCTGATTAAAACTAAACCAACATTATCAGAGTTTTTATCAGCATTCATTTAAAACTGAACATTCTAACATTAGATTCCCTCTGTTAAAATCTAAACTGTCATTATCAGAGTTTTTATCAGCATTCATTTTAAACTGAACATTCTAACATTAGATTCCCTCTGTTAAAATCTAAACTGTCATTATCAGAGTTTTTATCAGCATTCATTTTAAACTGAACGTTCTTACATTCTTTTCTCTCTGATTAAAACTTAACTGTCATTATCAGAGTTTTTATCAGCATTCATTTTAAACTGAACATTCTAACATTCTATTCTCTCTGATTAAAACTAAACCAACATTATCAGAGTTTTTATCAGCATTCATTTTAAACTTAACATTCTAACATTCTATTCTCTCTGATTAAAACTAAACCAACATTATCAGAGTTTTTATCAGCATTCATTTTAAATTGAACATTCTAACATTAGATTCCCTCTGTTAAACTCTAAACTGTCATTATCAGAGTTTTTATCAGCACTCATTTTAAACTGAACATTCTAACATTCTGTTCTCTCTGATAAAAACTAAATCGACATTATCAGAGTTTTTATCAGCATTCATTTTAAACTGAACGTTCTTACATTCTTTTCTCTCTGATTAAAACTTAACCGACATTATCAGAGTTTTTATCAGCATTCATTTTAAACTGAACGTTCTTACATTCTTTTCTCTCTGATTAAAACTTAACCGTCATTATCAGAGTTTTTATCAGCATTCATTTTAAACTGAACATTCTAACATTCTATTCTCTCTGATTAAAACTAAACCAACATTATCAGAGTTTTTATCAGCATTCATTTAAAACTGAACATTCTAACATTAGATTCCCTCTGTTAAAATCTAAACTGTCATTATCAGAGTTTTTATCAGCATTCATTTTAAACTGAACATTCTAACATTAGATTCCCTCTGTTAAAATCTAAACTGTCATTATCAGAGTTTTTATCAGCATTCATTTTAAACTGAACGTTCTTACATTCTTTTCTCTCTGATTAAAACTTAACTGTCATTATCAGAGTTTTTATCAGCATTCATTTTAAACTGAACATTCTAACATTCTATTCTCTCTGATTAAAACTAAACCAACATTATCAGAGTTTTTATCAGCATTCATTTAAAACTGAACATTCTAACATTATATTCCCTCTGTTAAAATCTAAACTGTCATTATCAGAGTTTTTATCAGCATTCATTTTAAACTGAACATTCTAACATTCTATTCTCTCTGATTAAAACTAAACCAACATTATCAGAGTTTTTATCAGCACTCATTTTTAAATTGAACATTCTAACATTCTATTCTCTCTGATTAAAACTTAACCGACATTATCAGAGTTTTTATCAGCATTCATTTTAAATTGAACATTCTAACATTAGATTCCCTCTGTTAAACTCTAAACTGTCATTATCAGAGTTTTTATCAGCATTCATTTTAAACTGAACATTCTAACATTCTATTCTCTCTGATTAAAACTAAACCAACATTATCAGAGTTTTTATCAGCACTCATTTTTAAATTGAACATTCTAACATTCTTTTCTCTCTGATTAAAACTTAACCGACATTATCAGAGTTTTTATCAGCATTCATTTTAAATTGAACATTCTAACATTAGATTCCCTCTGTTAAACTCTAAACTGTCATTATCAGAGTTTTTATCAGCACTCATTTTAAACTGAACATTCTAACATTCTTTTCTCTCTGATAAAAACTAAATCGACATTATCAGAGTTTTTATCAGCATTCATTTTAAACTGAACGTTCTTACATTCTTTTCTCTCTGATTAAAACTAAACCGACATTATCAGAGTTTTTATCAGCATTCATTTTAAACTGAACATTCTAACATTCTTTTCTCTCTGATAAAAACTAAACCGACATTATCAGAGTTTTTATCAGCATGGATCTATTTTTAGCTCTTAGTCGACTATTCTCTGTTCAACAAAGGCAGTTGAACGTTTCATTGATGCAGCATCAGGGGTGTCCAAACTGTGGCCCATGGGCCAGATTGAGCTGTCCTGGTCCACACCAGCAGAATGTTAGAACTGTAAAAATGAAGGATGTTCTGGTTGTAAAAACTGGTGGAAAATCTGAGTTAATGTTAGAACTCTATGAAGAAATGTATAAACGGAGGAGTTTCAGCCTGAAGGTGCTGATTGAGAGTTTAAGGAGTTAAAATGAGGTCTGAAGTTTTGGACGGTCGAGAGAGAGGGAGAGAGAGAGAGGGTGGTGGGATCCTCTCTGACAGCAGCGTGTTGCTCTGTTTGTCGTCTCCTCGTCCTCTCAGGTTTTATTTCAGTCTGTAGAGGAGCGAGGACGCGTGTTTAAAGCTGCGGCTGTTTTTGTGGAGGCTCTGATTCTAGAAACATCTTTGATGGTTTTTCACTGAGGCTGTTTGAGTGACGGTAGGTTTCAGCTTTGCTTTATGTAAACGCTGCAGATGGTTGTGTAATGATGGATAGTGATAGAGCTCATTTATATAACTACATCTGAAGACAAACAGAATATTCCGGTCTGATTGAGAAACATGTGAAATACTCTAGTTTTAGTCTTTTATAACTTTATCTGGAGCAGAGCTTTAGGATTTGATCGAACACTTTGGACTGCTTAATGCACTAAATCAGTGAAGGTAAGATCATTAAAGGTCAAAATTAAACTAATATATCTCCTGTATGTTAAAAAAATGCTCATTCTTAATGCAGGACAGTCTCTAAAGGCAGGGGTTCGGTAAGTTTTCAGTTGGTGGTCGTTTTTATAACATTTACTCACATTTAAGCACAAATATCAATAACCAGGTTTAATTTAAACTGAATTCTTTTAACTACACTTTCACAATAATATAAAAGGTATGATTTCAGCTCATTTTAAATTTATGTTTTGTTTTTTGAAAAGCACCCCCCTTTACTGTCTCATGACCCCCCTGGGGGTCCCAATCCCCACTTTGGGAACCACTGCCTTCAGGCAGAGAGACACTGACAGGTAGATGTGAGCTCCATAAAAACAGAGAAACGTTCTACATGATTCTGACTGAAATATTCTGCTCCGGCCTTTCTAACAGTCAGGGACGTTTCTGTCCTTCTGTCTGTGTCGGGTTTAGGCAGAGTGAGTTTGTGCTTAAATATTCTGCCACGGTTATCCCGGGTCTCCAAATGAAAAGTTTGGGAAGCTCTAGACCAGGGGTGTCAAACTCAAGGCTGGGTGGCCAAATTCGGCCCGTGGTACAGTTATATTCGACCACGACCATTAATATTTTTATTATAACTGGCCCACGAGTTTGAGGTCAGCAGATTTATTGAGTATAAAGATGTAAACTTATCCTCAAAGATTTAAAAAATATCCTTAAGTCATAAAAATGTGAAAAAGTAAAGAGTAGAAAGAATTATAACTATACATCATATATACTACATATATTACTATAAATATTACTTTTTATGTAATATTTAGACCTTTTAGATTCACATTTTAAATTTTAATTCATATTTTCACCATTTAAACTTGTGATTTTAGATGTATTCTACGGTGGCCAAGAGGTCTCACACAAATGCAATGCGTAGTATTCTCAAATTTTTACCTTTTAAACTCATGATTTCCAATGTACTCCTAAATTTTGACCTTTAAAACTAATGATTTTGAATATTTTTCTCATATTTTGAATTTTAAAATGTATTATTTTGAATTTTATCTCATATTTGGACCTTTATAATGCCTTTCCCCAGATTAAAGACTGACTCTTTAGGATAAGGAGAATAATTTAAATGTAATATCTGTTTTTACAGCCAACTGTTAACCTTATATTAATACATTAAACAATGTATGTACGGTAGGGTTTGGGCAATCAATCACAAATTAGATTAAATAAACAGTATATAAATAAATAAATAAAATTCTAGTATGGCCTGCTGCAATTTTCTAATTGCAGAAGGTGCAGTTTATCTTCAACCAGTCTATCTTTAACCTGTGTCAGTTTAAAACTTCTTTCTGCAGCAGAGACATTATACATTACATATCATGCAATCATTCTAGTGTTATGTTTTTAGAACAGTGTACCAAATCCTATTTTCTTAATTTTTGCATGTTTTTCTTATCAAATCTGAGACTTACAGTGCTTAACAAATGTATTAGACCACCCTAACCCTAACTAGAGTAAGGTTTATGCCACAGCTGCCCTAAATTAACAGCATTGGTAATTACCAAAATCATTTTTGATGTTTCTGCAATGGTTAATACACCAATATGTAGAAGCTCTTTAACCCAAATGATATTTTTAATGCTAAAACAGAATTATTATTGTTATCCATGAATTTTCAAATTTACTGATTTACAAAAAAAAACTGAAAAAAAAAAATAGTAAAGCACATTAATATTTCTTGATTAATATGTCAAATTATAGTTATTTACTGTCATCCCTGAAGAGAAAAATGAGTTTTAGTGGTTGAATGTTCTGCTTGATTCATTTCTGACTTCTCAGAGAAGCCCAGTGAGCCGGCTCAAATTTGGGTGAATTCAGTTTGAAATTCCTCATTCCTGTTCAAAATGGTAAAACGTGGAGAGCTGACTGAAAATGAAAGAGTCTGCATTAAAGCACTTCATGATGCTGGATGGTCTCTGAGACAGATATGACAGCTGGTCTAATACATTTGTTAAGCACTGTAAATAAAAATGATCATTCCCTCTCATACAACAGTTCAATCAAATGTGCACAATGAGGAAAAAAACATCACAATTGGATAATTTTTAAGACCTGCTCAGCTGTAGTTTAACCTAATATTGTGTTTTTATGGTGTAGAATGAATTATTGCCTGTTTTTGTTGTAAAATGCTTGAGATGAGGAACTTAAGAAATAATTGCTTATTAAATCGCAGTATTGGTTAAAAAAATCACACTTAGATTATTATTGTCCTGAATCATTCAGTCCTAATTTAGGGGTTTTAGTTTTTTTTTTGTGATGAAATTAAATTCATGCTGAGTCTTGGATCAGGACATGACGCCTGCACCATTATCACGGTTGCTGACTTCCTTTGGTTTGGCGTTTGGTCCACGTTAACTCCTCTGTTCAGCCATGAGCAAACCTTTATTTTAGTAAAAGTTGAAGACAAGATCAATCCTACAGACGCTGACGCTTCCAAAATAAGAGCAACGTTAATAAAAAAAAACAATTAATCACCCGAAACAACACATAAATTTCACATCTATGTGGGCAACACCCCATAGACGGTGTTAAGGAAGAACAGAACCTTTCAGCAGAGGTGATTGGACGATCTTCCTGCCTGTCAGACTCATTACTGGCCAATTAGAGCAACAAAACATCCAACATAGTTGGTGTTCACCACCAAGTTGTACACTAGTAGCTCCGCCTCTTTCTCCTCAAATGAAGCTGATTGGCCCAGTCATTCTCCAACCAGGATCAGTGTAGATCAGTGTTACTCAACCCTGTTAAACCAAAGAGCCAAACTGTTGACAAATACCTTCACAAGAGCCGCAATCTAAGAGGTGAAAAGTGGTAAAAACAGTTTAAAGTGCAAGTGAACCCCCGGCTCCGAGCTAACCCCGCCCTCCTCTGTAATTCAAAAATACACAGAAAGTGAACAGTTTGGTTCTGAGAGGAGGGAGAGGAAAAGGACGGGGCTCCCCAGATGAGGCGGGAGTGACAGTGATGTCCCCTTGTCAGAGAGAGACAGACAAAGTCCCACAGCACTGCTGCCTCATAGTGATCTTTTAAAGTGGAGGAGTTTTCCCTCTAGGGTCCCCCTGACGCGGGCTATAGTGTGGTGGTGGACCGTGGTGGTTCTGACTTGACCTGTTCGGTCCATTGGCTCCAGCAGTGGCGTTACTGTAGCCGGAGCTCTCAGAGCTGAGATACTGCAGGTGCAGGCAGGAGAGGATGGGAGTGGTCTCTGAATGGTAAAGTCAGTTAGAGGCGGTAACGCTCTACCTGGTACAAACAATGGTACAAAAGTAGAAAAAACATGGCAAAAAATGGGTGGAAATTGACTATAATGGGCAAAAGGCAGTCAAGAGTGGCAAAAATGGGCAAAAAATAGAAAACAAGTGGTATTTAATGGGCGAAAAGTGGCAAAAAATGGTAAAAATGGAAAAAATGAGATAACAGTGGCAAAAATTGGATAAAAATCGCATAAAGAAGTGACAAAATTGGCAAAAAAAAAATAGGAAAAAAGAAGTATGTAACGGGAAAAGGTGGCTTCAATGGGCGGAAAGTTGTAAAAAAATGGGCAAAAAACTTGGATAACAGTGGCGAAAATTGGATAAAGTCACAAAAAGAAGTGGCAAAATGGGCAAAAAAAAGGAAACACGTGGTATTTAATGGGAAACAGTAGCTCTAATGGGTGAAATGTGGTGAATAGTGGTGGAAATGGATAAAAGCACCAAAAAGAAGCAGCAAAAATGGGCAAAAAAATGAAACTTTTTTTGATTAATGATTTTTTTTTTATTTAATGATTAAATGGGCGAGAAGTTGCAAAAATTTGTAAAAAAGGGAAAAAATTGGATAACAGTGGCAAAAATTGGATAAAAGTCACAAAAAGAAGTGGCAATATTTGGCAAAAATAGAAAACAAATAGTATTTAATGGGAAAAGGTTGCTCTAATGGGTAAAAAGTTTCATAAAATTGTGAAAATGGGATTGCACACTAATCGAACACCAACATGTAGACAGATATCCCCTAAATCCCTCTGCACCACATGCTGTTGACAGCACCCTTTACACCCTAAAAGTAGCGCCTATTATCTTGTCTGTGATTCAGGAGAGGTGAGGGTTGAAGATGTCTTCTTGTGAAGGAGGAATTCAGTGCTTCACATTACTATTTTTCCTTCAAACCTCCATTTCAGACCAAACCAAATCAAAGCAGAGAGCTAAAGCCGCCTTCTGTTCCGTCTTTTAGGTTTAAGGACCTCAGGCGTCACCATGAGCAGCACCAGGACTTCGCCACCATTCTCCACCTGCCCGCTACTTCTCTTGTTGACCATCATCTTGACTGAACTTCCTTTGTCTGCAGCGGGAGGATTGACTGTGGCGTCCAACACCACCACTAATCAAACCAAATGTGGAGGAAGCACGGACTGCATTGAAGGCGTTATCCTCCCCATTTGGAAACCCGTGAACCCGGCCTTCCCGGACCGCCTCGCCAGGGCCACCATTTACTTTGTGGGATTGGCGTACATGTTCCTGGGGGTGTCTATCATTGCTGATCGCTTCATGGCGTCCATCGAGGTCATTACCTCCCAGGAGAGACAGATCACCATCAAGAAGCCAAACGGGGAGAAGATCACTACGACGGTACGGATCTGGAACGAGACCGTGTCTAACCTGACGCTGATGGCGCTCGGCTCTTCCGCTCCAGAGATCCTCCTGTCGGTCGTGGAGGTTTGTGGTCACAACTTTGATGCCGGCGAGCTTGGACCAAACACCATCGTAGGGAGTGCCGCCTTCAACATGTTTGTCATCATTGGCCTCTGCGTGTCCGTCATTCCTGACGGAGAGATCAGAAAGGTGAAACACCTCAGGGTGTTCTTCGTCACCGCCAGCTGGAGCGTCTTTGCGTACACTTGGCTGTACCTGATCCTGGCGGTAATTTCTCCAGGTGAGGTTGAGATATGGGAGGGGCTACTCACACTGTTCTTCTTCCCTCTTTGTGTCGGATTCGCCTATGTGGCCGACCGCAGACTCCTCTTCTACAAGTACGTGTACAAACGCTACAGAGCAGGGAAGCAGAAAGGAATGATCATCGAGACAGAGGGGGAACCTGAGCTTCCCTCCAAGGTCGACATCGAAATGGACGGGAAAATGCTCAACTCCCATGGAGAGGAAACGCCATTTGATTCTCAGGAGCTGGACGAGGAGGAGGCTCGCAGAGAGGTAGCGAGGATCCTGAAGGAGCTGAAACAGAAACACCCGGAGAAAGAGATGGAGCAGCTGATGGAGCTAGCAAACTACCAAGTTTTAACGCAACAGCAGAAGAGTCGAGCTTTCTACCGCTGTCAGGCCACCAGGATCATGACAGGAGCGGGAAACATCCTGAAGAAGCACGCCGCTGAACAAGCCAAGAGAGCCAACCAGCACGACATCTGCTCGGAGGTCTCAGCCAGTGATTTCTCCTCGAAGGTCTTCTTCGACCCCGGTACCTACCAGTGTCTGGAGAACTGTGGCAGTGTAGCCCTGAACATCGTACGCCGCGGTGGAGACCTGACCAGCACGGTCTCAGTGGATTACCGGACAGAAGACGGCACAGCAAACGCCGGCTCCGACTACCAGTTCACCGAAGGAACTGTCGTCTTCCAGCCAGGCGAGACCGAAAAGGAGATCCGCATCGACATAATCGATGATGACATCTTTGAGGAGGATGAACACTTCCTGGTTCACCTCAGTAATGTGAGGGTCATATCAGAGGGAACCGGAGCAGACGACCATGAGGGGAACCATGTAGACGCCCTGGCAGGTTTAGGTCTGCCGTGCACAGCCACCGTCACCATCTTTGATGACGACCACGCAGGGATCTTTACGTTCGAGGAACCGTTGGTGACGGTCAGCGAGAGCATCGGGATGATGGAGGTGAAGGTGGTTCGGACCTCAGGGGCTCGCGGCGTTGTGGTGGTGCCATACAAAACGATGGAGGGGACAGCTAAAGGAGGCGGCGAGGACTTTGAGGACACGCACGGAGTCCTGGAGTTTGAGAACGACGAGATCTGGTAAGTAGAGGACTTGACTTTTACGATCAGAATCTTTGACAAATTCTGCAACATGTGAAACAGTTCTCTTCTGTTAATCCAGAGATCTGTAGCATCAGAACCGCGTGTAGCTAACAGCTAGCCACATTAGCGTCTTCACTCTAATGTGTTCATGCCTGAAGTGAACGATCCTCCGTTTCCGCATACTTGAACACACAGATACATAGAGTTTGCTTACCTAATTTTTAAAAAAATAACTTGTTCTTGTCATGTTTCAATCTAATCTACATGAATGCCTGAAAGACACAAAAAGGGAGGGGCTTCTTTCTCCCAGATCCAGCATTTCAGTCAGTTGTCAACAAACATGGCTGAGTTTGACTACGTTGCTAACCTCGGGCAGTGCTAACCATGCTGCTAGCTTGATAGTAGGTTGTTGAAATCAAGTGTCAGACAAAAGTTTTCACAACTTACCTGACAATCTGACCTCCTCGCTCCCTTTCCTCTGCGCTCGGTTGAAGGAACCTCCTCTCTCCTTCGCCAGCAGATCTGCAATCTGATCTGATCTGATCTGATCAATCAGATCTGCCAGCAGAGATCCTCCAGCGGAGGTCACCAAAGGAATGTGCCGTGCATATCTGGTGAATTGAGCCAGTAATCTGTGCGTTACGTTTTTTCCCTCCATTTTTTCCAACTACAAGGCCAGGGATCATCGAGTACATCTACACCAGGGCCAGATTTAGTCTCAACAGAAACTCTGGGGGCCGGACTTTCAAGTACACAAAATTTAAATTAATATTCTGCTCAGACTGAAATATTAACGTAGCAGTATGTGTATTTTCGGCGGCACGGCAGTGCAGGGCTTAGCGCTGTTGCCTCACAGCAAGAAGGTGGCTGGTTCGCTTCCCGGTCAGGGCCTTTCTGTGTGGAGTTTGCATGTTCTCCCGTGGGTTCACGTGGGTTCTCTCTGGGTACTCCGGCTTCCTCCCACCACCAAAAACATGCTCATTAGGTTAATTGGTGACTCTAAATTGCCTGTGAGTGTGAGTGTGCCTGGTTGTCTGTCTCTATATGTCAGCTCTGCAATTGACTGGCGACTAGTCCAGGGTGTACCCCGCCTCCAGCACCCCCCCCCCCCCCCGGCGACCTGGAATGGAATAAGCGGTGTAGAAAATGGATGGATGGATGGATTTTAATATTTTCTTTTAAAATACAGGACATTTCTAGTCATTACCAGTAAAATCTATCCCTATTATCTAGAATGCAGCAGGCCTGACAACAAAACTGTCTGGACCCTGACAATCACAGAGAATGGGCCCTCCATGATTGTCATTCAGCACCAATATTAACCTGTGTTGACACTTTTGCCCCATATTTGATACTTTTTGCCCCCTTTTGCTCTTTAACCCAATTTTGCAAGATTTTAACCCCCTCTGAACCACTTTTCCTGGATGTTTTATCCCCTTTGTGCCACTCTTATCCATTTTTGCCACTTTTCTTCTATTATTGCCACTTTTTAACCCTTTTTCATTACATTTTTTTTCAACAATTTTTGCAACTTTGCAAAAGCCACTCCCTCCTTCCCACTGGCCCCAGGGAGTGGCTGATGAGGGACAGTGGGAAGGAGGGGGTGGGCGTGTCTTATCCCCCTGACATCCTAATCAGTATACTGATAATCAACTGGCGGCCTGGGGGCCATATCAGGCCTCCAAAACCTCCCTGTCCAGCCCCCGAAAGATCATTAGATTCAGAAAAGGAGGAAAAGAAGATGTGGTTTTAAGAGTATCCTTAAAACCACAAAAAGAGGCAAAAATTTGGGGAGAAATGGAAACAAGTGGTATTTAGTGGGAAAACGTAGCTTATTTGGATGAAAGTGGTGAAAAAAAGGCAAAAATGGGCAAAAAAATAGGAAAAAAGGGGTATTTAATGGGAAAAGGTAGCTTAAATATGGCAAAAAAGGGTGAAAAAAGGCAAAAATTAGGGAAAAGGTGGAAAAAGAAGTTGTAAAATGGCCAAGGAATGGACAAAAAGGGATGTTTAGTGGTGAAAAATAGCTTACATTGGTGGAAAGTGGCAAAAATGGTGAAAATTACCAAAAATTTCCTTTTTGTTATGTTTTTTTTAGGTTTTCTGGGGAACATTTGTTTAAATTAAGACATAAAAGAGCCACATGTCGAGTATGACTGCTTCAGAATGACTTCCTGCTGTCCCTCATCAGTTGTTATCCAGCTTCGTCTGGTCTGACTAGGACTTCTGCCTTTGCTGCTGCTGTGGTATCAAACAGGTATCAGGCTCTGATTTTCCTGATCATATCAGAGTTTAACTTCCTGACGCACCAAAGACTCAGATTTTCTTCCTCAGATACTCTTCATGGTTTAGGTTGAAACCAGGATGGTGGATGATGGGATGTAGAACAGAAAAATCATTTAGTTTAGTCCTTCAGTTTAAAGTCTGCTGTCAGTGAAACTTTTCACATAAATTCATATCGCCTGTTTATGGCTGATGTTTAGTCGCTGGGATACATAATCGATTCACATTAACATGAAAGAGGTGCCAACATGTGGGTCTGAATAAATTAAATATTTGCATTGATTTTGTTCTCTATGGAAGCCCAGAGAGGACAAGCATAATGAGCTCATTTCTGCTCCTAAATGTCTCATTTACCTTTAAAGACTCGGCTCAGTGGACCCTGTCCTGTTTAGATCCAGGACCAGTTCCTGTTCGCTGGTGAAGTTCACGTTAGAATCTCTGCTGTAGAAGTTGAACGTCACCCTCAGCGAGCAACACGACTGCTCAGAGGGGCGGAGCTTTCTGAGAACAGTGGAGCGGTGTGAAAACTCTCTGAATGACCTGTTTCTATGTTTCTGTTCCCTGCAGACTAAAGCCTTTAGTCAGGGTTGGTGATGCCGTTCCTGTCTCTAAATACTCTTCCTGTGGCACGCACTAGCAAGGGTTCAAATCACATCACTACACTGGTGGAACTCTGGGTAAACTGGAAAAACAACCACGGCTGAGGCGGCGGTAACAGTTCGCCCTGATAAAGCGGGAAAAAACAACGGAGGCAGATAAGTTTGGAACAATGGAGGTCAGAGGTCAGATATAAAGATCCTCCTGACAGGACAGGAGGGATGTGATTGGTTGTCTCCAGCAGGCCTCACAGCAGTGATTGGTTAAAGTTTTCCCCTCACCCAGCGTCCCTCAGCCACGGTCAACTGAGGAGCCAAAGTACTGAGCAACACCTGTGTGAGAGCGGCAGTCTAAGAGGTGAAAGAAAGGGTTAAAGCTGGAAAAGAGAGGGTTAAAGTGGCCAAAAAAAGGGTTAAAGTGGCAAAAAAAGGGTTAAAGTGGGAAAAAAAAGGGTTAAAGTGGGGATAAAGGGTTAAAGTGGGAAAAAAGGGTTAAAGCTGGAAAAGAGAGGGTTAAAGTGGGAAAAAAGGGTTAAAGTGGGGATAAAGGGTTAAAGTGGCCAAAAAAGGGTTAAAGTGGGAAAAAAGGGTTAAAGTGGGAAAAAAGGGTTAAAGCTGGAAAAGAGAGGGTTAAAGTTGGAAAAAAAGGGTTAAAGTGGGGATAAAGGGTTAAAGTGGCCAAAAAAAGGGTTAAAGTGGGAAAAAAGGGTTAAAGTGGGAAAAAAGGGTTAAAGCTGGAAAAGAGAGGGTTAAAGTGGGAAAAAAGGGTTAAAGTGGGGATAAAGGGTTAAAGTGGGAAAAAAAAGGGTTAAAGTGGGGATAAAGGGTTAAAGTGGGAAAAAAGGGTTAAAGCTGGAAAAGAGAGGGTTAAAGTGGGAAAAAAAGGGTTAAAGTGGGGATAAAGGGTTAAAGTGGCCAAAAAAAGGGTTAAAGTGGGAAAAAAGGGTTAAAGTGGGAAAAAAGGGTTAAAGCTGGAAAAGAGAGGGTTAAAGTGGGAAAAAAGGGTTAAAGTGGGGATAAAGGGTTAAAGTGGGAAAAAAGGGTTAAAGCTGGAAAAGAGAGGGTTAAAGTGGGAAAAAAGGGTTAAAGTGGGGATAAAGGGTTAAAGTGGCCAAAAAAAGGGTTAAAGTGGGAAAAAAGAGTTAAAGCTGGAAAAAAGGGTTAAAGTGGCAAAAAAAGGGTTAAAGTGGCAAAAAAAAGGGTTAAAGTGGGAAAAAAAGGGTTAAAGTGGCAAAAAAAGGGTTAAAGTGGAGAAAAAGGGTTAAAGCTAGAAAAGAGAGGGTTAAAGTGGCAAAAAAAAGGGTTAAAGTGGGGGAAAAAAGGGTTAAAGCTGGAAAAGAGAGGGTTAAAGTGGGAAAAAAGGGTTAAAGTGGGGATAAAGGGTTAAAGTGGCCAAAAAAAGAGTTAAAGCTGGAAAAAAGGGTTAAAGTGGCAAAAAAAGGGTTAAAGTGGCAAGAAAAGGGTTGAAGTGGGAAAAAAAGGGTTAAAGTGGCAAAAAAAGGGTTAAAGTGGCCAAAAAAAGGGTTAAAGTGGGAAAAAGGGTTAAAGTGGAGAAAAAGGGTTAAAGCTGGAAAAGAGAGGGTTAAAGTGGCAAAAAAAGGGTTAAAGTGGCAAAAAAAGGGTTAAAGTGGGGAAAAAGGGTTAAAGTGGGAAAAAAGGGTTAAAGTGGGAAAAAAGGGTTAAAGTGGCCAAAAAAAGGGTTAAAGTGGGAAAAAAGGGTTAAAGATGGAAAAGAGAGGGTTAAAGTGGCAAAAAAAAGGTTAAAGAGGCAAAAAAGGGGTTAAAGAGGCAAAAAAAGGGTTAAAGTGGGGGAAAAGGGTTAAAGCTGGAAAAGAGAGGGTTAAAGTGGTAAAAAAAGGGTTAAAGTGGCAAAAAAAGGGTTAAAGTGGCCAAAAAAAGGGTTAAAGTGGGAAAAAGGGTTAAAGTGGAGAAAAAGGGTTAAAGCTGGAAAAGAGAGGGTTAAAGTGGCAAAAAAAGGGTTAAAGTGGCCAAAAAAAGGGTTAAAGTGGGAAAAAAGAGTTAAAGCTGGAAAAAAGGGTTAAAGTGGCAAAAAAAGGGTTAAAGTGGCAAGAAAAGGGTTAAAGTGGGAAAAAAAGGGTTAAAGTGGCAAAAAAAAGGGTTAAAGTGGAGAAAAAGGGTTAAAGCTAGAAAAGAGAGGGTTAAAGTGGCAAAAAAAGGGTTAAAGTGGGAAAAAAGGGTTAAAGCTGGAAAAGAGAGGGTTAAAGTGGCAAAAAAAGGGTTAAAGTGGGAAAAAAGGGTTAAAGCTGGAAAAGAGAGGGTTAAAGTGGGAAAAAAGGGTTAAAGTGGGGATAAAGGGTTAAAGTGGCAAAAAAAGAGTTAAAGCTGGAAAAAAGGGTTAAAGTGGCAAAAAAAGGGTTAAAGTGGCAAGAAAAGGGTTGAAGTGGGAAAAAAAGGGTTAAAGTGGCAAAAAAAGGGTTAAAGTGGCCAAAAAAAGGGTTAAAGTGGGAAAAAGGGTTAAAGCGGAGAAAAAAAGGGTTAAAGCTGGAAAAGAGAGGGTTAAAGTGGCAAAAAAAGGGTTAAAGTGGCAAAAAAAGGGTTGAAGTGGGGAAAAAGGGTTAAAGTGGGAAAAAAGGGTTAAAGTGGGAAAAAAGAGTTAAAGTGGGGATAAGGGGTTAAAGTGGCCAAAAAAAGGGTTAAAGTGGGAAAAAAGGGTTAAAGTGGGAAAAAAAAGGGTTAAAGTGGGGAAAAAGGGTTAAAGATGGAAAAGAGAGGGTTAAAGCTGGAAAAAAAAGGTTAAAGTGGGGAAAAAGGGTTAAAGATGGAAAAGAGAGGGTTAAAGTGGCAAAAAAAGGTTAAAGAGGCAAAAAAGGGGTTAAAGAGGCAAAAAAAGGGTTAAAGTGGGGGAAAAGGGTTAAAGCTGGAAAAGAGAGGGTTAAAGTGGTAAAAAAAAGGGTTAAAGTGGCAAAAAAGGGGTTAAAGTGGCCAAAAAAAGGGTTAAAGTGGGAAAAAGGGTTAAAGTGGCCAAAAAAAGGGTTAAAGTGGGAAAAAGGGTTAAAGCGGAGAAAAAAAGGGTTAAAGCTGGAAAAGAGAGGGTTAAAGTGGCAAAAAAAGGGTTAAAGTGGCCAAAAAAAGGGTTAAAGTGGGAAAAAGGGTTAAAGTGGAGAAAAAGGGTTAAAGCTGGAAAAGAGAGGGTTAAAGTGGCAAAAAAAGGGTTAAAGTGGCAAAAAAAAAGGGTTAAAGTGGGGAAAAAAGGGTTAAACCTGGAAAAGAGAGGGTTAAAGTGGCAAAAAAAGGGTTAAAGTGGGAAAAAAGGGTTAAAGTGGGAAAAAAGGGTTAAAGTGGGGATAAAGGGTTAAAGTGGCCAAAAAAAGGGTTAAAGTGGGAAAAAAGGGTTAAAGTGGGAAAAAAAAGGGTTAAAGTGGGGAAAAAGGGTTAAAGATGGAAAAGAGAGGGTTAAAGCTGGAAAAAAAAGGTTAAAGTGGGGAAAAAGGGTTAAAGATGGAAAAGAGAGGGTTAAAGTGGCAAAAAAAGGTTAAAGAGGCAAAAAAGGGGTTAAAGAGGCAAAAAAAGGGTTAAAGTGGGGAAAAAGGGTTAAAGCTGGAAAAGAGAGGGTTAAAGTGGTAAAAAAAAGGGTTAAAGTGGCAAAAAAAAAAGGTTAAAGAGGCAAAAAAAAAGGTTAAAGAGGCAAAAAAAGGGTTAAAGAGGCAAAAAAAGGGTTAAAAAGGCAAAAAAAAGGGTTAAAGTGGCAAAAAAGGGTTAAAGAGGCAAAATGGGTTAAAAAGGCAAAAAAAGGGGTTAAAGAGGCAAAAAAAGGGGTTAAAGAGGCAAAAAATGGGGTAAAGTGGGAAAAAAGGGTTAAAGTTGTAAAAAAGGTTTCTAGTGGCAAAAAAGGGTTAAAGTGGAGGAAAAAAGGGTTAACTTTAACTCACACTTTAACTAACACATTTTTGGTCTCTTCCCACCCATTTTTGCCTCTTTTGTCCCAGTGTTTGCTGCTTTTAGCCCATTTTTGCCACTTCTTTTTGTCACTTATCTCCCATTTTTGACATTTCAATTCTGCTTTCTGCAGACAAATGCCACTTTTTGCCCATTTTCCCCACCTTTTTTCTGATTTTTGCCCATTTTGGTCTCTTTTTGACTATTTGTGCCAACTTTAACTCATTTTTGGTCTCTTCCCACCCATTTTTGCCACTTTTCTCCCAGTATTTACTGCTTTTTGACCATCTTTGTCACCTGTAACTTATCTTAATTGCCACTTTTCCCCACTTGCAGTTGTATGTTTGAAGAGTTAGGCTCTTTGGTACAGCAGGGCTGACTAACACTGCTCTAGAGTTAACATGATGAAGCTTCTTCACTTCAGCCTGCAGGCTTTACTGTTTACGTCTTGGTATTGTCCCTGATTTTCCTCATTGTTTTCCAGCTCTGCGTCTCTGTCGTCCTCTGTCTCTTCGTCAGAGCTCCCGGTGTGTCAAGCAGATAAACATCACGCAGCTCTCTTCCTTATAAGGTCACTCAGTGTTCGGCGGCAGCAGCAGACTCTGCTCTTTGTCACGGCTCGGCCCGTAAAGACGACAGACGCTGCAGCCGGTTCCTCTCCCAGCAACCACGGCGGAGGTCTCTGCTGGCTCAGGGCCGAGCTCTCGTTTATATCAGCTTCTGTTTCCTTCAGTCAGAGCGGGCCGAGGCCGTCAACGAGCGAGAGGAGACGCAGACGAGACGCCGAGTTTCAGATATCCTTCAGACTGACCATAAATCAGACCGGAGCGAGCAGTTAGAGAAAAACTCACTCTGCAGACATGAACTCAGAGAGAGCCTCATTCAGAACAATCAAGGACAATTCTGACCTCGTTAGCATCTACAACCCTGATTCCAAAAAAGCTGGGAGAATATGTGTCTCTAAAAGCTCTCTCTACTGTTCAGCACTGATAGTTCCTTTCCAGATCTTAGAGCTGCCCACGCCATAGGCACTAACGAACCCCATACCATCAGAGATGCAGGCTTTAGACCTGAGCCAGGAGAACAAGCTGGATGCTCCCTCTTCTCTTTAGTCCACAGGACACGGCGTCTGTGGTTTCCTCTGACCACAGAACAGTTTTCCATGTTTCCTCTGACCACAGAACAGTTTTCCATGTTTCCTCTGACCACAGAACAGTTTTCCATATTTCCTCTGACCACAGAACAGTTTTCCTCAGTCCATGTTAAATGAGCTTTGGTCCAGAGAAGACGGTGGTGTTTCTGGATCCTGTTCACATATGGCTTCTTCTCTCCATGATCCAGCTTTAACTGCCAGTTTGCAGTGACCCAGCTTTTTTGGAGCTGTGGTTCTACATTCTGACACATAGATATCCTCAGAATAACGGCATCGTCTCTGTCAGTATGAGAGGCTCTGCAGCGTTTTTCTAGGACTAAACCGGAGCGTCCTGGAGTCACAGAGACCAAAAGCTCCCAAGCATCAATCTGCTCACATCAAATAAACATGGAGATGGACCGAGGCGCTGCTCTGTGTTTCCATGCTGCTGGCACACGCAGACGCTCTGTCCAATCAGGGCTGCCGTAGCCTGCAGCTCGCTGCGGCGTCCAACACTGCGGGCTGAACAAACGATGTCATCAGTGATTCTTCATCTCTGAATCATGTGTGAGCTCAACTGTCTGCAGAATCCCCGCTCAACCTTACAATTATTTTCATTTATGTTTTTATTTTCGTAAAGACGGCTGCACGGCTCAGGTGGAGGTTAACCATCAGACCAGGATTATAATCTTTGATATTATAATCAGTGATGTTTGATTCCACAGCAGCAAAGACAGACGGGTCAGACGCAGCACACTGCAGCATTTCCTCTTTAAATGATAACAAAGTTCTGCACATGCTCAGACTTCACAGAAACGCTGGCAGTGTTTTATCTTTCTTTAATCTTTAATCTGAAACCAGATTAGGATTATTCTCATGTCACATTTACATGCACTTAGCACCTGTCTTCCTCCTCATATTACGCTATTATTTATTCTTAAGAGAAGGGAATAAGTGTGCATTGGATTGTGGGTAATTCCTGAAGAGGATACACATGTGCATCCTTGGAAAATCTCTGTTTGAAGGAATCAGTCCTTGGAAAAACTTAAGGATCCTGGAGATTGGAACAGTCGTCTGAAGTAGTATCCTCCAAAAACAGCTGTTGGAGGATCCTTCCTCGGCTTTCAGAAACTGCTACAGCCTCCGCTCTGTTCCTCTGATCAACGACTGCAGGCTAATGACCCGCTGATCAACGTCTATCAGCTAGCTAGCTTTGAGAGGCCACAGTTTAGCTACAGCAAAGCTACAGCATCCAACGCTGTAGCTAAAGTAAAGCTACAGCGTAGCCATGGTGTAGCTACAGCATAGCTATAGCGTAACCATGGTGTAGCTACAGCATAGCTATAGCATAACCATGGTGTAGCTACAGCATAGCTATAGCATAACCATGGTGTAGCTACAGTGTAGCTACAGCATAGCTATAGCGTAACCATGGTGTAGCTACAGCATAGCTATAGCGTAACCATGGTGTAGCTATAGCATAACCATGGTGTAGCTACAGCATAGCTATAGCATAGCCATGGTGTAGCTACAGTGTAGCTACAGCATAGCTATAGCGTAACCATGGTGTAGCTATAGCATAACCATGGTGTAGCTACAGCATAGCTATAGCATAGCCATGGTGTAGCTACAGTGTAGCTACAGCATAGCTATAGTGTAACCATGGTGTAGCTACTGCATAGCTATAGCATAACCATGGTGTAGCTACAGTGTAGCTATAGCGTAACCATGGCGTAGCTACAGTGTAGCTACAGCATAGATTAATCACAGAGATTAAAGCAGGCTTCAGGTTCAGCGCCCACAGCCATCACCTTCCTTCTGTTGTTTTCTCTCTCTTCCTGTTTGCTTTTCTTCCCCACGCCTCACGCTGCTTCTTCTTCTTCTTCTGCAACTTTTCTTCTTCTCTTCCAGCAAAACCATTCAGATCAATATAATCGATGATGAGGAGTACGAGAAAAACAAGAACTTCTTCCTGGAGATTGGAGAGCCTCGGCTGCTGGAGATGAGTGGGAGGAAAGGTGGGAGCACCAAGTTCCTATGCTGTTACCCCACCCCTGTGTAACCCCACCCTTAGTCCCTAACGACCTTTAACCTTTAGCCATCCATACTCACCTCACCAGACTGGAGGTCAGGATGAACGTCAGAGCAGCAGAAAAATCCAAAACACTCAAACACCGTAGTCCAGACTTCTTCTCTAAACCTTTATTTATTTATTAACATAACCACGTGCACAAGAAGTCAGGCAGTGCCAAAAAAGAACGGACAATAATATTAGTAAGGCGTCTAGGCAGGGCTTCGTTTATCAGGCCCTCAGGGGCCCAGGCTTCACTGTTGGCAGGCCTGACATCTCAGGTAAACCCTCTCAGAACACCTGGACATGGATATGGTTCAGGTAAACCCTCTCAGAACACCTGGACGTGGTCATGGTTCAGGTAAACCCTCTCAGAACACCTGGACATGGACATGGTTCAGGTAAACCCTCTCAGAAAACCTGGACATGGTCATGGTTCAGGTAAACCCTCTCAGAACACCTGGACGTGGTCGTGGTTCAGGTAAACCCTCTCAGAACACCTGGACGTGGTCGTGGTTCAGGTAAACCCTCTCAGAACACCTGGACGTGGTCGTGGTTCAGGTAGACCCTCTCAGAACACCTGGACATGGTCATGGTTCAGGTAAACCTCAGAACACCTGGACGTGGTCATGGTTCAGGTAGACCCTCTCAGAACACCTGGACATGGTCATGGTTCAGGTAAACCTCAGAACACCTGGACGTGGTCATGGTTCAGGTAAACCTCAGAACACCTGGACGTGGTCGTGGTTTAGGTAGACCCTCTCAGAACACCTGGACGTGGTCGTGATTCAGGTAAACCCTCTCAGAACATCTGGACAGGTGCATGGTTCTGTGTCTTCAATTGCATGTTGTTGGACTAATGCATGACCCCGCCCCTCTGTCGTTGTCTACACTCTTCCAGGAAGTGGCTCAGTGTTAGAATCGTAGACCGAGAGGAGTACGATAAGCAGGCCAGCTTCTACATCCAGCTGAAGGAGCCGTACTGGAACAGGAGGAGGTGGACAGGTGTGACGGAGCGCCCACACCTCTGATATCTTTACACCTGTCCTTCTTCTTCTGAAACTCCGCCTCTTTTTCTGCTGCCTCCGACTTTAAAGCAGAGATAAGCTGAGGCTCGTTAGCATGATTGAGCTAATGAAGGCCGCTTACGTGGCTGCTCTGAGTACAGGTGTTAGGACAGGTTTGGACTCTAAGATCAGGATTAGTGAAGGCACAGGTGTCTGAACTATGGCCCCAAAGCCAAATGTGACCCATCGTCTATTTCTAACCAGCCTGCAGCAGAGTTTAAAATAAAGGAGAGTATTTTTGACCAAACTGTTCAGACTTTTTACCTGAGGGTACAGAAAAAAAATCAGGCTGATGGGCCTGAGGAAGTCCCTCACCTGTATCAAAGATAGTCCAACGAAGGGTCAGACATGCTCAGATTAAAGAAAAACCAGCTTCACATGGACCTCTTTATCACTAGAGACCTGAGGACCAGAGATGGAAGAGCAGCTGAGATGTTAATCAGAGACAGTAGATGTTCTAATGGGGCCTCAAGAACTTTATTTCATGATGAAACTGAACCACAGTCAGACATCTCTGCCTTAGAGTGTTTGCAGCTTCGTTCATGTTCACCATCAGGAGGGTAAAGATATTTACATGACAACTGTCTAAGACTTTAAACCCATACATTTGTGAGCACAACTTCATTTTTATTACTAACTAGATCAAAATTGCAATTTCAGCTGAAATTGCACGGGAATGCTGAGAGCTGAATTGTGGATGAACTGCTGAAAATAGCCAAAAGCACAAAAACAGCTGAAAATAGCATAATAATAGCATAAAATAGGGTAAAATGGCATAAAGGTAGCTGAAAATGGCATTTAATAGCTAAAAAGGATACAAATAGCTGAAATTTGCTTAAAAAAAGCTGAAAATAGCCATGAAATAGTTGAAAGTAGCCTTAAAATAGCTGAAAATAGTAAAAAAAAATAGCATAAAATAATATAAAATGGCATAAAGGTAACTGAACATGGCATTCAATAGCTAAAAAGGATACAAATAGCTGAAAGTAGCCTAAAAGAGCTGAAAATTGCCATAAAATAGTTGAAAGTAGCCTTAAAATAGCTGAAAGTAGCTGAAAAGCTGAAGAGTGCATGACGTGATTTGTGAAGAATGTAAGATCATTGCTCAAAATATAGAATTAAGTAAAGAAAAAAAAATAGAATTAGAAGAGCTGGCCCATCTGAAATAATGTTATTTCAGTTTTAGAAAAAGAATAATAGTTTGTTTTTTTTTTAAGTATAAATAGTATGAATAAGTATTATAAATGGCTAAAAAGAGCACAAGAAGCTGAAGAGTGAGATAGTAGAATAGTGAAAATAGCACAAGGAATGCCAAAGTTATGAGGAGTTGAAGAAAGTGCAGATTTGTGAAATTTTGCCATCTGTTTAACATTGTTAAACAAAGTTAAACATTTTAAGAATTACTAAAGTTAGAAATGAGAGAAGTCAAAGCAGTTGAATGGTGAAGAAACTGAGTTTTTAAAAGTTCAAACGGTGTCGATACGACAAAGTATGAAGGAGGAGATAGCAGACACGGAAGAAGAAGAATAAACAAAATGGCCAACGAAAGCTCTCCTTGGTGCCTCTCTAAATATGTCCTCCACGCATTCGTAGCTCTTGCAGAACAGGGCTGATTTTCCGGGGTCCCTGAGAACAGCGTTGTCATAAATAACCATAAGTGACAATTTTATAAAAACATTGATAACTTTTGAACAATATGTCACAGACACTTGAGGCCTTTGCACACTGGGTCTGATTGTTTCGTCCAAATTTTTTGCACGTTAAAAAAGAAAATCGAGCTCATGTTGTTCTAATCAAGGTTGCACACTGATGCCAAAATTTGCATCTGTCATATTTTTTTTTCGAAACAGGCTCGATTTTAATGCGAAATTTCACATCAGTCCAAGTCATTTAAATGGGTGAGTGATGGCCTGCTGCTTCCTCACACCCCTCCCCTCTCTCTCTCGCCCTGAAACCTCACTTTAAACACCAAAGTTAGCTCATTTATTACGTGGATATAAACCATGGAAATATAACAGATTGGTGATTGCTGATTCAGATCAGCGCCCATTGCTTTATTCTCGCTCACTCACCCCCGTCCAGCTCCTCCCTCTCTCCTACTCCCGAAACCTCTCTGAAAACACCGTCGTTTGCAGGTGTGTGGTGTGGATATCGGCTATGGAAATAAAACAGATAAAGGCATACGTTTGTAGTCTAATAGCTCATAACAGAGACAGAATTAAAAAGTTGTTCTCCGTTTCTCCAACGTGGTTCAGCGCTCTGACCCATGAATGTGTGCTGAATGAAGCTCTGTGTCAGGATGGATCCAGCGGGATTTTAAAGGAGTGACAGAGATCCAGGCTCACAGTGCGAAACTATTGGCCACTTTCTACGAATTTTCACAGTGAAGGCAATACAAATGCATCGGACTCAGTGTGCAAGGTCCGAGTTTGTGACGTTTTTTCAGATTACGCATCCTAAAAAACGCATCAGAAAAAAACACATCGGAACATAACAGACCCAGTGTGTAAAGACCTTTACTCTTTTTTCCTCTGAAAGCTGACCTTTTAGCCGTTTATTTGTGACCCTTGACGTCTCCATAGCTCTAAAGGACGCCGTTCCAGTTAGCCCAGAACTTTAGTGACTTTTCTGGGTCTTTAAAGATTAAATCCACGTCACTAGGGCCGATAATAAGCGTATTTTTGTCAATTTTTAATCCATTTTCCATCATTTACTTCCGCTTCCTGCCATTGGCTTTGACATGTTGACTTGCAATGCATTATGGGAGGGGATTTCAACCAATGGGAAGCTGATGCGTCTCTACTGCTTTGAAGATTGGCACACATGACTTTTTCTTTGTATAAGTTTAGATATTTTAAAAACCGTTGATCACAGAATGTTATTTTTTCACCGAGCAAAGAAAAGGCTTCGTCACTAAAGTTTATGGAGTGTTAATAAAAATCTCTGAGTTTCAAATTCCATTTTTTTCTTTAGTCTTTAGAGTCCTGTAACTTTTTAGACGTTCCAGTGACATTACTGTAGTAGATATATTCTTAAAGCCCAGGTTGTCCTGAAAAAAAGGCTGTATAGAGCCTGACTGTTGATGTTTTACAAGCTTTTTAAGACAAAAAGTCCAGGAGAGACACAATGGTGAAAGAAACAGCTGTGAGCTCTAAGGATTAAATCCTTCTGCTTTTATTTATGCATTTTATTTTTCTGCTTCCTTTCCTCTGATTTCTCTCTCGTCTGTTTCCTCTCTTCAGCCGTGTTGCTTCAGGAAGTCGGTAAGCTGCTTTCCTCGTTCCTTTTCTGACGTTTTCTCACCCTCTGTCTTCTTTCTTAGCCAGTCGTCTCGTCTTTAGTGGGGTTTCCATCCTACACGTCTGATCCAATCCAAATTTAAGTCATGACGTAATTTTGTAAGCAAACCCAGAAGTAAGCGTCACATGGGAGTCCAATAAAAGTTTATCAAACTTTCACATTTTGTTCATAAAGATAATCTTCATAAATTGATAATTTAAGCATCATATCTGGTTGGTTAATCTAACTGAGGAAAGTTAAAAGCTAACATCATGTTTTATTGAACTAAAACACTGACTGAATTTAACGTTGTCACCGCAGATACAAGCTAACGGCAGGCTCAGTTACCGAGCGTTAAACTCTCTTGAGCTTGTGTTCACCACAGACCTTATTTCAGACATTTAACCCAAAACTAATTCAAAAATCCCAGAGACTTTCAGACGACAGAACCGGAAGTGCTAAAATGCTAACTCACTTCCATGTTTTAGGACTCATTCCTGCACAACTCCATACAGGCAGTGACATCACCAGTCCACATATTAGCCCCGCCCACATAAAAAATCAGACAGGAAAAAGGTGAAAAACTTTCTAACAGTCTAAACCCCGAATTCAGTCACATGTAGATCTCAGTGTTTTCACATGTTCACAGGGTCTTTAACCTCCTGAGACCTGAGCCTTTGTTTGGAGAGCATTTTTATTTTCTCCCACTTATTTGGGATAAATATGGTCAGATAAATTAAAGTATCAGTCTATCAGTCAAGGAATTTCTTAGAAATTTTCCTTTCAAAACCCCCAAAAATTCCATAATTAAAAAAAAGGTTTCCGAAAATTCTTAAGCATATTTTTTAAGAGCCCGAATGTTTCTTTAGATAGCACTCAAATCTTTCAGTGAAAATTCCTCATAAAGCTTTAAAATTCCAACAAAAAAATCCCCAAAAATTCCATGCAAATTCCTGAAAATTTCAAGCAAATTCCCCAAATAATAAAGTAAATTCCCCCTTCAATTTGTTGGTAAATTGTAAGACATTTTCAAGAAACATTCTCCAAAATTCCATTAAAATGATGGAAATAACCCAAACCCCCTAAAGTTTTCAAAGAAAAATGCTGAAAAATTCCAAGGACAATCCAGAAGCCCAAATTCCCAATCCAACTTCACAAAAATTTGGTTATAATTTCCCCTTATTCCCATGAAAATGCATTAAAAACATTTAAATGTCTGTATTTCTCCAGAATATACAAACGTATCCTCTTAATTTCAATAAAAAAATACTTCAATAACTTCGAAGAAAATTCCCTAAAATATCCCAACAGCAAATTATCCCAGCATTTCAAACAAATACCTTAAACTTGAACGGACATTCTGAACAATTATGACGTCAATTCTAACACCAAAAATGATTGCTACAATGTAGGACAGCCAAAATGTTACGTCCTCATATGTGGACGCAGGGTCTTAGGAGGTTAAAGGTCGAGCTGCAGCGTTCTGAATATCTGATGTCAGCCAGGACTGTGACTAGCGATCGTCTATCGCTTGCATTCTTAGTCTGCTAAGATTTTATTCCTCCGCGCCAGAGAGAGCCGAGGCTGGAGGCGTCCTGTTTCGGAGTTTTTCGTATGTCCGTACCTACGTACGCCATTCCTGTAAATCTGATATCTAAAAACCACTTCTAGAAACTTTCTTCAAACTTCACACAAACGTTCGCTCTTACTCAAGGGTTATATTTTAGAGGTCAAAGGTCATTAGTCCTCATGTTCGACACCTTTCTAAACCACAGAAACAACCCCAGCCCTTCTTCCTTTAACTGTCCATTGATAGTGAAACTACACCTTTAACGTCCTGAACAGGAAGTGGACGTGAATAACTTCCTGGCTGTAGTTCTAGTTGAATTGTCTTTATGGGTGGCGCCCCCTACTGCTCAAGCTGCTGACTCTTAAACGTCATCGGTGGAAGAGAACATTCTGAAGTTTGCGTTTTCTTCAGCTGGTCTCTGAGGATCTAAACGTAAGGATGGAAACTCCTCTCTGATGTGTCGTTGTGAAATAAGGAGCCATTAACCTGAAGGTCAGTTTAACCCTCTGTTCTCTCGTCTCCACAGGTGGATTTGTGAAAACAGGTAGGTGGATTTAGACCCTTCCACTCTCTAATATGTCTGATAGAGGAGTGCTCACTGTTGATCTGACCCAGTCTGTCCTCTCTGTGTGACCTCTTATCAGACAAACAGCTGTGTGGTAAGACTCGTCTCAGACTCGTTCATGTCTGCTTTAGAAGCAACCATAACAGGGCTGCAGCACTTTAATCACACAGACAAACCTTCATAGCCTAAACTTCATATGGTTCAGGCCTCTGGATCTCAACTGGTGGGTCGGGACCCAAAAATTGGTCTTAAGCCATTTCCAGTGGGTCGTGGATGTGTGACTGGAGAAAAACCGGTCTTAAGAGGCTTTTATTTTGAAGGCTTTGTCTCCATGTCGTTACTTTGCCCCATCTTCTGTTCTATCTCAAATCCAGACATGAAACATATCTGAATATGGTTGGAAAGTTTAGAAGTTTGGGTGGTGATTTGTTGTTGAAGAGGTGTTTGTGGGTCTGGACTCTAGACCAGCAGAGAACCAGGGTTAAGGTCTCGGTCAGTCAGCACCGTCTCTGATTAAAGAAGCTCAAAGAGAGTCACAGAAAATCACATTTATGTTGTTAAAAAGTCCTAATCTTATAAAATCAACGAGCAGAACACTGACAGATGTGTTTATTGTTGTTCATGATTATCAGAGCAGTGAGGATGAGGAGCAGACGTCACTTCACTGTAGACCAGAGGTGTCAAACTCAGTCACAGCAGGGGCCGGATTCTGGATTCAGGTCTAACCTGAGGGCCTAACAGGGTCAATATTTATCCAGAAACTGTCTTCATCATATTATCAGTAATAAATTATGGAGAAAAAAAACCTAAACACTGATGATTTAGAGATTAAAAAGTCTTAATGATGAATTTAAAGGCTCAAAATCTGAAAATAAAAGTCAAACTTAAAAAATCAAAAGGTCAGAACATGAAATTAAAGTCAAATAAAGTTTATAAAATGCAATTACATGAGATAAATTCAAAACCAAGAGTTTAAAGGTCCAAATATGCGATAGAATACAAAATAATACATCTAAACTTCAAAATGTGAGAGTAAAAAAGTCCAAATCATGAGTTTAAAAGGTCAAATTATGACATAAAACTTGAAATCATGAGTTCTATCCATCAAAATATGAGGAAAAATTCAAAATCAAGAGTTTTAAGGGTCACAGTATGAGATAAAATTGTAAATTATGAGTTTTATCAGTCAAAATATCAGATAAAATGTCAAAATCATGAGTTTTGAAGTCAAATATACAAGATAAAACTCAAAATGATGAGTTCTAAAGCTCAAAATACAAAACTCAGAGTTATCTGTCAAAATATGAGATAAAATTCAAAATCAAAAGTTTTAAAGGTCAAATTATGAGATTAAACTGAAAATCATGACTTTTATCAGTCAAAATATGAGAAAAATATTCAAAATCATGAGTTTTAAATGTCAAAATATAGCGTAAAATTGGAAATGGTGAGTTTTAAAGGTAAAACTTGAGAATACATTTAAAATTGTGAGTTTAAAAGGTGAAAATGTGACTTAAAATTCAAAACTGCGAGTCTAAAAGGTCAAAATATTGCATTAAAAAGTAATATTGTAATATACACTGCCTGGCCAAAGAAAAAGTCGCCACCTGGATTTAACTAAGCAAATAGGTACGAGCCTCCTATTGGATAATTACTGCATGGGCGATTATCTTTCAGCTGGCAACAAGTTATTTAACCCCAGCTGATGCGATGAGTAACTTCTCATTTCTTAAACAATGGATTTTTTTCTTCCCTAATGGCACGGGCATATTCACACATGGATTGGCCACCACAGAGTCCAGACCTTAACCCCACTGAGAATCTTTGGGATGTGCTGGAGAAGGCCTTGCGCAGTGGTCAGACTCTCCCATCATCAATATTAAAATTAATGCAACGCTGGATGGAAATAAATCCTGTGACAGTGCAGAAGCTAATCAAAACAACGCCACAGCGAATGCGTGCTGTAATCAAAGCTAAAGGCGGTCCAACCTAATATTAGAGTGTGTGACCTTGTTTTGGCCAGGCAGTGAATGTAGTATATATAATATACAGTAATAATTCTTTCTACTCTTTACTTTCTCACATGAGGATATTTTAAATCTCTGAGGATAAGTTGGGTGGGTCAGGTGGGCCACTGGTGGGTCAGGTGTAATAAAAATATTTATGATCTTGCGGGCCGGGTGTAATTGTAACACGGGCCGGATTTGACACCCCTGCTGTAGACAGAGTTTCTGTCTGTTAACAGAGACTACAGTCTGCAGTGTTGTTCACACACTTCATTACAAAGATGTTCAGTTAAAGTTTTTGATTCTTTTTCCTCAACCTTGTATACCTTGTATGTATAATTAGTGCCACACCCTCTCTCTGTATGATTTCACCATCTGCTCATGAAGTAGCGGAGGCTAACAGTACCACTTTTTAACAGCTTTTCCACTCAGTATGTCAAAAACAGACATTTAAAGAAAAGTTGATATAAACTGCTTGAAGTTTACTTTTTAAAAACTTTGAAATGTGAGAAATGTGACCAGTGGATCTGGACCAAGGGATGATGTCTCAAAGTAGCAAAAAGAGAACTAAGACAAATGGACCAAACCTGAAAAAATAAACAGTAAAACCGTTATGGTGGCGAGCCAACAGGACGGTCCAGTCAGGACGGTCTCAGGAGAGAGCAGAGATCCTGACTTCTATTCTGCAGCAGTGTTCATTTTGGCAGCTACATTAAATTTAGCTTTAGTCTTATGCCCTACTCGCACAGGATTAGTATTACCTAGGGACCTCTGGCTATTTGTTATTAGTTAGCCTTGACCCCAGGGAGACTAGCTGTGCTCCAGGGTACAGCTAATGGGGATCCAAATTAAATAAACAAATAAAATTTGAAATAATCTCATGGGACATGTGTGTTTTTAATCTGTATGAATCGACCATGCTTCAGCACACAGAGGTCCACGGGTAATCCTAATCCCATGCAAATTGCCTTCACTGTAATTCAGGCCCCGTCCACACGGAGATGAATTTAGGAGTATACGCAATCGTTTTTTTTTTTTTTTGTTTGTTTGTTTGTTTTTTTGTCGTTTCATCCACACAGAAATGGCGTTTTGGGTGACAGTAAATGATACTTTTTGAAAACGGGTCCCAGAGTGCATAAATGACTACCATTTCGTCTCCGTGTGGACGGCTATTCACATCTTTCTTGAAATGATTACGTCACACACAGCGCATCTCCCTTAAGGCGCCTGCGCAGGTCCGGCCGAAACAATATTAGCGGACTACACGGTTGTGTTCGTGCTGCAGAAGCGACTGAGCTTGTTATGGCTTTTACAGCAAAGTCTGATGCTCCTTTACCACCACTGAGAACAGCAGACACCAGATGTTCTTAAATCCAAAGCGGAGAACAACCAGAAGGGTAACTAGAAGAAGTTTGTGTCAGTCTTCTGTAATCTTCTTCTTCTCTTTTGGTGCATTTCCATGGCAGCATTACGGCGCCACGTACAGGCTTGGCATATGCACTACAGCGTTTTCAGTCGTTTTCAGTGGTTCTGTGCTTATGCGGATATTTCCTGAAACAATTTTGACTTTACGGAAAACTTTTTCAAAACGAGACAGCAATATATCATTTTCATGTCCATGTGGAGGGGGCCTTAGGGTGCTAGTTATGTTTTTCAAGGTCTGTGCGGCTTTTTCTGATTGGAAAAACAATAGAGTCAGCACAGGAGGTTCTTAACAAAGTTTTGTTGTGCTTTTCTGTGGGTTAATTTCATTTTATATGTAAAATGTTTTTATTTTACTGATCTATTTAAACTCAGCTGCTCTGCTTCCTACAGCTTCTCTTTGTAAATGCCTGACACAGTTTAAGGTGTGAAATGTGTCTCAACATTCAGTGGCTGATCTGTGTGGAGGGATGCTGTGGATGCGTACTGATCTTAAATTTATAGAGTGAATAATTTTCACAGCATCACCTGCATAAAAACTGTTGAACTGCTGTTATCAGTCTGCAGAGGACACATGAAGGAAGCGTCACCTGCAGAACAGGATGTGCAGAACGTTGTATTTTAGTATTAACTTTAGAAAATTCACTGTGCTTTTTCATCGCTGCACCCATGCAGCACTCTCATCTGTTCTGAGGATGTTCCTAAGCGTTCCTAACCTACTTCTGTATTCAGCTAAACGCTCATTTAAAGTTCATTTAACTGGCTGGTCTAAAGAGAAATTCCCCACAGGGTTAAAGTGTCAGCGGGTGTGGCGTTAGCCTGATATACTCGCTACAGCAAGGCTAATGATACAAGCTAGCACTGCCAGCCTTTGTTCCTCTTTGCAGATTAATATCGTGCTTTGATATTTGGCCTCTTCACTTTGGGTGAGTAGTCATACGTGAGTTAAAACCTCAACCATCTACATACCACTTTATTTCCATTTACTACTTTAGAAAACTGTCGTACCACGCTGTTCCTGCTACACGCTAACCGCTAAGTTTCCCCTGAGCTCCTCATATTTTTACCTGTGAAGTGCCAGAGAGGAAGGCAGCGGCCATTAACTGAAGCTACAGCGGCCTCTAGTGGCGGGAGGTTGATTACAGTTTAAAAGAGCATTACAGACTGGGATTTAAAGGCTGTGTTTATAAAAATGATGGCTGACTTGTTTAACCAACTTGTAAATCCCGCGCTGGCAAATCGAATAAATGAATTTATCAGTTTTTGCGATTAACCGCGTGCAGTGTTTCCTCCAGAAATGTCTGTGAATTCTTGAACATTACAGACTTTACTTCTCCTGTGTGAATGCACCGCAGTAAAACCAGGCATCAGGGGAAAATTCACAAATGACCAGAGGTCCACAGGTAATCCTAGTCCTGTCCTAGGTGATTTTCACTCTGGTTAGTGTTAGTCGATGAAAACTCTTAAACATTTTTGTCCTGTTTCAGTCAACAACAGTCTTCACTATAAATCCAAACCATTATTTTCTTTAAATAAATTTTACAGGCAATTTTTAAAAATTAATCTGAATGTTAAACATTTAAAATAATGCACTGTCAAGTTTTAAAGGACTTTAAATAAACTAAGGAAAATACTGACATACCCTAAAGGCCTCCTCCTCCATCTCTGCTTGTGTTCTAACAGATTCTACCCAGCAGAGAACCGTCATGGATTTAAACGTCCAACAGTCCAGTACCAAAGATCTGCTTTTTACGGTGGCGTACTAACCTTGCAAAGCAGATGGATACACCCGTTTCCTTGTTTTTCACTGGCGAATCCATCTTGTTAAGCTCCCGTCTGAACCGTTTGGGCCCGGTTAGACAGTGACAGGACCAATCAGCGACGAGGGGCAGTACTTTCAGGCATGGCAGTGTCGTGACATAAACAAGCAGCGGCGAGAGCTGGTGCAGTTATGGAGGAAGAGATTAGCGTGGATGCTGCTAAAGCGCCAGTTTTATCAGAACTTGATGACATTTCTTCATGAAAAAAGAAACAAAGAACAGCAGTGAGTTGTTTTCTTTTCAAAAACGACAAAAGTCGAGTACTCACATGTCTGTAGTCGCCATGTTTCGCGTTATTCCTCAGTAGCTGTGCACGCGGAGCTCGATAGCAGCTACATCACGTTTAGTTGCTCTGATTGGCCCGTAGCGATGTGACTGACAGAACGTTCATCCAATCACACTCCAAGTTTTTTTCAAATCCTCTGCCTTTTCTCAAACGTTTCCTATTGAAGCTTTCCCAGATGGATGTGAGACAAATCCATCTGGCGTGTCAGGTTAGTGGCATACTGCATTCACTTGAAAATAAAAAAAAATCCCCCTGTTTTTTGAGATACGATCTCTTAAAAACAGGAATTTATTTATTTTTGAATTTCCTGTTTTTACATGATAGTATCTCATAAAAACAGAAGTAGTCAGAGTCTTTCAAATCCTGAAAGATGTTGATCCAGTGCATATTGTTTCCTCAAAAATCCCCACCAGTTCTCTATGGGTTGGTTATGATTGTTTGAGCCATACAAATAGCATCTGCATGAAAACTCATGCACGTGATCATGTCTCAGGAAAATCAGCATCTGCTCCACGTAACAGTTCTCTGTCCCTACATCTGATAGATTCTGTTTTTATGAGAAAGTATCTCATACAAACAGGAAATTCAAAAATAAATAACATCCTGTTTTAATGAGATAGTTTCTCTATAAAACAGGAGGATTTCTTTTTTATTTACAAGTGAATACAATACGCCACTGTAGTTTTTAGTCTTAGCCTCGTCTTCCTCGTTTAAACCCACTCCTCTCTGTACTCAGAGACACGTGAACATAAATGCACAGAGAAAATGCCCTCACTGGTAGGACGTGCTAAAGGAAGGTGTGTGGCTCTCTATCATGGTAGCGGTGACGCCCAGGGCGAGTGATGATTCGTCACATTCCCCCGTCTTCCTTGTAGTCGTCCTGACGTCTGCCGTTGATTCATTGTTAGCCCCACACTTTCCTGGAAGTTGTCTCACAGAATTTGTTACGCTCTGCTGGCAGTGCAAAAACGGCGTCCGTTCTTTTAATTTAGCCGAGTCATCGCCTCAGGCCACGCTGCAGGACTTACTGCTTCATGGACAAACGCGACTCTGGTTCACCATAACGACACACATTTATTAAACGACACACACATCGGTCAGAGCGAGTTTTGCAGTGAGAGTGGACGGGTCGGCAGGTTGCACGTCCGGCGTTGCTTTGCTGACGACCACTCCTCATGGATTAACGCCGCACGCCACACACTGCTGACCTCGCTGACATGGTGCTGTCTGACCTCCTCAACCGCTGAGGCTGCTGGGAAACCATCTCTTCTGAGTGTGCTCTGTTCTAACCCCAGGCTTATTTATATGGTTTAAGACACATTTTATGTTTTCCTCTGCAGCTTCATGCACCAAAATAAAAACATGGCTGATCACCAGAACATCACCAAATGATCGAGAAACACCAAAATAAAAACATGGCTGCTCATCAGAACATCACCACATGATTGAGAAACACCAAAATAAAAACATGGCTGCTCACCAGAACATCACCACATGATCGAGAAACACCAAAATAAAAACATGGCTGATCACCAGAACATCACCACATGATCGAGAAACACCAAAATAAAAACATGGCTGCTCACCAGAACATCACCACATGATCGAGAAACACCAAAATAAAAACATGGCTGCTCATCAGAACATCACCACATGATCGAGCAGAAACAGAATCTGAGGTTCAATGTTCAGTGATGCTGCTCTTCACCCGTCCAATCAGAATCAGACAGCAGCTGACTGGAGTCTGTCGATTTAACTGGTTACAGAGATGTAGACTGGGGCCTTTTTCAGGGTGTGGTTTGTTGGTTTGTATTACAGTAAAATCTGTAAAATGTAGCGCTGTAGCAGGAATAGTCTGACGCTGCTGCAGATTAGAATGAATGGAAGCCAGTTAGCCATGAGCTAACGGGCTAGCAGTACCTCTTTCACGGCTTTTCTCCCTCATGCTGTCATAAACACGCTGATATACTAGCTCGTAAATCTTGTGGGGTTCTGTTAGATTGGAATGACATCTGGGGGCGTAGACTGGCCTTCATGCAAAAAAGGCAAGGATGGAATGTTTTATGAGCGTTAAAGGATGACATCATCAAAGGCAGACAGTGAAGCTGGGGATGTTGGAGCCTTTTTCCCTCCAGTTTTGCCAAATTGAAGGCTGAAGGTTGGCAACCAAACAGCGGACTCCTCGCTAGTTCCTCCTACCTTTCCAAAAGTTGCCAACAAAGAGAGTCGTGGTGTCATTCATGGACGATCTAAGAGCCGGAACCTTAGACCAGCCCCACATGAAGAGCTGTTAGCAAGCTGCTAGGCCAGGTCTGAGCTGGGACAGATAATCCAGATCTCCAAGGAGAGCCATGATTCCCATTGCTCTGAGCGAGGCTGGACGGACAGAAATAAAGCTTTTAGTTTATCCACAGCATACGGCAGGTCACATGACAGGGCGGTCTTTAATGCGTCTACACCAGGGGTTCTTAGCCTTTTTTAGCCCATGACCACCAAAATAAAAGAGCCAGAGACCGGGGACCCCCACTGTACCTGAAGGTGGATGAACACAGTCATGAACAATCTAGAATAGTCATGTGGAGACAAGGCCATCCATAAGGGGGGAGGTTTCTGGGGGGGCCATGGAGGTCAACAAAACCATGGTCCATTGTAGAGTTAACCTGTGAAAACCATATTTTATATTTGACCTGATTAATAACCACTATTATTAAAGAAACAAATATCTCCATTCATTTGTGTAGTATAAAGCCGCCTTAAAATGAAAACTTTTGTTAAAAACTCATTTAAAATGGGTGAAAGTTGCTGAAATAAGTTAATATTGGCAAAAAATGTGGAAAAGGTGTTGAAATTGGATTTTTAGAGAACATTAATGGGTTAGAAGTGGCAAAAAAAAGGATTAAATGGGCAAAAACGGGTACAAGAAGTGGTAAAAGGGGATTAGAAAGTGACTGAAATGGCTTTAAAGTGCACAAAACTGGGTTAAATTAGTTGGACTGGGATGAAAAACTGATATAAACTGGCAAACATGGGTTAACTGTGGTTAAAATGGGCAAAAAGGGGTGTAAAAAGGTGGCAAGAATTGGTTTAGAAGTGGCAAAAGTGGTGGAAAGGGTTTAAAACTGACAAAAATGGTTTTTAACTGGCAAAAAAAGGACTAAAATTGGCAAAATTGGTGTTAAAAACTGATGACAAAGGGTTAAAATTTGGTAAAACTGTTGTAAAGTGGCAACAGTGTAATTTAAAAATATTCTTGGTGACCCCCACAGAGTGTCTCATGACCCCCAGTGGGGTCCCGACCCCAAGGTCGAGAACCACTTGTCTATACAGCCAGTCTGGATGTAGACCCCCGCCCACCTCTGTGTGCAGTCTGATATCAGATATCTGTTTTAGTCAGCAGAGAGGTGCATCCACACAGAGCATGAAGGATTGTGTCTCGGTATCTGAATGCCTGAAACAGATGTCAGTGTGTCTGTTTAGGTTAGGAGTCTTCACAGTCCAACCATCAACGCCCCAGAGTTTATTTACCTAACAGTGTACTACTGTTTTCTTCAGGCATGATGTAATGATGGGGTAAAGCAGGGCAGCACAT